>NC_143488.1:70300276-70626262 GCF_027475165.1 Benincasa hispida | reverse complement strand
GCATCGACATCCTCTTCTTCATACTCTTCATCAGACTTTTCTTCTTCAATTGAATTCAATTCATCTTTCGAATTTGGTAGGTCTTCCTCATCAGGAAATTTCATGTCACGAATTATATTAAATTTGAGCTTCTGTCCGTTAATGTTCAAAGTGATCTCGCCCTTGTGCACATCAATTTAAGCATGACCCGTTGATAGAAAAGGTTGCCCCAAAATGATGGGCACATCTTTATCGGCCTCATAATCCAGGATGATGAAGTTAGCTGGCAAAATAAATTTATCAATCGTGATCAGCACGTCCTTCACCTTATCCTCTGGATGAACCAAAGATCTGTCGGCCAGTTGGAGAGTCACAGATGTGGGCACAAGTTGCCCCACATTTAGTTGTCGAAAGATTGACTGCGGCATCAAATTTATGCTGGCCCCCAAGTCACACAGGGCTTACCCAATATAGAGTCCTCCTATGGAGCAAGGAATAGTAAAGCTCCCAGGATCGCTCATCTTCGGTGGGATAATAGATTTGGAACTTTGCGTTAGTGCCACCGTGGCAAATTTTCCAACGCCTCTTTTCTTGGTTACTATGTCCTTAAGAAACTTGGCATAGGCAGGCATTTCTTCAATCGCTTCACTGAAAGGAATGTTAACATGTAATTGCTTTAACATAGATAGGAAGCGTTGGTACTGTACCTCTTCGTTTTTCTTCTTCTTTAGCCTCTGAGGGAAAGGTGGTAACTGGACTTTCACGGTTCCCGTTTCATTTGACTTTGAGGTTGACGCAACCTCAGGTTCTACTACTTCATTTTATTTTTCTTCTTCTTGCGTTGCCACAATCGCAGGTTCAGCTGCGATGAAGGTTGATCTATTCTACTCCTTCTTTTCTCCCTCCATAGTCTTTCCACTGCGCAATGTCACAACCTGACATTGCTCCTTACCTGAACCCCCTGGGTTGCATGGAAGCTCGGTTGAACTTGGCAGCACCCCTTGTAGTCTACTTTTGAGCTCATTTGCAATCTGGCCCATTTAAAATTCAAGGTTGCGGATGGACGTAGCCTGAATTTGAAGCACCGTCTCATTTTTCTCTATATATTGCTTCAATAGGCCTTCTAGGGAAGAATATTGTGGTGGTTGTTGTAAGTTACTTGCTTGGTTGCTCTGTTGACCGTTGCGACATTGAAAGAACCCTGGTGGCCCTTCTTTTTATGCCACAAATTGAAAATTTTGTTGTTGATTCTTTCAAGCAAAGTTTATGTGGTTTTTCCACCCGGGGTTGTAGGTATTGGAAAAGGGGGTTGTTCTTTACAAAAAATACAGACTGTGGGTTTTGTGGACAATCTTCCATCGCATGCTCATCACCGTAAGTTGCACACCTTGCGGTGTTTTGACTTATTGCATTGATTTGCCCACCTTGCGATGTTGGGCTGCTGATTGTCATTCCTTGATTCAAATTCATCATTGCAGTCATTTGGTTTTGCAATGAAACAATAGCACCGTTATTTGCGTCAGAATCTTTGAGTCTTAATCTCTGGTCGCTCTCTCTCCAGTCTTCATGATTCTTAGAGATGCGATCCAGGATATTCTTCACCTCATCATAAGTCTTGTCAAGCAGACCACCAATTGTTGCAGCATTGGCAGTGGTCTGCGAAGCAGGATTCAAACCGTGGTAGAAAAATTTCATTTGAAGGCAGTCTGGTAGCCCATTATGCGGACAATCTCGAACCAACCTTTTAACCCTCGCCCAGGCATCGCTGAGCGATTTATCCATATCTTGTTCAAAATTAGTAATAAGCTTTCTTAGTCTGGCATTCTCTGTAGGTGGGAAATACTTCTTCATAAACTTCTCCACCACCTGCTCCCAAGAAGTGATCTCTCCTGGTTCGAACGAGTAGGCCCATTTCCTAGCCTGATCATAGAGTGAAAATGGAAACAGCGTTAGTCGAACCTCCTCAGCAGAGATGTTCGGGAACACAAAAGTATTACAGATTTCAATAAAACTTCGGAGATAGGTTGCAGATCCTTGCCACGCCTTCCTCCGAATTGACCTGCAACCTGGATCATCTGCAGCATCACTGGTTTCATTTCAAATCTACTTCTGTCTAAGGCAGACCTCATGATTCCCGGAGAGAAATCATAGAGGTTTGGTGATGCATAGTCTCTAATGGGCCTATTGCGATCATTGGCCAACAGAATTGGATTTGCCATGACATTGTTGTTGTTTGGTGCTTCATTCCTAGGCTGCTCCGCCATCTCTTCTTTATCGGATTGTGGTTGCTGTTGGTGGTTCATTAGTCTCCTTCGAAATTTTCTCTCAATCTCCGGGAGTAGTTTGTCAGAGATTGAGAGTTCTGCAAAGAATTCACAAAAATTACCGTTAACAACTATTTTGCCGAAGTCCCCGACAACAGCGCCAAAAACTTGATGCGGTATTTTATTAAGTGTGGAAAATGTGGATGATATGTGTTGATGGATAGCGTTGTGCATTCAAGTTTCCCCAGCGGAATCCAAGTGTAAATTCCTCTGAGTTTCCTGGTAAGTCCAGGGTCGAACACAGGGACTTGTGAAAATAGTTGCGTTAGAGATTTTTATGAAAACTTGCGGTAATTGATTAAATAAATAAGTGTTAAATTGTTGTTGTGTTAATGAAAATAATAATAAATGCAGCAGAGTTCGAAAAGAGTTGGTAACAGGAAATACGATGAATATGTGGTGAACGGGTTGAGAAAGGTTTCGGCTAACACTCCCTAGGTTGCGTTCATGCCTTGCGATCATGCAACATGCATACAATTGTAAACCACCTCTCGGTGTGAATGCCACGGCTTCTAAGGCTAGAATGCATGTGATAAATATGTGATAAGTCTACAGGGTTTACACATAAACCTCTATTTCTATTTATGCAATGACAACATGACATTCACAAAAATATGCGACCGCATAATATCATTCCTATTCCTAGGATGCATGCGATGCAAGTTAACAAACAGAGCTTATCTCTAAGTCCCTATTTCTTGTTTATGCAGGCCTAATGTCACACCCCCTCCCAAGACTTAGCCCCCAAGACTTGGAAGGGAGCATGAGGGTACACCAGTAGTATTCCAAGATAATATTTCAATTTAACATTTCCCACCCTTATCTATTAAGATTTAACATGTTTACAATAATCTATCTAACTATCATACATATAGTTCAATTTCCTATATTCTTTATTACATGATCCGAGCTGTGCCCTGAGAATTTACCAAATCCTGGTGTGTTGATGGTTAGTAGACTCCTTCCTGAACGCTCCGCTTTACTACCTAGGGGGGGCTATAAGAAAACATTTGGAAGAGTGTGAACTACTAAGCCTAGTGAGTGGTGCTTTTAAAATAATAATCACTTTGTAAAACATATTTTTGGGAAGTCAATCACATAATCACAATTCCAGTATAATTTATGCATGATCATGTGTACATTCATTCAATCATCATCCTCTAGTTCCATGCTATACGTGGCATGCTCATATCATGGACACATTATCAATCATAACAACTTTTTATGGAAACTTTCCTATAACCCACTTTTCCCGCCAATGTGCACATCGACAATTCTTTTCCCGCTAGTCATGCTTAGGTAACTTGACTATATTTCCCATCGGTCGTCACCGACTATTATTTCCCGCCGACCGAGGCCAACTATATTTTCCTGCCAAGCACCTTTTATTAAGCATGCTAACTTATGTAGTCCGGGTATAATCTCAGTTTCTATAGAAATTTCACAAATAATATCATGGCAATCACATAACATCATAAGCATGTATTTTGCACTTACATATGCATTTATCCATATATCAACATATAAAACTAAGTAAACACTCACCGCAAGCAAGTTTTTCCACTAAAATCACCTTGAGAATACTTTCCTGAGAATTCCTCCATATCAATAAAAATTCCTCAATTAATACTTGTTATATCAATAAATAATGTTAAAAATAGTCAAAATACTATTATATAATGAAAATACCAGCTTACTCTACTCCAATTTAGCCAAAATCCTCAAATTAGCCTCTTTAGAGGTTATTTGGATCGTGGTAAGCAGCTGGCCGTTGGGCAATAGGCAGGATGGGCGTGCTGTGCCGCACAGAGGGCTGGCGCGTTTGGGCGTGTGTTGCATTGCACGGTGGGGCTGCTGCGCTGCGCGTGATACGTCGCATGGGAGAGGCAGCTGTGTTGTGCTAGGCGTCGGATGCGTCGATCGAGGCACACAGACGGACGAACACAGCACTGCAAGGAGTGCGCGCATGGTGTGGGCTGGCTATGCGTTCGGTTGACTCAATGCCTCACCAATGCAACCTTTGTTTATTTTGATCTCCAATCAACTTGGCAGCCTAATAACTCAAACATAACTCTCTAAATATGCTCTCAACATAAGATTTAGGTGATGGTATGAATAAATTTCTCTTGCCCAACCCCTCTATTTATAGCCATTCCAAACTCACCCTCTTGTGACAACTCATCTTCCATTTGTCTCACTTTGGAGCTGCCAACACTTAGTCTACATAGCCTAGCCTTAAGTTGTTCTCATCTCAGCTTGCCAGCCAAAATCTCCTTTTTTGCATGAAATCTCCTTCACCCACCTCCTACTTGAACATTGTGTGATCCTCCTTTTACCACCTAAATCATTTAAGTACTTAACATATTTCTCTACTTAAATTGTTTAAGACTTATGCTCGTATACCATTGGCATCTTCCTTTGAAGTTTTCAATCAATTAGCCTTACTTTTTATCCTTAACGCATAGCAACTCACCTTTCCTTCATCAAAGTCCCACTTAGCCATCGCATGAGTCGGCCATCACCAACGCATAGGGTGGCAGCTTACCCTTGACGCATGGCTTGCTAGGTGTGCTTGCTCGGCCTACCAAGCATGGACACACGGGGCTGACCATCGATGCATGGGCATGCTGCCCAAGTGCTTGCGCGCTTGGCCGCATAGACACTCTCGGCCGCGTGGGCATGCGCTTGGCATATCGCATCAACGCATGGCTGCTCAGCAGACTCGACAACGCTCGACACATAGGATGGCTCGCCCGGCTTGCTCGCTCGGCACATAGGTAGGACGCTCAGCATACACCATCAATGCATGGGCTGCGCGCTTGACGCACAGCCTATGCACTTGTCCTTGACGCATGGGCTGCGCGCCTAGCATGCTCAATTCGACACATGCTTCCTGCCCGTGTCTGCATGGCTCATGTATGCCTTTGCGTTGGTTGTATGAAACCCTTAGCCATTTTCAAGTCTTCTTGCTTTCATCCTCCATGCATTCTTGCATCCAACATGTTTAAGCCCTTCATAGGCATTTGGACTTTTGGTCATCTTTTTGGATAATTTTAATGTTTTCCACCCTTTGTTCCAATATCCTTACTTAGGATTTTTCTATTTAACTTCCCACTTTAGATTTAGTGTTAGGGTCCTACATTTACCACCCCCTTAAAATAATTTTGTCCTCGAAATTAAACGAAACTTAATGTACAACAAAACTTTTATTTACTAATTTGCCTCATATAGTTTTATTACACCACGACTTTTATTCTAGTCTTCTAAAACTTTCTCTTTCCCTTTTCCCACGACCGACATATTGTCTTCCCTATCTTGAGTTAGTCCATATAGTTTCCCCAACGTCATTTTTCCTATTTTCTCTTTTCTTCCTCCTTCAGTTCGTCCTCCTTCAACCATCGTTGATCTTCCTCCCGGGTTGTTTGGTGGTTGTACATTTCCAGTATCCATCAACTGAGGACATTCTCGTTTAAATTGTCCTAGTCTGCCACACTTAAAACATGTGTGCGACCGTTCTTGGGTTTGTTCCCAACATCTTCCCCAGTGATATTTATTACAAATCGGACATCTTGGTCTTTGGTTAACACTCACCATTGACTCCTTTATTTGGCTCTCCCATTCAGGGTCTGCTTTAGTGTTGGTAACTCCTCTTCTTTTCCATCCACTTCTGATTTCTACCCTGGGGGTAAAATTTCTTGGTTTTTCCCTCCGCCACCGACTCATTGATGAGTCTCTTTCCGGTCTTACTTCTTCCGCCGTTAAACTTCTTTCTACTCTCATCGCGGCTTCTATTAGTCTTGAAAATTCTCCCCATTCTGCGATTGCTGTAACAGGAGTTCGAATCTCTTGTCTTAATCCTGTTTCAAACCTCTAACAGCGTTCTTTTTCATCCACTACTATGTTTAAAGCATACTTGGATAACTCCATATACTTTAATTCATATTCCACTACAGTCATGTTTCCCTACATGAGCTGTAGGAATTCATCTTGTTTCATATCCCTGAATGATCGGGGATAGAATCTTTCGAAAAATGCTTTTCGAAATTCCTCCCAACATATTTCTTCTTGATCGCCTCTCCCATTCTTTAGTAGCTTCCACCAATCTTCTGCATGTTTTTGTAGTAAGAATGTGGCAAGACTTACCTTACGATTTTCAAGACATCTCATCACCTTGAAATATTTTTCTATTTGATTCATCCATGCTTCTGCATCTGTAGGATCCTTTGTTCCTTCAAAGTTTGTGGCTCCCAATTCCTTTAATCGTTCTATCCCATATTTCTTCTCGGGATCAGGTTGTATATTTTCTAAGCTTGCTTGAAGTCTTTGGGTGAATTTATCCATTTGTTCTTCCTCCCTGGATTTTTCTCTTAGATGGCTTGAGGCACTCTCACTTTCGTTTCCAGAGGGTTTCCCAGTTCTACGTTTTCCACTTCTCAGCATTTTGTCTACAATCATTCACATATAAATTAGATATATGTTATCAACATACTATTTTTATTTATGAACATTGTTACTATTTACATTAGTGGTTCTCTTTAGTCTGCATAGTTACTTGTTTACTCATTCTCCGGTAGTCATAAGTTTTCAAAGTTAAGGCGCATCCTCTCGTTTCTCCATACACACCTCTCTTGAACATGTCCTATTTCCTTACAGAAAATACAAAATTTATAGGATTTTATGTTGTTAGAGTCATAGGTGGGTTGTTCCTCGAATTCAATCACAATACGTCAAGGAATATCCTTCTTTGTTGCACGCACCCATTCTTGGTCCACCGTCAGTTCAGGCAATATGTTGTTACTTTCTGAACTCGAACCTCCGGCCAGTTCTCGTTGATATTTTTCCTGAATCTCTCTTGTTTTTCTCTGAAAAGTATAACAATTTTTGTGGATATGGCCAATCTTGCCACACCCATAGAAAATTCCAGTCCCTTTCAGACACAGACCGCTATGATTTTTACCACATTATGGACATCCCATGTTAGTTCGGAATTCCACTGAGTTTGCATTGTTCAAGATAATAGGATATTCAGTATTATTGTTCACACTATTCTCGGATCTTTCAGGGTTTTCCCTTGGGCTAGCGCCGCGGTTTCCAGCTTGCGTTCCGAAGTCATTCCACCATCAGTCTTGTCTGCTCGGATTCATTTTCTACAGTGGACATTATTAAGGTTATTACTTACTAATTTCTTTATTTTCACTTCCCTTTTCTCATATTTTCCTATGTCCACTTATTATTCCTTATTTCTTTTTCCTAATCTTTCCTGATTCTACTTTAGGTTTTCCTAGTATATTTCATTATATTTATTTCTTTTTAGGTTTTGACCTAGCCTATCTTCTAATATTATCTGACTTTCCTACCTTAGGTAAGCTTTTTCCTGATGTCGTTTTGGCTTTAACCTATCCCTTTTTCCTTTATTTTTCCTAGATTCTATTTATACTTATGCTAGACTCAACTTTTTCCTAGGTTTTACGTAAACCTTTGCTCTGATACCAAGCTGTCACACTCCCTCCCTAGCCTTAGCCCCTAAGACTTGGAAGGGAGCGTGAGGGTACACCAGTAGTATTCCAAGATAATATTTCAATTTAACATCCCCCCTATCTATTAATACTTTAACATGTTTACAATAATCTATCTAACTATCATACACATACGTCAATTTCCTATATTCTTTATTACATGATCCGAGCCGTGCCATGAGAATTTACCAAATCCTGGTGTGTTGGTGGTTAGTAGACTCCTTCCTGAACGCTCCGCTTTGCTACCTGGAGGGGGAGGGGGGGATATAAGAAAACATTTGGAAGAGTGTATGCTATTAAGCCCAGTGAGTGGTGCTTTTAAAATAATAATCACTTTACAAAACATATTTTTAGGAAGTCAATCACATAATCACAATTCCAGTATAATTTATTCATGATCATGTGTACATTCATTCAATCATCATCCTCTAGTTCCATGCTATATGTGGCATGCTCATATCATGGACACATTATCAATCATAACAACTTTTTATGGAAACTTTCCTATAACCCACTTTTCCCGCCAATGTGCACATCGACAATTCTTTTCCTGCTAGTCATGCTTAGGTAAACTTGACTATATTTTCCATCGGTCGTCACCGACTATTATTTCCCACCGACCGAGGCCAACTATATTTTCCTGCCAAGCACCTTTTATTAAGCATGCTAACTTATATAGTCTAGGTATAATCTCAGTTTCTATAGAAATTTCACAAATAATATCATGGCAATCACATAACATCATAAGCATGTATTTTGCACTTACATATGCATTTATCCATATATCAACATATAAAACTAAGTAAACACTCACCGCAAGCAAGTTTTTCCACTAAAATCACCTTGAGAATACTTTCCTGAGAATTCCTCCATATCAATGGAAATTTCTCAATTAATACTTGTTATATCAATAAATAATGTCAAAAATATTCAAAATACAATTATATAATGAAAATACCAGCTTCCTCTACTCCAATTTAGCCAAAATCCTCAAATAAGCCTCTTTAGAGGTTATTTGGACCGTGGTAGGCAGCTGGGCATTGGGTAGTAGGCAGGGTGGGCGTGCTGTGCCACATAGGGGGCTGGCGCGTTTGGGCGTGCGTTGCATTGCATGGTGGGGCTACTACGCTGGGCGTGATGCATCGCATAGGAGGGCCAGCTGCGCTGGGCTAGAGTGTGGGATGTGCCGACCGAGGCGAGCGGACGGACGGACACAGCGCTGCAAGGCGTGCGCGCAGGGTGTGGGCTGGCTGTGCATTCGGCTGACTCAATGCCTCACCAACGCAACCTTTGTTTCTTTTGATCTCCAATCAACTTGGCAACCTAATAACTCAAACGCAACTCTCTAATTATGCTCTCAACACAAGATTTAGGTGATGGTATGAATAAATTCCTCTTGCCCAACCCCTCTATTTATAGCCATTCCAAACTCACCCCCTTGTGACAACTCAACTCCCATTTGTCTCACTTTGGAGATGCCAACACTTAGTCTACCCAGCCTAGCCTTGAGTTGTTCTCATCTCAACTTTCCAGCCAAAATCTCTTTTTTTGCATGAAATCTCCTTCACCCACCTCCTGCTTGAACTTTGTGTGATCCTCCTTTTGCCACCTAAATCACTTAAATACTTAACATATTTCTCTACTTAAATTTTTTAAGACTTATGCTCATATACCATTGGCATCTTCCTTTGAAGTTTTCCATCAATTAGCCTTACCTTTTATCCTTAACGCATAGTAACTAACCTTTCCTTCATCAAAGTCCCACTTAGCCATCGCATGAGTCGGCCATCACCAACGTATAGGGTGGCTGCTCACCCTCGACGCATGGCTTGCTAGGTGTGCTTGCTCAGCCTACCAAGCATGGATGCACAGCGCTGACCATCGATGCATGGGCGTGCTGCGCAGGCGCTTGCGCGCTTGGCCGCATAAGTGTGCTCGGCCGCATAGGCACTCTTTGCCGCATGGGTTTGCCTCGCCGCATAGGCGTGCGCTTGGCATATCTCATCGATGCATGGCTGCTCAGCAAACTCGACAGCGCTTGATGCATAAGGTGGCTTACTCGGCTTGCCTGCTCGGTGCATAGGCAGGGCGCTCGACATATACCATCAACGCATGGGCTCCGTGCTTGACGCACGACCTATGCGCTTGTCCTTGACGCATGGGCTACACGCGTAGCATGCTCACTTCGACACATGCTTCCTGCCCGTGTCCGCATGGCTCATGTATGCCTTTGCATTGGTTGTATGCAACCCTTAGCCATTTTTCAAGTCTGCTTGCTTCCATCCTCCATGCATTCTTGCATCCAACATGTTTAAGCCCTTCATAGGCGTTTGGATTTTTGGTCATCTTTTTGGATAATTTTAATGTTTTCCACCCTTTGTTCCAATATCTTTACTTAGGATTTTTATATTTAACTTCCCAGTTTAGATTTAGTGTTAGGGTCTTACACCTAATCTTGCTCTTTCAAGTCAGATTCTAACCTAGCTCTCTCGAGACATTAGGTTCTTTCTGAGCAACTCTAAAAGGATGTTTTGCACAACATAAAACAAGACAATCGCAAGCAATGAACTTCCTAGATCATGTTAGCTTAGTTCTTCTCAACTCATTCAACTAGTTTAACTACTCATGCGTATTTAAGAGAGTGAGCAGATATAGAAATAGAACTTCCATTGAATAGATAAAAGATGAAGTACAGAAATACAATGCAAGTATAGTAAAGAGCCTGGAGCAATTTCTTGCCACCAGATGTTACACTGTTCTACTCGTGCTCTAAATATATTCTCTCTTTCGCAAGAGTCAACCCGCTCTCTACTCTTACGCCCCAAGGTTCTCTCTGAGCTGCCTTAGACGATCTCCGGCATCACCACTCTTATCTAGCTCCGCCGTGAAAGTGGAAAAAAAAACTATGAACAGAGGTGTGAACTTATAAAGTGATGGAGGAATCGACTGCTTAACCCCTTCTATGAAGAATGCACTTGGTATTTATAGGGCATCAAAGGTGAAAGGTGGCTTCTCTCTCCTAGTTGTACAGATGGGACAGCTTTAATTCCTGACTGATGCGCCGGATAGTTGTCACTGATAAAGCTGGATGTACTTTGTGACCATTATCGGCTGTCAACTTAATTTGGATCCGACTGCCATCAGCTTTTTGTCCCATCGATCTTAATTGTCCTTTCGTTCGAATGCGCCCACCATGTTGCGGTGATTCTTCTTGGGTGGATGTTTGCTAGCACGATCAACGCAAAGTCATGCGGTGAAGTTATGCTCGATCAATGTATTCCTATGATCGCATTCTTTGCATTGCTTCAATGCATATTCTGCACACAAAAAATAAAAAATCAATAGTTCCAATGCGCTGATGCATACGACCGCAATTTTATAGAATTTATGCTTAATGGATGCAATTTATCATTTTTCATCAACGCAATCCAACAGTGTTTAATAACTTAGCACAATGATAACATGCATTTCTGCCCGTTATCACCCATACCTAGAATAAGCATCTATAAAACTGATGAAATATTCATACCCTCCTCTTGCTCTAACATTTAGAGGCCCACAAAGGTTTGAGTGAATCAGCTCTAGGGGTTCTTTGGCTCTAAGACCTTTTCTAGAAAAATATATTTTTGTCATTTTACCCTCAAGACAGGACTCACAAGGTGGTAATGAACTGTCTTCCAACTTTTTTAAAAGACCGTTCTTAACCAATCACTCAATTCTGTTGAGATTTATGTGACCCAATCTCAAGTGCCAAAGATAGGCATTTGGAGAAATATTCCTCTTCTTATGAGTCCCTGCAATTTTAAATATCTCTATGTTCAAAACAGCTTTAACCTTAGTTGGTTTTAACATGTACAAGTTATTTTTTAATTTTGCAAATCTGTTTATTTCCCATTTTGATGAATACTTCACCATTTTTTAAATAAACTTTATAATTTTGTTCCAGCAAAAAAAAGACAGATATTAGATTCCTTTTCATAGAAGGAATATAATATACATTTTTCAAATAAATGTTCCACTGCTTTGGCTAAAACAATCTCCCCCCCTTAAAGATTATTTCACCTTCGGTCAACTGTCTCCAAGAACTTGTTTTCTGTGAGATAGTACATACATGATTAGCGGCACCTCAATCCATTGTCCAGATTTTATCAATTTTCACTAAGCATGCTTTGATAACAAGTAAATCATATTTATTTTGTTGATCAAATTCAGCATTCTCATCTACATAATTCATAATTTCAGATGAGTTGGGAGATAAAGGACAATCCTCTGTTAAAACTCTTTTGATGTAATCAACCGCTAGTAATTTGTTTGTTGATTTGATTTTACTGTTATGTACATTGGAAGCGAGTATTACAGAAGAATTCGACATGCTGATAAAAGTCAAACAAATTCTAATTAGCAAATTGTAACTAAATCCAAAATCAAGTTTTAGCAAAAAGTAATAATGTACCCATAATCATTATTTATTTGCAACGATGTTTTAGTGAGTCAGAATATGTGCTATCGAGGGGCAGTCAGATACTCCTTCACTAAAACAAACAATTTTGACAAAACACTATCTCGGGAATAACTCTTATTCCTATTATCTCCAGAATAACTCTTATTCTTATAGTCGTTTGGTTATCGTTTTCGGTCAAGATCTTTACTAACAACTTAGTAATTCTTGTAACTGTGACCCACCATTTTTCAGATCCCATAGGACGGTATGAATTTACCTCCAAAATAGAATACAACATCCAAGACGAAACTATAAGACCCTATTCATTTTATTGAAGCCTGTGTTGTTCCAAATCCTATGTTACAACCCTCAGAAGGGATAGTCATCGCTAAACGACTAGCAAAGGGCCACTTAAAGCAAACCAGTAGGCATTAGGAATCTCATAGTCAGACTAATGGAGGAGACTGTAGGATATATTGACACATATCCTTCACCCATTTACTATGAACTACTTCCTTCGTTTACCTTGATATTGACTCATACAAAACACTTTCCGAATGGAGGCCACTTCCAGGGTGACACGAAATGTCATATGAATCTCACGGTGTAAACTATGTGGAGACGTGGCAGTTGAAATCTATATATCAAATAATAGACTTATGTTTGAACAACTTCCTCTTATTCACCGAAATCTAGATTTAAGCTAAAAAAATACTTTTTGAATGGAGGTCACTTCCAGGGTGACATGAAGTACCGCTTAAATCTGGATTGTGAACTCTTAGAGACGTGAGAGATAAAAATAACGTATCATATATGTTATTAATCTCCCACTAAAGTTTTCTAATAACTCTATCATATAAAAGTTATTAAACTGCCACTAAGGTGTTCTATTGGGTATATTTATACTAGGTTCTTTTTAGCTAATAAAACAACCCTAAGTCTATGTGGTTTATGATAACTTGTAGAAATACAAGTTATTTATGCTACCTTATCTAGATATTGTGGCCAAAAGAGAAGGAATATGCATTGATTGTATGAAAATTAGCTCAGAAATACAATAATTATGAATTAACGCAATTACACCCACTAACATCGTCAAGATGGTAGAAGAGGATAATTTTACTCTGTTTTGCAAGAAACCAAGTCACCACTTGCGATCAAGGCTCAACGAGAAACTGAACAACGCATCTCTATTACATTGCGCCCGTCAATTAACAATGAAGAGACGATTAACGCAATGACGACGCAATGCGACAATCGATCCCGAGCTAAATTTCAACCGCATGTGGTAATAAAAACAACACTACAACAACTAATCGAAAGATATAGCTGAGCAACGCAAAGGCAGAGGATTGCGACACGTGTAAAACTAACCGTTGTGCAGATTTGACAGTCTAATTGCATAACAAAAGGAATATTTATTCCTCCATCTTCGAAATTTCCATAACAAGAAGTGGGGTCCACAGCCAAGAGTCAAAGCTTTTCACCTATAAATACCCCCATAGAATTCAGAGAAATATATACTTGATACGGGTATAATTGATATGAGGGCTAATTGCTGCTAAATTACTGAAAGAGAGGCTAAGCTGAGTATTGATCGGAAGAAATCCGGGAAGAAAAAAGACAAGGCTGAGACGTGAGTCCCAGTGCTATTCTGCGAGATCCCCGCCGCGAAGCTCTATACTCAGATCCCTGCTACCGGTTGAGCAAGCTTGAGAGGGAAGCTCATTCGTCTGCACGATCCATCCACATTGGCAAGCAAATATCCATCCAGATTGGCACTAAGACGTTGGCGTTTATTTGTATTTGTTTCTAACTCTATTCATCACTGTATTTCATCTTCTTAATCTCTTCATCCACAAATCATGTATCAGACGCTGAATAGAAATATGAATGTCTCGATCGTATTCATATCCCCTTCTCTGCCTATTTTCGTTCCTCCGTTTATCGCTTTCTTCATAAAGTCTTCTTAATCCCTTGGTTATTAGTATGAATTAAACAAGTAACTTACTTTGTGATAAAGAAATAAGAACGTTTAGCTAAAGCATGCTAGACGGCATCTTCACCTGCGAGAGCAGAAGTGAAGTTGTCATTATGATCTATCGAGAGAAGGTTAGAAGAATGCGTTAACTAAAGCGAGTAGTACTTCCAGAGATGGAAGCAACCTTGCATTCATTACGTTGGTCCCTGTTTCACCACAGAGATGTGGGAGCGCGGCCGATCACCAAGAGGTGTACGTCAAGGGAAAAGCGAAACCGTACTTATATCTTTAGCACGATTAAGAAACTTGCGATGTTTGTATTAATTATCTTTTCTGCTTCTGCTTCGTACATAAGACTTGTCACCGCATTACACGATCTTTGCATAATCTTCACAGCCAGCCTTGACCTCAGTATCTTGTATCATGAAACCTATATTTTGTATCATCTTAGCTTAGATTTACTTTAACGCAATTTACTTTAATGCAATTTATTTTATTATCGCATCTTTACCGTTTTACTTTACTTTATCGAATGTTTATATTCTTGTACATAACAACTTTTCTTAATTGAAAACCCCTGGTTGCATGTATCACAAGCATAACGCAATAACCTTGTCCCTGTGTTTGACCTCGGATCACACCGAGAAACTTGCGGTGAAATTATACTTGGTTTCAACACACAGCATACTACAAGAACATTGTTAATTAACGCATATCTAGAAGTAGTATCACATGGATTTGTACCTTGCGTGCATCATTGTATAATTTTTGCGTTACAAGTTTATGGCACCGTTGCCGAGGAACTAGTAACGGGGACATGAGCTTGTAGCTTAGAACAAAATTTATGTCGTTACAGTTTATCCAAGTATAAATCTTATAATCGGATTTTAACCTACAATGTCTAGGTGATAAACCATTTTATTACCTCACATCACTCATGTATGCTCATAAAACCAGTTACCAACGCTCAATAATTCGGCCATAATCCCCAGGTAGGAGGTTTTCCATAAACCATCAACTTAAGTACCCCCAGCCTTAGACATGATTATATGCCGGTTGAGTTTGTAACCAGGTTTTATAAGTTTTAACCATTAAAACAGGTGGTCAATCTATGTGAGCATGCAGCTGTTGTTTATGGATTTTGAATGTCTAACCCAATTTCATAACAACTTATAAAACTTTAGACATGCTATACATCCATAACATACATGAGGCATTCAAAATTTAATATAACATTTATATTAAGTACAAGAAACCTTAACATGCATACTATATATTATAACTATTATAACATACTTTTAATGCTTGTAACATGCTTCCTATGGTGGAATTTTAAATCTAAATGGCATACTATATGCACATACAAGATTTATTTAATTATAACATACATCAAATGCATAAATAATTAAACACAGACTGATATGGTTTTAGTTTTGGCAACAACAAGCAAATAGAAGCCTACAATTAGTATCAGAGCATCATATAAACATTTAATTCAGTTTAATTTTGGTTTAGTGGGTATTTTATATGAGATATATGAAACTGATACACTGATATGGTTTTCTGAGTTTTGGCATTTTAATTTTCTTTAATTTCTCATTTAAATTTGTAATTGGGTCTTGTTTGATGAGCTTTTATGTGTTAGTAAGAGTCTGTAATTTATTTAGAGTCATTAGAGTTGAAATTAAGATGTAATTGAAGAAACAAGTGAAGGAGGTCGAGCTATTGTTCCAGTTTTTTAGCTTTTGCTCAAAATCGTTGTTGAGGTTTAGTTGCTAAACGATCGTCTAGTTCTAGGCATTACACGATGTGAGGAAAATCTAGACAATCGTATAGCAATGGCCATTGGTCGTTGCGATGTTGAACGCTAAACGATCCTGTACCTGCGAGAACTAAGTGATGCGTTCAAATTGCTATACCATAGCACTAAGCGCTCGTTTAGCTTTGGCGTGGGAACTAAACGATATGTTGAATTTGCTATAGATGGCACTACACGATCGTGTAGTTGCCGCGCGCACTAAGCGATGCGATGAAGTGCTACGCGATAGAGCTGAGCGATCATTTAGATGCAGCACTAAGCGATCGTGTAGACGAAGTGCTAAGCGATGCGATGATGTTCTATACGATAGAGCTAAGCGATCATTTAGCTACGGTGGATACTAAAAGATGACATGAAGTGCTAGGCGATGGTGTTAAGCAATCGTGTAGTTCTATACAATAAAGCTAAGCGATAGCTAGGCGATGGTGTTAAGCAATCGTGTAGTTCTATACGATAGAGCTAAGCAATCGTTTAGCTTCGGTAGACACTAAGTGATTGTGTACCTCTTCAAAACACGACGATTGCCTTCAACGCTACACGATCGGCCTTAGCAAGACTTTGAGGTTGGACCGAGAGCAGCCAGTTCGATCGATTTTCTCGAGGTCCAATCTGGTTCAGCCTCAAAGTGTTTTTGGCTGGTCTAGTTCAGACTCATCCAGTCCAGTTCAAGATGCTTGGGTTCGATTTGGAGCGGTTCGAGCGGTTCAAAGACGGTTTTGAAGTTGTTTGTAATAGTTAGGTTTCTATTTGCTTGTTTATGCCAAAACTAAAACCATATCAGTCTGTTTTAATTATTTTGCATTTGATGTATGTCATAATTAAATAAATCTTGTATGTGCATACTGTACGTCATTTAGATTTAAAATCCTACCATAAGAAGCATGTTACATGCATTGAAAGTATGTTATAATTTGTTATAATATATAGTATGTATGTTAGGGTTTTTTGTATTTAATATAAGTGTCATATTAAATATTGAATGCCTTATGTATGTTATGGATGTTTAGCATGTCGAAAGTTTTATAAGTTGTTATAAAATTGGGTTAGACATTTAAAATCCATAAACAACAGTTGCATGCTCATGTAGGTTGACCACCTGTTTTAATAGTTAAAAATTATAAAACCCCGGGTTACAAACTCAACCATATATGATCTTGTCTAAGGTAGGGGGTACTTAAGTTGACGGTTTACGGAACACCTCTTACCTGAGGATTATGGCCGAATTATTGAGCATTGGTAACCAGTTTTATGAGCATACGTGAGTGATGTAAGGTAATAAATTGGTTTATCACCTAAACATCATAGGTTAAAATCCAATTATAAGAGTTATACTTGGATAAACCACATAGACTTAGGGTTGTTTTATTAGCCGAAAAGAACCTAAGTATAAATCTACCCAATAGAACACTTCAGTGGCAGTTTAAAAATTCTATATGATAGAGTTATTAGAAAACTTCAGTGAGAGATTAATAACATATACGATACATTATTTTTTAGCTCTCACGTCTCTAAGAGTTCACAATCTAGATTTAAGCGGTACTTCGTGTCACCCTGGAAGTGACCTCCCTACGGAAATTATTTTTTAGCTTAAATCTAGATTTCGATGGATAAGAGAAAGTTGGTCAGACATAAATCAAATATTCGATATATAGATTTCAACTGCCACGCCTCCACATAATTTACACCGAGAGATTCATATGACGCTTTGTGTCACCCTGGAAGTGGCCTCTCTACGGAAAGTGTTTTGTATGAGTCAATATCAAGGTAAAAGAAGGAAGTAGTTCATGGTAAGTGGGTAAAGGATATGTGTCAAAATATCCTACGGTCTCCTCCATTAGTCTGAATCGTGAGATTCCTATGTTGCGCCTGCTGGTTAGCTTTAAGCGGCCCTTTGCTAGTCGTTTAGCGATGGCTATCCCCATGGAAGGTTGTAACATAGGATTCGAAACAACCCAGGCTTCAATAAAATGAATAGGGTTTTATAGTTTCGTCTTAGATATTGTCTTCTATTTCGGAGGCAAGTTCATACCATCCGATAAGATCTGAAAATGGCGGGTCACACTTACAAGAATTACTAAATTGTTAGTAAAGATCTTGACCGAAAACGATAACTAAACGACTATAGGAATAAGAGTTATTCCGGAGACAATAGGAATAAGAGTTATTCTAGAGATAGTGTTTGGTCAAAATTGTTTGCTTTAGTGAAGGAGTATCTGACTAGCCCACGGTAGCACATATTCTGACTCATTGAAATATCGTTGCAAATAAATAATGGTTATGGGTACATTATTACCTTTCGCTAAAACTTAATTTTGGATTTAGTTACAATTTTCTAATTAGAATTTGTTTTAATTTTATCAACATGTCGAATTATTCTAGAAAACTCGCTTTCGATTTAAATAACAGTAAAATCAAATCAACAAACAAATTACTTTTGATTACACCAAAAGAGTTTTAACAAAGGATTGTCCTTTATCTCCCAACTCATCTGAAATTATGAATTATGTAGATGAGAGTGCAGATTTCGAACAACGAGATAAATATGATTTACTTGTTATCGAAGCATGTTTAGTGGAAAATGATAAAATCTGGATAATTAATTTAGGTGCCACTAATCATATGTGTACTATCTCACAGGAAACAAGTTCCTGGAGACAATTGACAGAAGGTGAAACAATCTTTAAGGTAGGGACCGGGGAGATTGTTTCAGCCAAAGCAATGGGAGATATGAAGTTATTTATAGGAGATAAGTACAATTATTTGAAAAATGTATATTATATTCCTTCTATGAAAAGGAATCTAATATCTGTCTCTTGTTTGGTAGAACAAAATTATAAAGTTTATTTTGAAAATGATGAAGTGTTCATCAATATAAGAAATAAACAGATTTGCTCTGCAAAATTAGAAAATAACTTGTACATGTTAAAACTAACTGAGGTCAAAGCTGTATTGAACATAGAGATGTTTAAAACTGTTGGGACTCATAAGAAAAGGAGATTTCCCCAAATTCCTATCTTTGGCACTTGAGACTGGGTCACATAAATCTCAACAGGATTGAGAGATTGGTTAAGAATGGTCATCTAAATAAGTTGGAAGACAGTTAATTACCACCATGTGAGTTCTGTCTCGAGGGTAAAATGACAAAAAGATCTTTTTCTGGAAAAGGTCTTAGAGCCAAAGAGCCCCTAGAGCTGATTCACTCAAACCTTTGTGGGCCTCTAAATCTTAAAGCGAGAAGAGGGTATGAATATTTCATCAGTTTTATAGATGATTATTCTAGGTATGGGCATGTTTACCTAATGCGCCAAAAGTCTGAAACTTTTGAAAAGTTCAAAGAGTTTAAGGCTGAGGTTGAAAACCAATTAGGTAAAAAGATTAAAATACTTCGATCGGATCAAGGTGGTGAGTATATAGACATGGAATTCAGTCTCAACTCACAGCACCTGGCACACCTCAACAAAACGGTGTGGCAGAGAGGAGAAATAGAATCTTGTTGGACATGGTTCGTTCCATGATGAGTTACGCTCAGTTACCAAATTCTTTTTGGGGATACGTAGTAGGGACTGCGGTGTATATTTTGAACATATTTCCCTCGAAAAGTATTTCTGAAATGCCTTACGAGCTCTAGATAGGACGTAAAGGAAATTTACGTCGCTTCAGGATTTGGGGTTGTCCATCACATGTGTTGGTGCAAAATCCTAAAAAGTTGGAACACTGTTCAAAAGTATGCCTATTTGTAGGCTATCCAAAAGAAACAAAAGGTGGTTTCTTTTATGATCCTCAGGAAGATAAGGTATTTGTGTCGACAAATGCAATCTTCCTGGAGGAAGATTATATAAAGAATCATCAAAATGTCCAGAGAAACGAAAAATGTATCAACAAGAATTGTTGATAGAGCAGGTCCTTCAATAAAAGTTGTTGATAGAACAGGTCCATCAACAAGAGTTGTTGATGAAATTGAGACTTCACATCCTTCTCAAGAGTTGAGAATGCTTCATCGTAGTGGGAGGGTTGTGCAACAGCCTGATTAGTACATGGGTTTAACTGAAACTCAAGTTATCATATCAGATGATGGTTTAGAGGATCCATTATCTTTTAACCGAGCAATGAATGATGTGGACAAAGACCAATGGCTTAAAGCCATGGACCCTGGGATCTTGTAGATCAACCTGAAGGGGTAAAACCTATCTGTTGCAAATGGATCTACAAGAGAAAACAAGACCAAGCTGGTAAAGTACAGACCTACAAAGCTAGACTTGTGGCAAAAAGGGGTAGATTTTGAAGAAACCTTCTCTCCAGTTGCCATGATAAAGTCTATTAGAATACTCTTGTCCATAGCCACATTTTATGATTATGAAATATGGCAATGGATGTCAAGATAGATTTTCTGAATGGCTATTTTGAAGAGAGTATCTATATGTCTCAACCAGAAGGGTTTATACAACAGGGTCAAGAGCAAAAGGTTTGCAAGCTTAATTGATCCATTTATGGATTAAAACAAGCTTCTAGATCCTGGAATATGAGATTTGACGCTGCAATCAAATCTTATGGCTTTGAACAAAATGTTGACAAACCCTGTGTATACAACAAAATCGTTAACAAAACTGTCGCTTTTATGCCGTTGTATGTTGATGATATTTTACTCATTGGGAATGAGGTAGAATATCTAGCTGACGTTAAGAAATGGCTGACTTCGCAATTTCAAATGAAAGATTTGGGAGAAGCACAGAATGTTCTTGGAATCCAAATAGTTCGAACTCGCAAGAACAGAATATTAGAATTATCTCAAGCATCTTATATAGACAAGATGTTGACTAGGTATAAAATGCAAAATTCCAAGAAAGGATTTTTACCTTTCAGGCATGGAATTCACCTGTCTAAGTAACAGAGTCCTAAGACACCTCAAGAGCTTGTGGAGATGAATCGAATTCCATATGCATCAGCAGTAGGGAGTTTAATGTATGCAATGTTGTGTACTCGTCCCGATATATGCTATGTCATAGGAATTGTCAGAAGATGTCAGTCCAATCCTGGACATGATCATTGGACTGCTGTTAAAAACATTCTCAAGTATCTTCGGAGAACGAGAGACTATATGCTCATGTATGGTGCTAAGGATCTGATCCTTACTGGATACACTGATTTTAACTTTCAGATCGATATTGATTCAAGGAAATCAACTTCGGGGTCAATATTCACTCTAAACAGAGAAGCAGTTGTGTGGAGAATCATCAAGCAGAGTTGTATTGCTGACTCAACGATGGAAGCTAAGTATGCAGCTACAAGTGAAGCAGCAAAAGAAGCAGTATGGCTCAAAAAGTTCCTAACAGATCTGGAAGTAGTTCCAAATATGCACCTACCTGTCACTCTCTATTGTGACAACAATGGAGCAGTTGCAAATTCAAAAGAACCACGAAAGCATATCAAGCGAAAGTATCATCTCATCAGGGAGATTGTACACAGAGGAGACGTAATCGTCACCCAGATTGCTTCCCAAGACAACTTAGCTGATCCATTTACAAAGGCCCTCTTGACTAAAGTGTTTGAGGGTCACCTAGTAGGACTAGGTCTACGAGTTTTGTATCACTAGGGCAAGTGGGAGAATTTATGGGTATTGTAATTCCATAGTTTATTGTATTTGTACATTTTATTCTCTCCATGTAAACTCAACATTGTATATATTTGTATATATTGATCCAGTGGAGTTTTAGTCCAAGTGGGAGTATTGTTGGGTTTTATGTCCTAAAACTCGCAGTTTGTAAAATGATAAACATTTTCTATAATCAATATACTTATTATTGATTTCATAAATTGTATGAAAGTCTAAATCCAATAAACTAAGACCTATGACTATTGTAAGAGTACTTGAACTTTATGTGGAGACATAAGAGTGGATTAGGTTCGAGTAAATAGTCAAAATGATCTATGGTACATGAATAAGGTTGGGTACCTTATTTTGGTAACACCATTAGATGCGGCCTACTCTGTAGTTGTTATAAAGAGTTGTAAAGTGCTACATACTATGTCATCCTAATTCGTATATGTTATGACATGAGGAGTGGGGGCGTCCTATGCAATGAGTTTGCATAAGATCAGGACCAAGAAATTAGTCATTCTTACTTTATAATGCTATTTACTATATAAGACTGACTATTTCACCTAGATGACCTAGGAAACTCGATTTTAATCCTGAGCTAACTATGAACTCCTATTTATTTGGGATTACCCTTAGATTTGCATAGGTGAGAGCTGGTTCAACAGTGCCGGCTCAATAAGGCTCCCATTTTCGGGGTAAGACCTAATAGATAGCTGGGACATAGGGTGCAAGACGGAGTTCACGCCTACCCGATTTAGGGATAGGAGAAAGGTTGTTCTCTCAAGTACTGAATTCAGGTCTTGAACAAGGGGCCCACCCTCTCACTGGGCTGAAAGAGTTTGGTTTAGTGATTGGATCACAAACCAGATGTTTATTAGAGGATCAGTAGGCACCCCGCCAGGATCGATAGCCGTTTCGGGCACCAAACGAGCTCTGTTCCCAAAACCGTCTGGTGCACGGCCTTTTCTCATCGTTTTGAACCCTGGGTCTGTTTTTAGATTTTTTCCGTCGAAAAGTTCAGGCACAAAAATTGGGCCATAGGGCACCCCAGTCGAGCCCGATAGTAGTTTGGGGCACCAAACGAGCTTCATTCGAATAACCATCTGGCGCACGACTTTTTCTCATCGTTTTGAACCCCTGGGTTCGTTTTCAAATTCTCGCCCATCGGAAAGTTCGCGCACAAAAATTGGGCCTCGAGGCATCCTCGTCGGGCCTGATAGCTATTTGGGGCACCAAACGAGCTCCGTTTCAAAAAACATCCGGTGCACGGCTTTTACTTATCGTTTTGAACCCCTGAGTCCATTTTAAAATTTCGCCCACTCGAAATTTGCACACAAAAATTTGGCCCCTGGGCGTCCCCTCCGGGCCTAATAGCCGTTTGGGGAACAATACGAGCTCCGTTTCCAAAACCGTCTGGCACACGAATTTTTCTCATCGTTCTGAACCTCTTGGTTCATTTTCAAATTTTCACCCACTGAAAAGTTCTTGCACAAAAATTGGGACCTGAGGAACCCCCGTCGGGCCCGATAGTTGTTTGGGGCAACAAACAAACTCCGTTTCCAAAACCTTCTGGCGCACAGCTTTTTCTCATCATTCTAAACCCTTGGTCCATTTTCGAATTTTCGCCTGCCAGAAAGTTCAAGGAAAAAGATTGGGCCCCAGGGAACTCCATCGGGCCCGATAGACATTTAGGGCACCAAACGAGCTATGTTCCAAAAACCGTCTAGCGTACGACTTTTTCTCATCGTTCGGAACCTGTAGGTCCGTTTTCAAATTTTCGCTCGACAAAAACTTCGCGTACAAAATTTGGGCCTCGGGGCACCCCCGCTGGGCCCGATAGCCGTTTGGGGCACCAAAAGAGCTTCGTTCCCAAAATCGTCTGGCGCATGACTTTTTCTCATCGTTCTGAACCCCTGGGTCTGTTTTCAAATTTTTGCCCGTCGAAAAGTTCGCGTACAAAAATTGGGTACCAGGGCACCCCCACCAGGCCTGATAGCCATTTGAGGCAATAAACGAGCTCCGTTCCCAAAACTGTCTGGCACACGGCTTTTTCTCACCGTTCTGAACCCTTGGGTTCGTTTTCAAATTTTTGCCCGCCGGAAAGCTTGCGCATGAAAATTGGGCCTCGAGGCAACCCCATCGGGCCCGATAGCCGTTTCAGGCTCCAAACGAGCTTCGTTTCCAAAACCGTTTGGCAAATGACTTGTTCTTATTGTTCTGAACCCCTTGGTTTGTTTTCAAATTTTCGTCCACCAAAAATTTGCACACAAAAATTGGGCCCCGGGGCAACCCCGCTAGGCCAGATAGCCGTTTAGTGCACCAAACGAGCTCCATTTCCAAAACAATCTGGTGCATGGCTTTTTCTCACCGTTATAAACAACTGGGACCGTTTTCAAATTTTCACCCACCGAAAAGTTGACGCACAAAAATTGGGCCCCAGGGTCCCCCACTAGGCTCGATAGCCGTTTAGGGCACCAAATGAGCTCTGTTCCCAAAACCGTCTAGCACATAGCTTTTTCTCATCATTCTGACCCCTGGGTTCGTTTTCAAATTTTTGCTCGCCGGAAAGTTCGCGCACAAAAATTGGTGCCCGGGGCACCCCCACCGAGCCCGCAAGCCATTTGGGGCACCAAACGAACTCCGTTCCCAAAACTGTTTGGCGCACGACTTTTTGTCATCGTTCTGAACTCCTTGGTCCGTTTTCAAATTCTCGCCCACCAGAAAGTTTGCGCACAAAAATTGGGCCTCGGGGCACCCCCACCGAGCCCGATAGCCATTTGGGGCACCAAATGAGCTCTGTTCCCAAAACCGTCTGACGCGCGTCTTTTTCTCATTGTTCTGAACCCCTGGGTCCATTTTCAAATTTTCACCCGCCAAAAAGTTCACGCACGAAAATTGAGCCCTGGGCGCCCCCACGGAGCACGATAGCCGTTTGGGGCAAAAAACGAGCTCCATTTCCAAAACTATCTAGCGCACAGCTTTTTCTCATCGTTCTGAACCCACAGATCTGTTTTCAAATTTTCGCCCGCCTGAAAGTTTCGCATACAAAAATTGAGCCTCGGGGCGCCCCCACTGGGCTCGATAGCCGTTTAGGGCACCAAACGAGTTCCCTTCCCAAAACCGTCTGGCACACGACTTTTTCTCATCGTTCTGAACCCACAGATCCATTTTCAAATTTTCGCCTTCCGGAAAGTTCCGCACAAAAATTGGGCCCCGGGGAACCCCCACTCGGCCCGATAGCCATTCGGGACACCAAACGAGCTCCGTTCCTAAAACTAACTAGTGCACGACTTTTTCTCACCGTTCTGAACCCGTAGGTCTGTTTTTGCATTTTCACCCACCAGAAAGTTCGCGCATAAAAATTGGGCCCCGGGGCGCCCCTGCAAGGCCCGATAACCGTTTGAGGAACCAAACGAGCCTCGTTCCCAAAACCGTCTCGCACGCGGCTTTTTCTAATGTTCTAAACCCTTGGCTCCGTTTTCAAATTTTCACCCACCCGAAAGTTCGCGCACAAAAATTGGGCTCCGAGACACCACCACCGGGCCCGATAATCGTTTGGGGCACCAAAAGAGCTTCGTTCCCAAAAACGTCTGGTGCACAGATTTTTCACATCGTTTTGAACCCCTAGGTCCGTTTTCAAATTTTCGCCCGCCAAAAAGTTTGCGCACAAAACTTAGGCCCCAGGGAACCCTCACCTGGCCCGATAGCCGTTTGGGATAGGGCACCAAACGAGCTCCATTCCAAAAAAATGTCTAGCGCACGACTTTTTCTCATCATTTTGAACCCATGGATCCTTTTCAAATTTTTGCCCGTAGGAAAGTTCGCGCACAAAAATTGGGCCTTAAGGCACCCCCACCAGGCCCGATAGCCATTTGGGGAAACAAACGAGCTTCGTTCCAAATACCGTCTGCCGCACGACATTTTCTCATCCCTCTGAATCCCTTGGTTCGTTTTCAAATTTTCGGCCGCCAGAAAGTTCACGCGAAAAAATGGGCCCCAAGGCACACCTGTCGAGCCTCATAGCCGTTTGGGGCTCCAAATGAGCTCCATTCCCAAAACCGTCTGGTGCACGACTTTTTCTCATTATTCTAAACCCCTTGGTCTATTTTCAATTTTCGCCCGCCAGAAAGTTTGCGCACAAAAATTGGGCCCCGAGGCACCCCACCAGGCCTGATAGCCGTTTGGGGCACCGAACGAGCTCCGTTCCCAAAACCGTTTGGTGCACGACTTTTCCCATCGTTCTGTACATCTGGGTCCATTTTTAAATTTTCGCCTGCCGGAAAGTTCGCGCATAAAAATTGGGCCCCAGGACAGCCCTGCCGAGCCCGATAGCCACTTGGGGCACCAAACGAGCTTCACTCCTACCCACTTTAGGAATAATAGAGAGGTTGCTCCCTTAAGTGCTGATTCTAGGCTTGAACAAGGGATTCCGCCCTCTCATTTGGTATGAGAAGGACTCGGTTTTGTGATTGGATCACAAAACAATTATTCATTAGGGGATCAGAGGGACTTAAGGAACAAGAGGTAATTTCGGGGGTAAACTAGAGATTTGACCTAACCATTATTACGAACAACCTGCGAAGGGTTAACTTACTAATCATGGTTATATCGAGTGGATATAATATATCTACAGTGAGGGGAGTTCAACTATGGGCTTTAGTGGAGTGACCCATTAGTTAACGAATGGGGGTTAGATCGGTCTAATGAGTTTAGCCGATTTATCTCGAATCGTTGGAGCCCATGATTTGTAAATCCATGAGGTCCCCCTACTAGCTCGGAAATGGATTAGCTCTAGAGTAGTGTGATAAGTTAATTTCAAATGTTCAAATTAGAATCAAACGAAATTGGAGAAAATATATTTCAATATGATTTAAATATATGAAGATGAATTTGTGTAAAAACTAATTTGATATTAGATATTAAATTAATTAGAATTATTTAAATTGTTTAAATAATCATTTATTAATTTTATTACAAAATTAATAAATGTTGATTTTAGAAATAAAATATTATTTTAAAATCAATTTTGGATTTTTGGAAAATGGAAAAATTACACAAATTTGAAAAAATAGGTTTTTCATCTTCAACTAGCTTACTTGGAACCCACCTTTTCCTTTGCTTTACTCCAAGCATGAGATGCATCCCATGCAGCACATCTCTTTGCATGATAGTCTACAATATATTGAAGAGATTGGAGTGAAGAAAGACATTAGAACCGACTGAATTTTTGCTAAAAAATTCGGATGAAGAAGGTGTTCTTCAATGGGTTCTGTTCAGTGAGTTTTCTCCATATTTCCTTTGATTCCAGCTTATTTTAAGTCCAACAACTCAATCTAGAGCACCAAGAGGATAGTACGGAAGATCTTATGGTGGTCTACACAAGGATTCAAAGGATTTTGTAGTTGGAAATGGAGATTTCGTTGGTTCGGACAAGGTATGTTTATGAAACCTATTATACTCTGTTTTTAACATGTTTTTTTTCAACCAAAATTAATGAACTACAGTGCTTATGGATCCTGATTTCTTCCGTTGCATGATGGTGTTTATCTAACAGCACCCCCGCCACACCCAATAGCCGTTTGGGGCAACAAACGAGCTTCGTTCCCAAAATCGTCTGGCGCACGACTTTTTCTCATCGATCTGAACCCCTGGTCTGGTTTCAAAATTTCGCCCGCCAATAAAAATTGGGCCCTGGGGCATCCCCTGCCAGGCTCAATAGTCGTTAAGGGCACCAAATGAGCTCCATTCCCACAACCATCTGGCACACGTGTTTTCTCATCATTCTGAACCCCTGGGTCCGTTTTAAAATTTTCGCCCGCCGGAAAGTTTGCACACAAAAATTAGTCCCCGGGGCGCCCTTACCAGGCTCGATAGCCGTTTGGAGCACCAAACGAGCTCCGTTCTTAAACCCATCTGGCGAACGGCTTTTTCTCATCGTTCTAAACCCCTAGCTTCGTTTTCAAATTTTTGCCTGCCCAAAAGTTTGTGCACAAAAATTGAGCCCCGGGGCACCCCCGCGGGCCCGATAGCTTGTGGGGTACCAAGAGTTCCCTTCCCAAAACCGTCTGGCGCACGACTTTTTCTCATCGTTCTAAACCCCTGGGTCCGTTTTCAAATTCTCCTGCCGAAAAGTTCGCACACAAAAATTGGGCCTCGGGACCCCATTGTCGGGCCCAATAGCCGTTTTGGGGCACTAAAAAAGCTTCGTTCCCAAAACCGTCTGGTGAACAGATTTTTCTCATCATTTAAAACCCTTGGGTTCATTTTCATATTTTCGCCCGCCAAAAAGTTCGCGCACAAAAATTGGGCCCCAGAAAACCCCCGCTTGGCTCGATAGTCATTTGGGGTAAGGCACCAAACGAGCTTCATTCCAAAAAATGTATGGCGCAAGGCTTTTTCTCATCATTCTGAACCCCTTGATCCATTTTTAAATTTTCGCCCGCCGGAAAGTTTGTGCACAAAAATTGGGCCTCGGGGCACCCCCGCCCGATCTGACAACCGTTTAAGGAACCAAACGAGCTCTGTTCCTAATATCGTCTGGCCCATGGCTTTTTCTCATCGCTCTAAACCCTTTGGTTCATTTTCAAATTTTCGCCCGCCAAAAAGTTCGCGCACAAAAATTGGGCCCCAGGGCACCCCCCCTGGCCCTATAGCCGTTTGGGGCACCAAACGAGCTCCATTTCTAAAACCATCTACTGCACGCTTTTTCTCATCGATCTAAACCCCTCGGTCTGTTTTTAATTTTTCCCCCACCGAAAAGTTCACGCACAAAAATTGGGCCCTAGGGCACACCACCGGGCCCAATAGCCATTTGCTGCATCGAACAAACTCCGTTCCCAAAATAGTTTGGCGCACGGCTTTTTCCCATCGTTCCAAACCACTGGGTCTGCTTTTAAATTTTCGCCTGCCAGAAAGTTCGCGCACAAAGATTGTGCCCTGGGACACCCTAGTCGAGCCCGATAGCTGTTTGGGGCACCAAACGAGCTTCGTTCCTAAAACCATCTGGTGCATGGCTTTTTCTCATCATTTTGAACCCCTGGGTTCGTTTTTCAATTTTCGCTCGTCGGAAAGCTCGCCACAAAAATTTGGCCCTAGGGCACCCTCGCCTGGACCGATAGCCGTTTGGGGCACTAAACGAGTTCCCTTCCTAAAACCGTCTGGTTCACGGCTTTTTCTCATCATTCTGAACCCTTAGGTCCGCTTTCAAATTTTCGCCCGTCGGAAAGTTCGTGCACAAAAATTGGGCTCCAAGACACCACCACCGGGCCCGATAATCATTTGGGGCACCAAAAGAGCTTCATTCCCAAAAACGTCTGGTGCACAGATTTTTCACATCATTTTGAACCCCTGGGTCCGTTTTCAAATTTTTGCCCACCAAAAAGTTCGTGCACAAAACTTGGGCCCCGAGGAACCCCCCTGGCTCGATAGCCGTTTGGGGTAGGGCACCAAACGAGCTACATTCCAAAAACAACATCTGGCGCACGGCTTTTTTTCATCATTCTGAACCCATGGAACCTTTTCAAATTTTTGCCCGCCGGAAAGTTCGTGCACAAAAATTAGGCCTCAGGGCACCCCGACCAGGCCCAATAGCCGTTTGGGGAAACAAACGAACTCCGTTCCAAATACCGTCTGGTGCACGACATTTTCTCATCGCTCTGAACCTCTTGGTTCATTTTCCAATTTTCGCTCGCCGGAAAGTTCGCGCGAAAAAATTGGGCCCCAGGGCACCCCGTTGGGCCCCATAGCCGTTTGAGGCTCCAAACGAGCTTCGTTCCCAAAACCATCTGGTGCACGGCTTTTTCTCATTGTTCTCAACCCCTTGGTCTATTTTCAATTTTCGCCCACTGGAAAGTTCGCACACAAAAATTGGGCCTCGAGGCACCTTGCCGGACTCGATAGTCGTTTGGGGCATCAAACGAGCTCTGTTACCAAAACCGTCAGGCACACAGCTTTTTCCCATCGCTAAGCTCTTGATCGATTGTCGCATGCGCCGTCATTGCGTTGATCATCTCTTCATTCCTGAATGATGGGCGCAATGCGACGTAGATGCATTATTTTTTTTTATCTTTGAGCTATTAACGCATGCGGTGATTGATTTCCTGCAAAACAGAAATTAAAATACTCTATTCTACCATCGCAATGGTGTTAGTGAGCGTATCGACGAAATTTTATAATTCCCGCATTTCTTAGCCAATTTCTATACTATCGACACAACTTTTCTTTCTTTTTGCCGCAATATCTAAATAAAACAGTATAAATAACTTATATTTCTACAAGTTATCACATCCCCAAATTTAGATATATGCTTGTCCTCAAGCATACTTTCTACTAAGGCAATATTGTTCAGTTCTTATCCTAAATTTTACGTCGATTGTTTGCTCCGAATGCTCCACCTAGGCAACATTACTTAGCAACGCAATTTCTTTCTATCCTTGATAATTCATAACAAAACCCTACTTTATTCTTCTATACAACAAATCTCTACACAAAAATTCTCTTCTAATTTTAAAAAGAATGTTTACCTCTTCTTGCAAAAACAATTTGATGTGTCTTGAATGCGGTGTACGGGTTGCGTTATTTTATTAGAGATTGTTGATCATGGTTACACCCTTCGTTTTGGCTTGTTCCCATGGGTGTCATGCGAACATCTAACTACGGTTGTGTGTCAATCTCAACTTCAACTCATGATTTTCAGCTAAGTTTAACTTTTGCTAGTCAGAGGAGTTGTCTCTTATAATCTTATTATTATATTTTTTTTTCTTTCTTTTCATATTGCGTCGCTCTTGGAAACCCACCTTCGTTTTGGCTTGCTCCCACGGGTGTCATGCGAACATTCAACTACGAGAAGGTTCCTTTCATAACTAACTCTTATCAGGTTGGGATTGTTTTGGAATTTCCCTTATGCTGACATTGGAGCATTGTATGAAATTTTTTTTTTTTTTAGATAATAATGAACACATTTTCTTAATGATTGCATCCACTTGATCGCGTCTGATAGACCTTCCCCACCCCCAAATTTAGAGATGCACAAGGTTCTCATTGCATTGTTTGGACAGAATAGAAAAACACTTAGTCAAAATGTTAAAAAGAAGGTTTGAGCAGAATTTTGAAGAATAAATGGTAAAGCAGTGCTATTGCTACGAATTATTTAAGTGTTAGTCAGAAAATACAAAGTGTGGGAAATGTTACTAAGTGCATGCATATAAGTCATCATGGCAGCGCAATAAATAACGCAAAATAAAAGATAACGAACACCGCAATAATTGACAAAGAATGATAAAGAAGAGGCCAACGCATACTGAAAGAATTGTTACACAGTTGTATTAAAAATTAACCAAGTATACAAAGAATTACAAATAACGCAGTACAAAATTTTAAGCATGTACAAAGAATCAAGTAATTAGCTTCTATACATAGAAAAATAATGAATTGAAATTAAAAATAAAAGAATGACCGCAATAAAAAAAATTGTAAAGTTATTGAGGAAGAGGAGGTTCAGGTGGAGGATTTTGATGAGGTACGCAAGGAGCTTCTTGGAAATGCAGATGTTGCTGGAGATGCAGAGGCACCATGGGACCATGAAGATACGCTGTCAAGAAGTTGAAATATTCATGGTTACGCTCCGCTACTTGCCTTTGGTTCAGGTCTATCGTATAAATATTGCGTTGAATATTGATCAACACATGCCTTGTCATAGCAACACTACATTACAATTCTACTTGTTGCTCGTATACCTCAGTCGTGTGCTGGCAAAAGAGTTCATTTTGATGGGAGAGAAGGGAACGCATATCTGCAAGTTCAACAGCTAAGGTGGCAATGGGGGTTGTGCCTGTGATGTTTCGCCATCATCGTTTTGTGGTTGGAAAGAAGTGCCTTCACCCAAATCGCGTGGGTCATCAACATGTGGCGGTGGAAGGGAAAATTGCAGTGATGATGAAGGTGAGGATGAAGCTACTGGATATGCGGTTGGAGAATTAGGGGCAAGGAGAAGGTTAGTAAAATGTTTAGGGAGTGAGGAAGAAAGTTCTGCAGGAGGGCTTGGAGGGCAGATGATCAAAGGCAAAGGGTCCAAGGGTTCGGGATCTTGCAGTGATGGCTCTTGGACTTTTTCCTTTCCTTTGTCAACCTTGCACTATTTCTTTGGATTGGGCTGTTGCGGTGCATTTAAGTCGATCATGGGCCTTTTAGGTGGAAGTTCGGGGTAATGTGGGGAATCTTTGAGCAGCATTCTCAAAATCTTGACGTTGATGAGGCCATGTACTTCCGGCATTGGTTCCTCTTCAATAACCACACCTAGTGAGAGTCATAGGCTTGAGACTATCTAAGGAAAGAAATATTGGCCTCTTATGTGCCCCATAAAACCTCGAATTTGTCTTGCGATCAACTGGCCCACATCTATTAGAATGCCATGTGCGATGCAGTATGCGGCCATGACTCTATCCCTCGAAATTGTTTTGTCATGTGAAGTCGGGATGAATCGTAGTTTCACCAAATAAACCCAAAGTCGCGCCTCTAGAAGCAGTGTCTTGGACGCAACGGTTCTGATGCCTTTTAAGGAAACCGACCCCTTAGTGCCCGGTTGCATTAATACCTTCAGCGCATCTTCCATCTGCTCTTCTGTGGGATCATCAATGATATTATTACCCGGCGCATCCGGGATGTTCTTCATCAAATATAGTTCATTGATGTCCTTTGCGCTGAAAGGCAACACTTCCTCTTTCATGGTCACCGCATCTTTGGTGCCATAGAGCCGTTCATTATAGAAATCTCGCACTACCATTGGGATGACGATGGATGGACACTGGCAAAATGTTTCCCATCCATGTTCCAATACAACACTTGTGATCAAGTCCGGTAGTGGCGTTGGCGCAGGGAAAAATCCCATCTCCATCATCATATCGTCATTCTCTTTCTTCTTCGATGGTCGTCCCTTAGCCAACGCAGGCTCACTGCTTTCTGCTACTGCTTTTCCCTTCTCTTTGGTCAACGCAAGGAAGGATCTTTGTTTTTGTTTCCTTTCCCTTTCCTTGCGTTGTTCTTCCTTCTCCCACTCTGCAATTTCTTTGCCCTTCTTTTCTCGAATGCGCTGAACATTTTCTTGGTGCCTCTTCTCCTTCTCAACCTTCTTCTTCTTTTCTTCCTCCTCTTCTTCTCTCATTTTTTTTTCAAATTCACTTTCAAATTGCTCTGAGGCCAGCAAAATGCGTTGTTCTTCCTTGAGCCTTATTCTTTCCTCTTCTGCCGATATTGCGTTGTTGCGGCGCACCTCTTCATCTTGTAATTTTCTTCTTCAACTACCTTCTGCGATGATTTGCTGTGCCCACAACATCTTCTCTTGTTTTTCTTCCTCCTCTCTTCTTCTTATCTCCTTTTCCTCTACTACACTTTGCAAAATTATTGGGTCAGTTGTTGACCCTTGCGATGCATTCTCCTTGCGACGCCGCCTAAGGTGGGTAATGTCTGAATCTTCACCATCATCAGTCGCAACCATTTTTACTTGCATTATTTCCACCTCAGGTTGCGCAAATTCTCTCAGTTGTGCTGACTCCCCCTTATCCACCCTTGCGGAAGTGGATTCTCCGTCAATTTCTAGGCTCTCAACCCTCTTTCTCCTCTCTTCCTCCTTCTTCAGGCACTTCTCCTCCCGTCTGCGTTCTCTCTTCTCACCCGTCCTTCTTCCCTTCTTCTTGAATTGATGGGCTTCCTCATCTCTTTTAGCCCTCTTTTCTTTGATCTTCTTCTTCTTCTTCTTCTTCTCTTCAACCACTTCAGGCTACTTCTCCGCCACCGCTTCATCCAAAGCGACCTTGATGAGTCCCTCATAGGACTCTGCTTGAACAGTTTCCTTAGAATCCGAAACGGCCAGGGTGCTCCTTCTTAAAGCTTCCTCCATCTTATCCTCTGAAGGTAGTGGCTGATTAATAACTCCCACTTTGGGAATGACTTTTTCTGCTTGAACCCCTGCCTAGCCCGAGGGGCACCAAACGAGCTCCATTCCCAAAACCGTCTAGCGAACGGCTTTTTCTCATCGTTCTGAACCCCTGGGTCTGTTTTCAAATTTTCGCCTGCCAGAAAGTTTGCGCACAAAAATTGGTCCTCGGGGCACCCCGATTGGGCCTGATAATCGTTTGGGAAACCAAACGAGCTCCGTTCCCAAAACCGTCTGGCACATGGCTTTTTCTCATCATTCTAAACCCCTGGGTTCATTTTGAAATTTTTGCCTGCCGAAAAGTTCGCGGATAAAAATTGGGACCCAGGGCACCCCCTCCCCCCCGCGGAAAACTTCGCACTCAAAAATTGAGCCCCAAAGCACCCCTGCCGGGCCTGATAGCTATTTGGGACACAAAATGAGCTCCGTTCTCAAAACCGTCTAGCGCTGGACTTTTTCTCATCGTTCTGAACCCCTGGGTCCCTTTTTAAATTTTCGCTCATCGAAAAGTTCACGCATAAAAATTAGACCCCGGGGCACCCCTGTGGGGCCCGATAGCCGTTTGGTGTTCCAAATGAGCTCTATTCCCATAACCGTCTGGCTCATGGCTTTTTCTCATCGTTCTAAACCCCTGGGTTCGTTTTCAAATTTCGCACGTCGGAAAGTTCGCGCACAAAAATTTGGCCCTAGGGAACCCCCGCTGGGCCCAATAGCTGTTTGGGGCACCAAACAAGCTCCGTTCTCAAAATCGTTTGGCGCATGGCTTTTTCTCATTGTTCTAAACCCCCTGGTTCATTTTCGAATTTTCATCAGTCGGAAAGTTTGCGCACAAAAATTAGGCCCCGGGGCACCCCACAGGGCTCAATAGCCGTTTGGGGCACCAAATAAGCTTCGTTCCCAAAACCGTTTGGTGCACGGCTTTTTCTCACCGTTCTGAACCTCTGGGTCGATTTTCAAATTTTCGCCCACTGGAAAGTTCATGCACAAAAATTGGGCCCCGGGGCATCTCCATCAGGCCCGATAGCCATTTGGGGCACCAAACTAGCTCCTTTTCCAGAACCGTCTGCCGCACGACTTTTTCTCATCGTTCTTAACCCCTGGGTCCATTTCCAAGTTTTCGCCCGTTGGAAAGTTCACGCACAAAAATTGGGCCCCAGGGCACCGCTGCTGGGCCTGATAACCATTTAGGGCACCAAACGAGCTCCGTTCCTAAAACATGGTTATTTCCTCAGAGTCTATTATCCAAAAAGAATCATCATTCTCCACTAAACATGCCTCTAGAACCAATAAATCATATTTACCTTTTTGGCCTTCTTCTTCTCCTTCGAATAACGCAGGCAATTTGGCTTCTAGTTCCCATCCTGGTTGCATTGGAAACATTTTACTTTGTCAACCGGCGCTGGTCGCCTACCCTGTGGAGCGACAGGTTGTGGGTTAGCAGGCGCCTTCCCCTTACTACCCTTCTTCTTCTTCCATTTGCTGATGTCATAAGTAGAAGGTTCAGACTAAGTTCCAAAGGTCGAACCTCGGTGGAACTTTTTGGAAGATGAAGTAACATTTGCCTCACCAACCTTCTTCTCCTTACTTTTCAGCAAGGATTGTAATGTTGTAACTCATTGAGTAAAGTTGTAAGGTTGTAATCAACCATGTTTAGAACAGCGTTGCTTATGAAGTGAAGAAAGCTTTCTGGTAATGACTCCAGAATTATGCTAACTTGGTTGGCCTCATCGATGCTAGACTCGTTCATCTTTGCCACGTTAAAGTGGACCATCATGTTCTGAACATGTTCTCGAACAGATATACCTTCCTTCATCTTGGAGTTAAAGATGAACTTAAGAGCGTTGTGCCTGAGTTGCACGGACGGTTGTCCGAACATTCCCCTCAGGGACTCCATGATCTCGCGTGTAGTGATCATGGGCTCATGATTCTTGGCTAAAATGTCATTAAGGCTGGCCAAGATATACACTCGGGCCTTCTCGCTCGCCCGTGTTTATTTCTCGTACGCCTCTCGAACATTTCGAGCGGCATTAGGAGGTAGAATGGGAGGACAATCCTCCATAAGGATGAACCTAAGGTCATCGATGATAAGTATAGTGTTTATGGTATTTTTCCAACTAGTGTAATTCTCGTCAGTCAGTTTATCTGCAGCTAATAAAGCAAGAGTAGCGGTAGCCATTTAAAAAATGTTGCTGAAAAAAAAAAAAAAAAACTTAATGAGTCTACTTGCATTACCACTTTTAACGCCAATTAGGTTTTAGCAAAATAGTTCTAATGTACCCTAAGTGACATCTATTTTGTAATGATCCCCAGTGAGGCAAGACAAAAGCCACCGATGGGTGATCAAGTGCCCCTTCACTGGGATGAGACAATCTTAACCATTAGACAGAAATAACTCCTTGTAACTGAATCTAACAGTCACCATTGTTCAGTCCAGAATTTGTTAACATCATTAACGATTCCGTGTAAGTGTAACCCCTCATTTTAGGCCCTTCCCGCCCTAATGCGCTCACTGTAAGGAAAAAGCAAATTAGGACAAGAGACTAAAGTAACCCTATCCATTTCTGGAGATCAGATAAAAAGTTGTGCAAATACAGCCATCCTTTAGAGGGACACTCCCAGGGTGCCACGAGGCGATGCACTAAGACATTACCCAATCTAATGAGAGAGACTGTGGGATATGTTGTCACACGTCCCGCTCCCACTTACTATGAACATTCTCTCCATTCACCTTGGTATATACTTACCCAAACACCATCCTATAGGGGGACACTCCTAGGGTGCCTCGAGGCCAAGGATAGATCTCACGGTGTGAACTTTTAGGGAGAAACGTCTAGAGGTAAAGTGAAGTATCATATACCCCAATTGCCTCCCACTGAATGTTCTACCTAGGGTTCATTAACGTAAATCCGGCGACTGGTTTTAACTAAGTGGATGTTTAATTTGCTAAAAAATGACACTTGCTATTGATAATTAAACAAGTTTGATTCAAGTCTTATTAAACACTCTAACATACTATCATCAAATTTGCATGCATACAAAAAATCTATCTAATTCACCTTTCCAGGTAGGTTCCCAAGTAGGGGTGTTCCGTTTCTGTCAGTTTAAATACCCCAGCCTAGCCATAACTCGCCTTAGATAAAAGGTCCCTTATAGATAGATTTGGTACATATTTAATCTTTTATTAATCAATTTAATCCTATTAAACCGAATTAAAAGATTAAACTTAGGTTTCTAATCTCATTAGAACCGTGAACTTAGGTTTATCTCAATCTAATAATAAAACTCTTTTAATGTAATGACCCGAGTTCAGGAGGGGTACATGAATGAACCGGTATCACATCCAAATGAGAGGGATCCTAAGGATATGAAAGTATGGTTAAGAAAGGCTTAAAATAATTGAAAGTTACTACCTATACCAACAAGGTGCATCTTCCTTTTCGGTGGCTCAATCATAAGAACTCCAAAGTTAAGCGTGCTTAGCTTGGAGCAATCCTATGTTAGGTGACCTCCTGGGAATTTTCCTAGGATGCATGTGAGTGAGGACAAAGCATGCTGAAAGGACCCGTGTTAGTTTGTGAGGACAACTTTCACTTCTAGAAGCATTCAAGGCAAGTGAGGATGATGCTCCTGGGAATTTTCCTAGAATGCATGTGAGTGAGGACAAAGCATGCTAAAAGGACCCGTGTTGGTTTGTGGGGACAACTTTCACTTCTAGAAGCATTCAAGGCAAGTGAGGATGATGCTCCTGGGAATTTTCCTAGGATGCATGTGAGTGAGGACAAAGCATGCTGAAAGGACTCGTGTTGGTTGTGGGGACAACTTTTACTTCTAGAAGCATTCAAGGCAAGTGAGGATGATGTAGCCAGGTTGCTGGGGAATGCTCGGGGCCATTAGGGGCCGAATTTGGATTCTGAATCCTGGGCCTGAGGTGTTATAGATTTCTTCCCTCCTTAAAGAACTTTCGTCCTCAAAAGTTCATTCCTGAAAAATCTCTGGTTACGGGCCCTCATCTCATCCTCTCGCTCCGAAGTAGCCTTCTTGAACTGGTGATTCTACCAAAAGACTTTCACAAATGCAATCTCTCTACAGTGCAATGTCTTTACCTTTCTGGTGAGAATCTCTACAGGTTTCTCCTCGTAGCTCAAGTTGTCATTCAATTGAAAAGGCTCAAAGTCAACTACATGGGATAGATCTGTTATATACTTTCTCGACATCGAAACATAACAAACATTATGAACTAAAGATAGCAATGAAGGCAATGCAAATCAGTAAGCTACAGGGCCAATTCGCTTCAAGATCTTGAAAGGCCCAATGCATCACGAACTCAGCTTCCCTTTCCTACCAAACCTCAGAACACCTTGTCACCAGTCTCAAATTCCAGGTCCTTACGTCTTACGTCAGCATAGCTTTTCTATCTACCCTGAGTTGTTTGCATATGTGCTCAGATCTGCTGTATTGCCCCATTTGTCGTCTGCAGTAACTCAAGTCCTAGCAACTTCCATTCCCCAACTTCATCCTAACATACAGGAGACCTACAACTCTTCTCATATAAGGTCTCCAATGGCGATATGCTAATACTAGTATGGTGACTAATAATATAAGCAAACTTTATTAGATGCAAATAAGAGTCCCAACTCCTCAAAAACTCCACCCACATGCCCATAACATACTCTCCAATTTTTGGTTTGAACGCTTTGTTTAACCATCAATCTATGGGTGAAAATCTACAATAAATTCTAACTGGGATCCAACACCTTTTGGGAGACTCTTCCAAAAATGGATGTAAAACATGGGTCGTTGTTTGACATTGCTGAAACTAGCATCAAAGAGGTGTGACAACCCTTTCTATACATAACTATGAAATTTAATATGCTGAAAACCAACAATACTTTAACACGTTCAAGCTAAGAACTATGAAAACTGTCATAAGCTTAAGAAAGTCTTATCCAATAAAAACACATATCTGAGCTTACCATTTTGTCACAGAGAAAACTTCATAGGTGTAGTGGAGAAACTGGTCATACGATATAATGTGTCATCTGAAGATACGTACCAGAACAAATCTAGTCAACTAAAAAAACTGCTTCTACTCTAGAAGCACTGACTGTGATGTCTTTCTTAGGGTCTACATGTCTAAGAATAAATCTATCTAATTAAGCCTCACATTCATGAGAGACTCATCATAAGGCTCTATACTATCATGGGCTATACAACTTGCTTGAGCCAATCCTCATATTATTCTTTAGCTTTAAAACAATCACATATCATTACTTAGACCTTATTGTGGATGAGTCTAAAATTCCCTCTGAAAATGAGGTTTTGAAGTCCCTGGATGCTAAAGCGCCAGTCAATTGATAACACATTTCCATAACCTTGTAATAACCATAATTGATCCCTGAAGTCGGATTTTACGATAAAACCTTCTTAATTCATAAGTCATGGCTTGATTTACTCGTACTCCCTAGAGCTAGTTAACTCATTGCCCATGCAAGAGAAAACATACTATCCTGTACCGCTCCAAACCCACCTATAGCAACTTCTTGTTATCAACTCAGCTTTGTTACAAGTCTATCCCTTATGTCAATGGTGATATTGGAAGATCCAACTTACCTATTTTTGTGCATCTACCACTTTTGACTACCTTGAGCTGGATTAAGTTCCTTTTTCAATCAAATTGATGGTCTTGCTAGTTCATGTTTCCAACACTTGTACACAAAGTCCAAATCCCTTAAATCTCACTAATGCCCTTAATGTTTTACGTCTTAACTAATGAAGCCTCAATATACCATATCAATAGTTCTCGAACATCTACTATTACTAGTAACTCCATTTTAACTTATCCCTTCTCAACCTTCTGTTTCGGTAACAGATTTTTTTGTTACAACAAAGTTCCATACCAATCACCTACATAAGCTAGCTTTCCATCTAACACATATTGTCCTAAAGTTCCACATGATAATGAGGTATTCTTCTTTTACACCAAAACAAATATCTTGTAACCCCTCTTATCAAGCCTTCAAACCATACTTAACTAGGAGTTTCGAACACATTAAATTTCTCCCTTTCCAAAAGAGTAAACTTTCTTGGATACTGTCCTTTCATTCACACTTATCTCTCACTAAGAATTTCCATCTTGTAGAATTCTTCTTTGCCAATTTGCATACTTTTAAACTCCAAAAGACTTTTATTTCTTCAAATTTGCCTAACTTGGATCTTCTCATCACAATAAGGCTCTGGTTTTCATCTAGGTATACTAGAATAATCCTTCAACCTAAACAAATAACACCTTACTTTATCCCCTTTAAGTCTAAAGTCATGTCTAACTATTTTAGCTTCCTTTAATGACCTCAACTTAGCTAAATATTCCAAAATAATTCTTCATATCATCACATATACTTTATCTACTCCATCAAGTCGTAGTATTATCCAAGTGATTATGACTTATGAATTCTTTCTAAATTTCTTCTCAAAATATTGGGTTTTTAATATCTTAAAACCTTTAATAAATCCATCGTCTCTTCTCCTTGTCCTTCATATTCATAAAACAATTTTTAACCTTATTTTCAAGAATGTGCCATGTGAAGGAATTTATTTATAATGTCTCCAATTGCACCACAAAACATAACACTAGTCTTTAATGAATTCTTGTCAAGAAAAATTTATTCCTAGGCTTAAACATATACATACCTTTATTTCTAAACTGTCATAACTCTACATAGTTGCATCAACCTTTAAGATCTCTGAACTGAGGTTTATGTATATGTTCGTTTCTAACATAATTTTCATGAGATAAACTAGTGTCAAGTGACCTCATAATTTATTTTATTTTATTTTCCTCCTTTTGTAGTGTCGTACATGATAATCCTCTTATAATAACTTCTAACGAGACACTGTCCTAGCATTAGAACATAACTGGTGCATTTAAGCTAAACAAATATTTTAATGCACAACTATCATAAAACTTGTAATTGATAGGACATACCTGGCGATGACGAGGAATCCGTTCATGTGCCATAGGGACAATCTAGACTTACATAGTAAGTCAATCTACAGAACCCAAAACATGGGCTCTAATACCAACTATAACGACCCGACCCCCTAGGACTTAGGTAAGGCCATTACTAAAATAAATGCATGCACATAATTTAAAACGACGCTCAGTTTATTTGAAATAAATGCTACTTAAACAAGAGAAGTTCGAAGGCATTTATTAAATGAAATTGTTAAAACAAATAATAGGGTACCCAAATTCTTAAAGACTAACAAAAGTATATAAAAGAAATAATCCTTAGAAATAAATTTCAAACAGTAAAACTAAATATTAAGGGAAAAATAAGGACTCAAATTTTAAGCTGTGGAAGTGAAAAAGTCTAGTCCCAGTGACACGATCACGAATTCTGTTGCGCCATCGCAGATGCATCTTTACCTTTTCCTGAAACATCAACATAAGAAAGGATAAGTATGAAATACTCAGTAAGTAACCCCACCACTAGGGTCAGGCTAGGCATCTATGTCCTCTAGATACCCACCTATGGCACATAAACACATGAAACAGGCAAGAGACTGAGTCCATCCTACTGTAGTTAAGTATGCCCACAAAACTGGTGAATCCTAAAGGAAACACAAAACTGGTAAATCCCGAAGGAAACATAAAACTGGTGAATCCCGAAGGAAACACAAAACTGGTGAATCCCGAAGGAAACACAAAACTAGTGAATCCCGAAGGAAACAAAAAACTGGTGAGCATCTAACTAATTAGTGGGGATATTCACACAATCTCAACGTTCAAAAATTCAACACCTATGATTCTATGACATACATGTAATCCTTGATACCATGGCTCTATCACATACACATAATCCTCAACAATATATTCTACAACATTCATGTATACCTTAATCATCAAAAATTCCACAACATACAAGTATGCCTCAACATCAGTAGATCAGATATCAACATATGAAAACACATACCCTCACATACTAATGATCACATGCCTAGGTGTGTCTTTAAACAAAACAGAACTCGTGCCAGAACATACTTGATTCAAGTCATACTATCAGACAACATGCTAACATTTACCATAACACACTCATCACGCTAGCATACAAATAAAGCCTGGCCCGTGGACAGTTCCAGTGGTAAGATTACTTACCTCAGAATTAAATCCAAATAAACCCAAGCAAGTTTATCTTCTTCTTTCCAAACAAGACCTTGAGGTAACACCGAAATTATGGCTTGGTCTAAAATTAATTTTAAAAACCCAATTCTATCGGCTAATCAACTACAACAAAATCAATCCTTTGTAATGCCGGACAACACACTTCGACCTTAAAATTCCTCCAAAGCTCGAATCTATGGTCCAAACATAATGGGTAAGCATTAAACAAAACCAACGATTTGATTAGCATTCAAATGAAAACACACACACTTACAAAAACTTATCGAAATCGATGGCGATAACACTGAACTAACGGCAACGGCGTGCAGAACCGAGTGGACGAATGACTCTCGGCAGAACAGGGTGGAGGATCGGCTCACGATGGGAGTTTCGACGGTTGGGCTGGGTCGTTTGGCTTCAGACCTTGGCGGATAGTGCGACGCGGACGCGAAACTGACTGGCTGGGCGAGATCGACGTGCGAAGAGGTGCGCAACGGAGGAGATCTGAACGGTCGTTGCTTGCTGACGACATCGAGCTGACCTGCGCGAACGACGGCCCACGAACGAACGATCGATGAATTAGTGGCGGATCGATCGGACACACGGTGCCGACTGGAGAGGAGATGGTCGGCAACTATCAGGGCACACAAAGAATTTCTTCACATTGGGGGGGGGGGGGGGGAGAAGAAGAATAAGAAGGGAGAGATAATAGTTTTTTTTTTAATTTTCTTTTTAAAGGAAAAAGGTTATTTTAATAAAATAAATATAATATAATACAATTTTCTTTTATTTTATTCCATTATATTCTATTTCACTTTTATTTTAACCTTTCGCTCATTACACAAATATATCTAAATATATATATATATTCTTAAAACTCTTCCCCTTTTCTCTTCAAATTCCAAAATCAAAATCAAATTAATTTCCCCAATATAAATTTAAATTCTCGATAATAACTTAAAATTAAATTAATGTAACATAAATCAAAATCTCCCCTTTAAACAAAACTGAACTTTGAAATTAACAAAATTGTCCTCGAATTTTATGAAAATACATAATTTAAATAATGAAAAACTCGGGATGTTACATTTAAAACATGATTAAAGCCTAAGTTTGCATGCATATCTTTCTTATTGATTTTAATTCTAATTTTATTAATTATAACTCTTATAAAAAATGAAACAACTAAAATCAACTACACTGTTAAGCTAACATCCATAAGGTATATATAACTCTTACAAATAAACCTAGTATCATGCTTCATGCAATGTTCATTCATTACTATATATAACTTTTATATAACTTGTAATGAACTAAGCATACATGCTAACTTACACCCTTATACTATAACACTTATAATATAAAGATGATGCATGAATATGCTTAATGCATGCATATATTATAACGCTTATATTATATGATGCATGAGCATGCTTTAATGTAATTTAATCATGCAAAGTACTATATTATAACAATTATAATATAAAGATGATGCATGAATAAATGCATAGCCTATAGTGGGTTTTAAAACTATATGACATACAATATGGCATATAATTAAACATACATCACATGTACATTCATTAAAAATTTGATGGACCGGGATAATTAGCCTCAAAACCGAAAAAAAGCTATCTATTACATAAAGCATCAAGTCAACCAGTTCAAACAGGCGAACTGGGTCTTGAATCGCTCGGACGAAGCCTCGTCACGTGATTGTGTAGCAACTCCTTCAGATCGTCGAGTAACGCCTATCGAGTATAAACGATCGTGTAGCATGGATCGAGTGCCTTTGAACTATGCGATGAGCATGAAGGGCATGCAATCGTGCAACGCACATTGAGCAACGCATGCTATACGATCGAGTAGACAACGACTATGTGATGAAGCATGATCGTTTAAACGATCGAGGAGCAAGCGTTGAGTATCATATATCGAGTGATCGAGTAGCTGTTGGGTTATATGTCCTAAAACTCATAGTTTTGTAAACAGTAAACATATATGAAGTTTATTCAGACAAGTGTTGTTGATTATTTAATAACTCTAAATCCAATAAACTACGAACCTTTGGCTATTGTCATGAATACTTTGACTTTATATGGAGACATAAACTTGATCAAGTTCGAGTAAAATAGCCTAAACCGTCTATAGTACTTGGATTAGGTTGGGTACCTATTTCTGGAGATACTATTGAATACGGTCTACTTTATGATTGTTATAAATGTTGTAAAGTGTCATAAATGATTTGATCAATTCGTTCATGTAGAGACAAGCGAGGGTGTTCTACATGATGAGATTGTGTAAGACAGACCACGAAATAATCATTGTTATGTATTAATGTTGTTTACTATTAACACTGATTAATTTCACTTCTTGATGACCTAGATAACTTAATCTCAATCCTGAGCTGTCTATGAACTCCTGTTTATTCGTGATTGTCCCTTGATCTGCATAGGTGAGGGTAAGCCCAGCATCGCTGCTCAATATGTCTTCCATTTCAGGGATAAGACCAGATAGATGGCTGGGGACATAGAATTTGTAAGATGGAATTTACTCTTACCCATTTCAGGGATATTAGAAAGGTTGTTCCCTTAAGGACTGATCCTGGGTCTTAAATAAGGGGCCCCATCCTCTCGTTGGCCTGAGAGGGAATGGATTTAGTGATTATGATCCTAAATCAATTGTTCATTAGAGGAACAGTGGTGCTTAAGAAGAAAAGATGTAACATAGGGGTATTTTGGTATTTGACCTAGCTGAGGTTACGAACAACCTATGAAGGATCAACTTATTGATGACAATTATATCAAATGGACACATAATATATCTACAGTGAGAAGAGTGCAACTACAGGCTATAATGGATAGTCTTGTTAGTTAACAAATGTTGATTAACTAGGTTAAAGAGTTTGACCGATTAGTCTCGGATCGTTGGAGCCTATGATCTATAGGTCCATCGGGTCTCCTTGCTAGCTCAATATGAACAAAATTGAAGAATTAGGTGAAGTAAGAATTTAAAATGTTCAAATTCAGGTTTTAGGTAAAATTGTATTTTATATGAGATATAATTTACAATTAAATTATTAATTTATTATTAATTATCTTTTAGAGTATACTTGATCATTAGCATGAAAGTATTTTTTAAACTTGATTAATATGATTAATCAGAGCTAGGTATCTTAAACAATTTAATATATGATATTAAATTTATTTATTTTATTTAATTGAAATTGTTTTGATAAAATAATTTCCAAAATTTGAAAATTGTATTTCATTTTTGTTAATAAAAAATTAGTCACTAGAAAAATCCAATTGTTGGATTTTCCCACTAACTACATGGACTTTGAAGTGGCATTTCCCAAGCTTGACACCTAGAGATTACATGTTAATGGAGTTTAAGATGGAAGACCTGCAAAATGGGATTTTGCATGTGTTTTCTCTACAAAAGGCTTTGTTTTTTAAATTTGCAAGAATAATGATTCCACAACTTTTGACCTAAAATCTTCCATCTCATTTCTCTTTACTCTCCTTCTTTCTACAGTGAAATTCCCTTATTTTCACTAACATAACGATCCCATAACCGTGTTCTTGGATAACCTAGGTATAAAGCTAGATTGGTTGCAAAGGGGTTCACTCAAAGGGAAGGAATAGACTATTATGAGATTTTCTCTCCTGTTGTCAAATAGACTTCCATAAGATTTCTTCTATCCTTATTTGCTCAAAATAATCTAGAATTATATCAACTAGATGTCAAAACTGCTTTTCTTCATGGACATCTAGAGGAGACAACCTATATGACGCAACCTAAAGGATTTGAATTTAAAGGGAAAGAAAATCTCTTTTGCTTACTCAATAAGTCTATGTATGAGTTAAAACAATCACCTAGGTACTGGTATAAGAGATTCGATGACTATATTTCTAGCATTGGGTTCAAAAGAAGTTCATTTAACATACGTGTTTATGTAAACACAGGTTCTTACAAGGACAATGTTTACCTACTCATATATGTAAATGACATGTTGTTGGCAAGTAGGTCCAAAGGAGATCTAACCCATGTTAAAAACCTCTTAAAAAGAGAGTTTGATATGAAGGACTTAGGAGAAGCAAGCAAGGTCCTAGGAATAGAGATCCAAAGGAACAAAGAGAAGTCTATTCTACATCAATCAGTCCAATTACTGTGAGAAGATCCTTAAAAGGTTTAACATGAATGATGCTAAACCTATGAGCTTACCTATTGTTTAGCACTTTAAGCTTTCCTCAGCTAACTTTCTTAAAGATTCTGACCAAGAGCATCATAAACAGATGGTTGTCATACCCTATAGTCAAGCAATTGGAAGCCTAATGTATTTAATGATTTCTACCAGACCTCATCTCTCATATTCAGCTAGCTTAGTTAGTAGATATATGTCTAATACTGGTAAGAGACACTGGGAGGCTACTAAATGGATTCCAAGGTACTTGGTTTGGTCTAAAAACTCAAGATTAGTCTACCAAAGGTCAGCTGAACCAAACTTAGAGCTTTATGGATATGTGGATGCTGACTATGCTGGTGATTTGGACAAAATGAGGTCCTTAACAGGTTACCTTTTCCTTTATGGTCCTAATCTAATCAACTGGAAAGCATCACTACAGCCTATAGTACCCTTATCTACAACAGAAATTGAATATATGGCTTAGCTATCAAAGAGGCATCGTGGCTTAAAGAATTGCTGAAAGACTTTGGAATAGATCAAACAGTGGTGAAACTCTACTGTGACAACCAAAGTGCTATCCATTTGTCCTGAAATCCACAATTCCACACTAGAACTAGCACATTGATATCAAGTATCATTTCATTAGAGATAAAATTAAGATAGAGGAGATAGAAATTTTAAAGGTTCATACTTCAGACAATGCAACTGACATGTTAACAAAACCTGTTTCAAAGCTATTTAAATGTTTAGAACAGGTTAGCTTTGAGCTTCCAAACACAGTGTAGACAGATCGGTCAAAATCAGGAAGATCAAAAGATTACAAGGCGTTAGAGTCAAGGTAGAGAATTTGAAGAAGTTTTGACTCAAATACCTCAGTTTTTTGTTTGTTTATAACTAATTTTGTAAACGGATCAGCTGGTATAGCTCTATAAATAAATTTCAATAGAGAGAGAGTTATCATCATTTTCCTTAGTTTTTTGTAAACAACAAAAATGTATGCAATCTTCATCAGTAAAAGAATTTAGATCTTTCAGTGGACGTAGGCAATCTTGCCGAACCACGTAAACACTGTGTCTTCATCTTCTTGCCTTATCTTTCTTGTTCATACGAGTGTTTTCTTTACTATAAATCGCACGTCATTCATTCTTCATTCAAATCGCATCGAGTAATCTGAATATCGAGTCAATCGTGTATCATTCATCGCTATCGAGTAGCTTCAAGTTCATCGTTTTTACCTTTGAGTCGCATCGAGTATCGTTCAAGAACCGTTGAGTACGATCGAGTATTAGTTCTATTGTCATCGAGTTCCATTGAGGATTTAACAGAGACTCGTCAAAGGAAGAAGGGAATTCTCATCGAGGATCAAGTAGGAAGACGTTAACCATCAAGTGCCGAGTATCGAGGATTTGGCAGAATATTTCTGAACCATTTCTTCATCTTTCCAGCATTGATCTTGGGTATTTGGGCCTTGTGAATAGTGGTTAGCCCAACAAGATACTTCAGTGAAATTGATTGGAAAATTGAAGAATGGCTCGTATGTTTTAAGCAGAACAACGGTACCTAATGAAGAGTCTAATGTTGCTACTAATTCAACTTTAGATTATACAAAACTTTGGCATGGTTGATTAAGTCATATTAGTAATAAGGACTTAAATCATTTGCATAGACAAGGATTGATTGGAAAACGATCTGAACTATCCTTTTGTGAGCATTGTATACTTGAAAACCCCACCAAACATAGTTTTAAAAAAGGATCATGTAAGACATCTGAAGTCTTAGAATATATACATTCGAATCTTTGGGGTCCTTCAAGAGTAGAAACACATGGGAGATCTTGATATTTTCTCACCATTATCGATGATTACTCAAGAAAATTATGGACATTTTTGTTAAAAACAAAGGACGAGGTGTTTGGAAAATTTGTTGAATGGAAAAACTTGAATGAAATTTTGTCAGGAAAGAAAGTTAAAGCTTTGAGAATAGATAATGGTCTTGAATATTTGAATAAAAAATTTGTTGATTTGTGTAAATAATATGGTATTAATAGATATTTAACTTTCTGGGGACACCACAACAAAATGGCCTTGCTGAAAGATATAATAGAACTATTTTGGAGAAGGTTAGATGTATGCTGTCTTATGCAAATCTTCCAAAAGATTTTTGGGGGAAGCTGTAAATATAACTGCTTATATCATTATAGAAGTTCATCTACAACTTTAAATTTCAAAACTTCTCAAGAATTATGGTCTGGAAAAATACCTAAACTTGATCATATGAGAACTTTTGGTTGTGCAACATATGCACACACTAGATAAGATAAGTTAGATCCTAGAGCCAAGAAATGCATATTTCTAGGATATCCTATCAATGTTGAGGGTTATAGACTTTGGTCTCTTGAAAAAGGGGACAATAAAGTATTCATTAGTAGGGATGTATTGTTTAATGAAAGTTTAATGCCATGGAAAGAATCACAAAATCAGAAAAGAAATCAAACATTGAAACTAGTGAGTTTGAAATTGATTTGATTGATTCCTAGGAAGTAATTGGTAGTAGTGAACATGCTGGAAGTTCACTCCCTACATCAAACATAGAAAATTCTGATATACAACTTGATTCTTCAACAATTAAGGAAGATGTTCTTTTAGAGGGTGAACAACCCATTGTCCCATCACACAATAATTCACATCTCTAGAATTATAAGTTAGCTAGGGATAGGGAAAGAGTATGATAAGGCCTCCTAGTAGATATGACAAATATGATTTTCTGAGATTTGCTTTAAATTATTTTGCTGAAACTTTATTTGAACCAAATACTTACAAACAAGCTGTGAATTTTATTGAATTTGAATTATGGATGGAAGCCATGGATAGAGAAATTAGTTTTCTGAACAAGACAACACTTGGACTCTTGTTGAAAAACCTCATTATAAAAAATTTATCGATTGTATATGATTGTTTCATGTTAAACCGGGTATTAAAGGTTTTTCTTAACCTCGTTATAAAGCTAGTCTTGTAGCTAAAGGTTTCACATAAGAAGAGGACATTGATTATAATGAAGTATTCACACCTGTTATTAGACATTCTTCTATTCGTGTTTTGTTATCCATGCTTGTTCAATTTGACTTAGAATTAGAACAAATGGATGTTACTATGACATTTTTGAAAAGAACCTTAGATGAGGATATATATATATATATATATATATATAACAACTATAAGGTTATGTCCAAGAAGGCAAAGAACATATTGTTTGTCGATTGAAAAGATCGCTTTATGGACTTAAGCAATCTTCAAAGACAATGGAATAAACGTTTTGAAAACTTTATCACCTCAAAGGGATTTATTAAGAGCTCTTATGATGCATGTGTATATAAAAGAGTGGCTTCTGATGATAAATTTGTTCTATTGCTTTTGTATGTGGATGATATCTTGATTGCTTCTAATGATGTTCAACTTGTAAATGATGTAAAGCTTCAATTAAATAGTGAATTTGAAATGAAGGATTTGGGAGCTGTTAAGAAAGTTCTGGGAATGGAAATAAATAGAGATAGAGCTAGAAATACTTTATCTATTTCTCAAGTTGATTACTTTGAGAGGGTGATTGAAAGATTTCATATGGAGAATGCTAAAACTGTTAAAACCCCTTTAACCCAACACTTTAAATTGTCTTCTAAAATGTCTCCTTCAACGCCTGAAGAGGTAAATGATATGAAATCTACTCCCTATGCTAATTTAGTGGGTCATTTGATGTATGGAATGGTTACTTGTCGACACGATTTGGGGTTTTCAATGAGTATGATCAGTCGGTTTATGAGCAATTTGGTCAAAGCTCATTGGGAAGCTTCGAAATGGATTTTGAGATATATTAAAGGTTCTTCTGCTAAGGGCATTATATATTCAAAGAATTATGATACTAACACTATTGTTGGTTTTTTAGATTCTGACTATGTAATTGATTTGGATCAACGATGGTCATTAATAGGTTATGTTTTTATGCTCTATCCTCAATCGAGGCTGGGTATATTGCCTTGGCAGAGTTTGTGAAAGAATCTATATAGTTGAAAGGTTTGATTTATGAAATGTGTTCATCTGACTATGATGTTAAAATTCATTGTGATAGTCAAAATGCTTTATCTTTGTCTAAAAATTCAACTTTTCATGGTCTTTCAAAGCATATCGATGTTCATTTTCATTATGTGTGTGATGCCATTAAAGATGAAAAAATTAATTTGTTGAAAATTGATACTTCACATAATCCTGCTGATTAGATGACAAAGACGTTGTGTTCTGATCGTTTTGAATACCTTTGTGATCTTTTGAAGTTGGGTGTTGGTTAAGTTTTGTAACAACTTTTGATATTACAATTGATAGACTTTTTTTATGTTGCAGCTGTATATGATCATCAAGAGGGTGATTATTGATTTTTGCTTCTCATTTTACAGCAACTCCACTATGGGCTTCTTGGGTTTATGGGCTTTTGTTTTGTTATGGATCATTAGGGTTATGTGAGCTTGTTATCTTTTCTCTTTACAAATAAAGAGATTTTAGGTGGAGGGCTATATTGGATGGGGGAGCAGAAAATAGAAGAAAATATTGTTGTGAAGTTTGGACAATGAAGTTCTTTTACTGCGATCTGGATTTGGGTCTTTTCTTCCTCCTTTAGAGCTCGATTTTGAGCTTCATTTGAGTTCATCCTTCTTTGATCTATTGTATTGTTGCTGCTAATAAAAAATTCTACCTTTGATTTGCACAATGGATGTAGATTTCAGTCGAATGACTATAAAAATATGTGTTAATCTCTTCTCTCTTCCTCTTGTTTCATTGTTTTTCGTTTTAATCTGATTTAGATTTACTATTGTGGATGTTGATTGGTTCTTTAGTTTGGTTTTGGAGAGATTAAAATGAGACAATTGTTGAGAATCCCACATTGAAAAAACCAAGGGGACTCACACTCTTTATAAGATAGATGAGTTACTCCTCTCATTGCCAATTAGTTTTGAAATGGAGCCCCATACTCTCTAATATAGTATCAAAGCTACTAATGACCAACGTCAATCAAGGAAACCTAGGAGCCACCCTCGACACAGCCAACTTCAGTAGCCCACCCTTGAACCAACTCCTCAATCAGATAACCTCCATTAAAATTGATCGCAGCAATTTCCTCCTATGGAAAAAAGTTACCGACTCGAAGGACACCTGACCAAACAAAAGGTTTGTCCAAGTTGGTAGTCCTGTGCCACCAAGAGAAACCAAAAGACGACAGTAGGCTTCACCCTAGCCACTGCTTATGGAAGTAATCCCTTTCTGACAAGACAAGAAAACATGATTGATGCAAATTGGTATGCTGATAGCCACTGCTTATGGAAGTAATCCCTTTCTGACAAGACAAGAAATGGTATGCTGCCTCCAATCATGTTACCTCATACTTCAACAATCTTGGCAATCTGACTGAATACTCAGGTACTGAAGCAGTCACTGTAGCTAATGGTAATACTCTAGAAATTTCTCATGTTGGAACTGAACAAAAGACAATAACGTGTTTATTAATGCTTAAAGATGGACTATATCAGTTAGAGAGTGCAGAAGTTAGCTCGAAGTCAGTAGGAAACGGGGTTACATGGCATAGAAGGCTTGGCCATCCTTCATAAAAAAACACTAGAGTTTATCATCAAATGTTGTAATCTCCCTATGTTATCTAATGAAGAGCTCAAATTTTGTGATTCTTGTAGTTATGGAAAATCGCATTATTTAGCCTTCCCTAACTCTAACGCAAGAGCATCTACAACCTTTGAACTTATACATACTGATTTTTGGGGTCCAACTCCTCTCTTGTCTATAGATGGGTACAAATATTATGCTATCTTTGTTGATGATCACAGTAGGTACACATGGATCTATCCTTTGAGGTTAAAAAGGATTATGGAAGTAATCCCTTATGGAAGTAATCCCTTTCTGACAAGACAAGAAAACATGATTGATGCAAATTGGTATGCTGATAGCCACTGCTTATGGAAGTAATCCCTTTCTGACAAGACAAGAAATGGTATGCTACCTCCAATCATGTTACCTCATACTTCAACAATCTTGGCAATCTGACTGAATACTCAGGTACTGAAGCAGTCACTGTAGCTAATGGTAATACTCTAGAAATTTCTCATGTTGGAACTGAACAAAAGACAATAACGTGTTTATTAATGCTTAAAGATGGACTATATCAGTTAGAGAGTGCAGAAGTTAGCTCGAAGTCAGTAGGAAACGGGGTTACATGGCATAGAAGGCTTGGCCATCCTTCATAAAAAAACACTAGAGTTTATCATCAAATGTTGTAATCTCCCTATGTTATCTAATGAAGAGCTCAAATTTTGTGATTCTTGTAGTTATGGAAAATCGCATTATTTAGCCTTCCCTAACTCTAACGCAAGAGCATCTACAACCTTTGAACTTATACATACTGATTTTTGGGGTCCAACTCCTCTCTTGTCTATAGATGGGTACAAATATTATGCTATCTTTGTTGATGATCACAGTAGGTACACATGGATCTATCCTTTGAGGTTAAAAAGGATTATGGAAGTAATCCCTTATGGAAGTAATCCCTTTCTGACAAGACAAGAAAACATGATTGATGCAAATTGGTATGCTGATAGCCACTGCTTATGGAAGTAATCCCTTTCTGACAAGACAAGAAATGGTATGCTACCTCCAATCATGTTACCTCATACTTCAACAATCTTGGCAATCTGACTGAATACTCAGGTACTGAAGCAGTCACTGTAGCTAATGGTAATACTCTAGAAATTTCTCATGTTGGAACTGAACAAAAGACAATAACGTGTTTATTAATGCTTAAAGATGGACTATATCAGTTAGAGAGTGCAGAAGTTAGCTCGAAGTCAGTAGGAAACGGGGTTACATGGCATAGAAGGCTTGGCCATCCTTCATAAAAAAACACTAGAGTTTATCATCAAATGTTGTAATCTCCCTATGTTATCTAATGAAGAGCTCAAATTTTGTGATTCTTGTAGTTATGGAAAATCGCATTATTTAGCCTTCCCTAACTCTAACGCAAGAGCATCTACAACCTTTGAACTTATACATACTGATTTTTGGGGTCCAACTCCTCTCTTGTCTATAGATGGGTACAAATATTATGCTATCTTTGTTGATGATCACAGTAGGTACACATGGATCTATCCTTTGAGGTTAAAAAGGATTATGGAAGTAATCCCTTATGGAAGTAATCCCTTTCTGACAAGACAAGAAAACATGATTGATGCAAATTGGTATGCTGATAGCCACTGCTTATGGAAGTAATCCCTTTCTGACAAGACAAGAAATGGTATGCTGCCTCCAATCATGTTACCTCATACTTCAACAATCTTGGCAATCTGACTGAATACTCAGGTACTGAAGCAGTCACTGTAGCTAATGGTAATACTCTAGAAATTTCTCATGTTGGAACTGAACAAAAGACAATAACGTGTTTATTAATGCTTAAAGATGGACTATATCAGTTAGAGAGTGCAGAAGTTAGCTCGAAGTCAGTAGGAAACGGGGTTACATGGCATAGAAGGCTTGGCCATCCTTCATAAAAAAACACTAGAGTTTATCATCAAATGTTGTAATCTCCCTATGTTATCTAATGAAGAGCTCAAATTTTGTGATTCTTGTAGTTATGGAAAATCGCATTATTTAGCCTTCCCTAACTCTAATGCAAGAGCATCTACAACCTTTGAACTTATACATACTGATTTTTGGGGTCCAACTCCTCTCTTGTCTATAGATGGGTACAAATATTATGCTATCTTTGTTGATGATCACAGTAGGTACACATGGATCTATCCTTTGAGGTTAAAAAGTGACACACTGGCAGTTTTCAACACTTTCTCACCATGATACAAACTCGATTCAATACACTGATCAAGTCCCTACAGTCGGATAATGGTGGAGAATTTATCAAGATACACAAAGTCTATCATCAGCTTGGCATTGCATCTAGGTACACCTGTCCATATACGTCAGCACAAAATGGAAGGGTTGAGAGAAAGTACAGACACATAGTAGAGACAGGGCTAACCCTACTAGCCTAAGCACATCTTCCCTTACATCATTGGTGGGATGCTTTCTTATACTCAACTCTGCTGACTAATGGTCTTCCCACCCCTGTCCTAAATGGACAATCTCTAATGGAAGTGATGTTAAAAAAGAAGCTCAGGTTTGAGGAGCTTCAAATATTTGGGTGTGCATGTTTCCCCTGCTTGAAACCGTACAATTCACATAAATTGAGCTATCGCACAGAGAAATGCATCTATCTCGGTCCGGCTGTGAATAAAAAGGCTATAAATGCCTCAATCCAGTGGTAGGCTATTCATCTCTTGACATGTTGTGTTTGATGAAACTGACTTTCTTTGTCAGGTGTCTCCTTCAGCTTACAGACCAGCTAAACAAACAGTTGCCATCCACCCGATTTCCTGGCTGCCCCTCAGTCAAGACACACCGCATAGTGACTCTATGCCCTCTGCATTCATAACCTCACCCTCACCAATTGCCAAAACAACCCATACCCAATCACCAGCTAATACCTCTATAGACAGCCCAACCTTCCTACCTTCTTTTTCTATCGTCTACCCAACGATCGCTTACCCTCATCGTCTAGTGTCCAGCCCACTGATCGTCTACCCACCAGTTGCTTACCCAGCGATCGCTCACCCAACGATCGTTCACCTATCGATAATTTACCCAACAATCGTTTACCCAACGATCGTTTACCCTCATTGTGTAATGTCCAGCCCACCGATCGTTTATCCACCGATAGTTTACCCAGTGATCGTTTACTTAGTGATCGTTTACTCACCACCCACTTACCCACCGATCGTTTACCACCTGACTCACCATCGCCTACCGTCCAACCCACCGATCGTTCACCTTCGTCGTCCACTGCCCAGTCTTCACCCGATACTGCCCCACACCCTATACCCGTGTCTACTCATCCCATGATTACCCAAGGAAAGGCAGGCATCTTCAAACCCAAAATACTGTCCTTCCAAACCCAAAAAGACTGGTCCCTAACCGAACCTACCCGAGTCTGTGATGCGCTCAAAACCACGCAGTGGAACAAAGTAATGAGTGATGAATTTCAAGCACTGATGAAAAATTAGACCTGGACTTTGGTTCCTCTGTCACCGTCAATGAATGTTGTTGGCAATAAATGGGTATTTAGAATCAAACGAAGTTCTAATGGCTCCATTCTACGCTACAAGGCACGCCTCGTAGCAAAAGGCTTCCATCAAAACTCGGGCATTGATTTCTTTGAGACATTTAGTCCAGTGGTAAAGGCATCCACCATTCGAATCATCATTAGCCTTGCGGTATCCAAAGGGTGGTAACTGAGACAGTTAGATTTCAATAACGCCTTCCTTAATGGGGTCTTTGATGAAGAAGTTTACATGTGCCAACCGCAAGGATTTTTTGATCCTCAACTACCAAATCATGTCTGTCGCTTACACAAGGCCATATATGGCCTCAAACAAGTGCCAAAGGCCTAGAACAACACACTGAAAACAGAACTATGTAGCTGGGGCTTTCAGAATGCTAAGTCTGATACATCTCTCTTCATATATCGGAGCACTTCTGTCTTAATACTCTTACTGGTATATGTTGATGATGTAATTATCACCGGCACCGATCCGCGGGTAATCAACAAGCTTATAACAGCCTTGGACTCCAAGTTTGCTCTAAAGGATCTTGACCAACTCCATTACTTCCTTGGAGTCCAACTACACACCGTCCTCAATGGAGTTCTACTGAATCAGGAAAAGCATGTCGAGGACCTACTTCACCACCTTGACCTTAGAGATCTAAAACCGGCTCCCTCTCCGAGTGTTCTAAACAAAGAACTCTCCATCTTCAATGGCACTCCTCTTAACAATCCCTTTATCTATCGGAGCAAGATTGGTGCCCTATACTACTTAACCATCACGAGACCTGACATTACATATGCGGTTAATCATCTAAGTCAGTATTTAAAGCAACCTACGGATGTTCATTGACAAGCGATGAAGAGAGTACTAAGATATGTAAGTAGCACTCGACACTTTGGCCTCTATATTCAACATGGGTTCGACCTTTCTGTTTCGGCCTTCTTCGATGCGATTGGGCAGCCAACATAGACGATCGAAAATCAGTTGCTGCTTATTGCATCTTCCTTGGAGGTAATCTTGTCTCCTGGTCCTCCAAGAAACAATCCGTTGTCGCCCGGTCCAGCACAGAGTCTGAATATAGAGTGTTCGCTCATGCCTCTACATAAATCATCTGGGTGAAACAACTACTGTCTGAGATTGGTGTCAAACATAAGTCGGCTCCAGTCCTGTGGTGTGACAACCTCAACGCCGGTGCTCTAGCCGTCAATCCGGTGTTTCATGCGCGGACCAAGAACATTGAAATCGACATTCACTTTGTTCGTGATCAAGTCCTCAGTGGTCAGCTTGATGTTCGTTATGTACCATCCTTCGACCAAATCGCTGACTGCCTCACCAAGACCTTAACACACTCATAGTTCTTCCACCTTTGATCCAAACTCGGTGTAGTAGAACTACTCTCTCGTTTTAGGGGGGATGTTAAGGATGTTAAGGATGCCAACACATAAAATACAGTCTTGCCTCTCTACCAAAAGAATAGGGCTTACCAAAGGAATAGGTTGGTTACAACAAAATATCTAACCATTTGTTTTGTTGAGTTATTTTTGCATTCCCAAATTAGGGATTTCATATTGTATAAATACATCACCTATATAAATTTCAATACACAGAAATTATAAAGGAAAAGTTGGCTTGCCACTGTCGTGTACTGTCTGAGTTATCATCTGCCTAATTGAAACTATCGTTTACCTTTTATGATACTATCGTCTACCTCCTGACGCTATCGTCTATCGTCTACCTCCTAACGCTATCATCTACACAATATCATCTATCGTCTACCTCCTGACGCTATCGTCTATACGATATCGCCTATCTCTTGAAGTTGTCGTCTACCTCCCTCAGACGTCATCATCTACCTCCACCAAATGCTATCATCTATCTTTGACACTATCGTTTACCTTATCTAAGTGCTATCGTCCGCCGCGTGAGTCAAGCCATATCCTTCAGCCTCACATTCTAACTTGGTATCAGAGCCCATAAAACCCAAACGGGTGATGTCGATCCAATAAGAAGAAATTGTGATCCGATCAAGATTGGTAAACCAAAAAGAGGCACCATATTGAGGGGGCATGTTGAGAATCTTACATTGGAAAAACCAAGGGGACTCACACTCTTTATAAGATAGATGGATTACTCCTCTCATTGCCAATTGGTTTTGAGATGGAGCCCCATACTTTCTAATAACAATTACGTGTTGAATTGAGCTCCCATATCCTTTCACACACAACATTCTCTAATTGAGTGTCCTTTTGGTTTCTAGTTTGTCAATTCGTTGAAATTTCAATGGTTGTAGAATCCTCTTTGACATCATCGATTTTGGAAAGCCCATCAACTGAACATTTTTGGCCAAGTCTCTCATTTGATCTCACCAAAATTAAAACACTATTCTGCATAGCCACCTCAAATTTAAAATTAGTATTAAATTAATATAGTTGTCCAACTCATCGATACACAATCAACAAGTTAACTTCCACATCATATTTCGTTAGTCAACTAATGGTCCAAAGAAGCATTTACCAAACTTCGAAACTAATGTCTCCTTTGGTAGTCATTTATATCTTTCCTAAGTACAATGGTTAAATTCTTAGCGAAATTCCAATAACAAAGACAAATTTTTTAAAACTATTTTTTTTAGTTCTCAAAATTTGACTTTATTTTTTAAAACCATTGAGTGAAAAGTAAAAAAAGAAAGAAAAAGAAAAAGAAAAAGAAAAAAATTGTACTCCATTGAAGGTGGAAATAGTGTCTATAAGCTTAATTTTCAAAAATAAAAACAAAAAACAAAATAATTATCAAACGAGATTTAAAATGTTCATTTTAAAACCTAATCAAATGGACATTAAACTCAAAACCCAAAGATTGTTTCAAGTTTCAACTACTTGTATAAATTTATCTTTCTTTCTGGGATCACTTTTACGTACTTATTACCAATCATGTTCAATTACTTATACATATTAAGCTTCATTATTCTTATTTTTATGTTTTAATTCATTTGTCTTTATTATTATTTTAATTTAAAATCTAGAAGGGGAGATGTGATATATATTAAAAAAGATTGACAGGTCATACTTTTCCATCGAATAAAAATAGTAATAATTCTGATAGATATTTTACATATATAAATTTACCGAAAGATTATGATCTAAGAATTAGAATTATTAAATAAAATTGTTAAATTTGGGATCGTGTATATATATATATATATATATATTCTCTTTTTGTCAACCTCAAAATCATATTTTTCTGTTGAAAAAAATTGAGTAAAGCCTCCCTAACAAAATTTCTTGATATGGCAATAGTACATACATTTTTTTAATTAAAATATAATTATCTTAGATGCAAAATAACATGTCCAACACTATTTACATTTACAAGTTGATTTGTTCTTGATGAAAACGATTATTTCCACCAAAATTCAAGCTTTGTATACAACTAAAATTTATTTGGATGATTTTATAAAAAAAAATTGAGTAAACAAGTTAAAACTCTCATCTTTCAATTTCTTCAGAAAATATCAACAAGCGGCAAATCGATTCATGACATATCTTTTTAGACTATAATACATGAAGTTAAAAAATTCAAGTGATTCCAACATCGTCTGGGTGGTGTAGTTGGTTATCACGCTAGTCTCACACACTAGAGGTCCCCGGTTCGAACCCGGGCTCAGACAGTTTTATTTTCTAATCGTTATTATTTTCCGCGCGGGCGGTTTTCTTGTTTTATGCCTACTAATTTCTTAACCTGGTGGGTTTCATTTCATGTGAAATCGTGAATGTAAAGGAAAAACTGCGATTTCTTCCCCTCTTTTTATTACGGTCCAAATTATAATTGTCTTCTCAATTGTCTCAACAAGTTTCAGAGGCCACAAGTCTCCTACATTTTCTTTCTTCTCCTTTGAGCCCTTGCTTTCCTTTTAGGGTTTACGCTCTCAATTGCAACTCAGTATCAGATCGTCTCCCCAATTCCCTAGCTTGAGATAGCCAGCCATGGATTGGGGCAACGTTACTGCTGAGGATCTGATCGATGCGCTTCGAGAGGTCGATTGGTCATCGCCTCCTCGCCCTATCTCCGAGTTCTTCTCCAGGTTCACGATACCTCGATCTTCCTCCAAGTGGAACAGCCGCCTCAAGTGCAATCTCTATTAGTATGATCACTCTCTCCTTCAATTTATCCGAGTTAACTGCATCTTTTTATATATATGTATAATTTTTGGCATCAACTTTTCCCGAGAGTCATGATTGTTTGAGTGAGCCTGATTTAGACTACGAGATGCTTCTGATTGTAACGTCTTACGTTTCGGTTTAGTTCGGTTTTCTCGAATCAAGTCCACATGGAGCTTTATGCTCTGAAAGCGAAATGGACTATGATTAAACGATGTGCAACTTGTAGAGGGAAAATCAAGTTATATGTCTGACGTGTTTAGGTTCGGTTGTTTGAGTTAGTGAATTTACTTATTAGACAAACAAGCTGAAATCTACATCAGCGTTGCTTTTTTAATTTCTCTTTCAGTTTTTCAGTTTTCCTAGGAAACGATGTCGTGATGTGTCCCAAATAGTTGATTGTGGCTTATTTTAATTTACTTGTTCGATGAACATGCTGAATTCTATATGATTCTGTGCCTTGTACACCCTACTAATTTGGAATCTTAATTTCTTGAATTCGCAGTTACCGAACCAACTATTTCATTATGATCGTTTTCATTCTTGGTGAGTAAACTGTCTTATATCCATTTGTATCTGTACATTTTTTTTCATGGTTTTAAAATACACAGTTTTTTCTCAAGTGCCGATTGTTAATTACAGCCCTGGGTTTTCTACGACGGCCACTTGCTATTGTTGCCGCCTTTCTCACAGCACTCAGCATCGCTTTTCTGAATGACAGGTGAGCTGATAGCCTGATATACACACTGTAGTTGGCAATTATTAATATCATCAGCCTTTCTTGTGATGGGAATGTTGTTTATTCTTTGGCCTCAGGTTTTCTTACTCCCGGAATTTCCTATTTTTATTCTTTTGTGTCGTTTTCATCCAAATAACTGGTAAAACTGATTTTGGTTTTGTAAGACTCCAGTTAGAAAAATATTAGAATTATTAGTATGGTTATTAGGAGGGGCATAGTAAATGAGTAGTAAGTTTGTTAGGGCTTTTAGTGGAGAGATTGAGGTTGAGAGGTGTGAAGAATTGTATGGGATTTCCTTTGAAAAATTTGGGAGAGACTAGCCTTCTCGAAAGAAGGATATCCTGTTACTTTTCTTATGATATTACAACATATTTTCATATTTGAGCGTACTCGAGTTTTCTGTGTGTTCTTGAGTGTTTACAGTGTTTACTTGTTATTAGGAGGGATCCTAATAGGTTTCTTGCAACTAGCATAAAGTTTAAATAAATTAGCTAATAAAAACATTTACCCAATAATATTAACCATACATTTTGTTAATTGCTTAGTTTGGTAATCATTTGGTTTCATTGTTTTAAAAAGCTATTGAGGCTTATACCTTGAGGCTCGCCTTGAGGCAAGGCTCTAAGTTCTACCCTCGGGACTTACGCCTTCCTTGAACAATAAGAGGCATACACCTCTCATATAAGAGGTTTTTGCCTTTTTTAAAATGCATAGAGGCTTATAATCTCTATGCCTCGTCTAATGATTAGAAAAATAATAATGATTTGCCTAGTTCTTCAAACATATTAAGGTTTGAGTTATTGTGACAATTTGAACTAGGTTTACTTTTGCTGTTGTGACTTTAAAAATATTCAGGGCAAAAATTTATAGTATAAATCAATCTTATTAATGAAAATAGTAGTGGTAATGATGATAAATATATCCTTTTACAATTTAAGTGAAAATTGTGGGAGTGAATTTTCTTTTTATACTTTTATGTGACTGTTATGTTTAGCCGTACTTGGTTATACCAATTTAGGATTTGTAAAATGTTTTTAATTCACTATTTCAGATTTACGCCTCGAGAGGCTTACGCGCCGCCTCTTCGAGAGGAAAAGTTTCGAGGCTGCCTTTAGCCTCATTGGTTGGTTTTTGAAAATTAGCCCTATTTACACTCAATTTCTTGTAATTGTATTCATCTTTTCTCAAGTAAAAGAGTTGAATTCTTAGTCAAAAACAAAAACTACTTTCAGTTTTCAAAACTTGACTTGGTTTTTTAAAACATTGGTAAAAAGTAGATAACAAATTAAAAAATTTAAAGGTGGAAGGAGTGCTTATAGGCTTATTTTCAAAATCTAAAAACAAAAAGTCAAACGGTTACTAAAGGGGCCTCAATTATTTTATTTCCACAATATGTCTAAACATTGATGTTCCTTGTGAAATATCAAAAAAGTAATTGATTGTTAAATGCATCAACGAATTTGAGCTTTAAAAAATCAAGAATAGTGGATGTGGCTTATTAATAACCTCAACTTATTAATGTACATTTTAGAGGTTGTGATGACACTGTTAGAGCACTAGGATTTGTAGGTACGAAATTTATGCTAATGTATTATTATGATCTTTGCATGTAACACCCCGAGTTTAGGAGGGGTACATGAATGAACCGATATAACATCTGAATGAGAGGGATCCTTAGGACATGGAAGTATGGATAAGAAAGATTTAAAAGAATCGAAAGTTACTACCTATACCAACAAGGTGCACCTTCCTTTTCGGTGACTCAATCATAGGAACTCCAAAGTTATGCGTGCTTAGCTTGGAGCAATCCTATGTTGGGTAACCTTCTAGGAATTTTCTTAGGACTCATGTGAGTGAGGACAAAGCAGGCTGAAATGACCATTGTAGGTTTGTGGGGACAACTTTCACGTTTAGAAGCATTCAAGATAAGCAAGGATGACATAACCAGGCCGTAGGGATGCAGGGAAATGTCAAGGCGATCAAGTGCCAAATCCGGATTTCGAATCCGGGTCCTAATCCTAGGCCTAGGGCGTTACATTGTATATGTTGATCAAGAAGTCACGTGTTGAAATGTAGATAATGTAGTGACATGCATGGATCCTTTGTTTTAATTTCTTGTGAAATTTTCGTGATTACTATGTTTTGTTTAATAATTTTCTCTACCATAGTTTTGCAGGCACGTTCAGTGAGAAAGTAACCAGAACTGTTCGACAATTCTCTCCACATATGGCTGCAAAGATGAGACCTCCTCTTACGTATGCATCCTTGTCAATTTACATGAATTCAATTAGTCATCACTTTTGACTTCATATTTGTTAATAATCTTTCAGGCCTGTTATCCGTGGACGCCCATCAGCTAAAAGAACAATTTACATATGCGGACGTCCTCGATGGGTTTTTGTCTTGGTGTTCTCTTCCGGTAAAGATACCTTTTATCTATTATTACTGTACTCATATGAATATAGAGGAGCCACTTCATCTATGTTTAAGTACACATATTGTCTTGGAGTGCATCTTTCAATCAGAATCTTTATATTCTTTTGAATTTGAACTTTAACGTAATATGTCTTTTATGCTTTACATTTTCTGAATTTTTTTTCCCCATCTGATGTAGTGAGTTTCATACTCTGGTTCATTTCTTGCGGTCTGTTGACTGTACTTTGGTCACTTGCCTTTGGACTTCTCGGTATGTTAGCTTCATTTAAAGATTCTGTTTGTTTTTCTAAGTCTTGCATTTTATGGTTGATTTTCTCACACCCAACCAACCCAAAATTCTCAGCCACTTTGCTTCATGCAAGCTTCAGAACACCTAACTTGAAAGCACGTCTAAACACATTCCGTGAGGAATTCCGTGCTGTTTGGCGCAATTACAGTGAACTGTAGTTACCTGGACTGTGTAGAATGTGAGTATATTCTCTGCCTTCATTTTTATACTTGCCATTTTGGTGTACTACCCTTTTTCTTTTGTTGCTTCTCTTGCATCTCCAAGGGCGTATATTATTAATTTCTAGGGGTTGGGAGTTTGAACATTGGGAAATCTACTGTGCATTTGCTTTGTGATATGAAAATAAAAAATTAATAACTAAGGATTCATTGGAAATGGAAAAAATTTGTATTCTATGTTCCAAGTGTTTCTAAATAGGTTTTTGTGGTGGACATAGAAATTGAATCTCAATTTATAAAGTTGTTCAAAGTGTGTTCGGTAATAAATTTATAAAGTATAAAAATAATTGTAGTGGTCAATCTGAATATAACTCATCTAGTTAAAGCATATATCCTCGACCAAAAATCCAGAGGTCAAATTCCTACCCTACATGTTAAACTAAAAAATAATAATGGTTGTTATGGGCTGACTATTTTGCTGAATCATACTAACGTTATGAAACATAAATATAAAAAATAACTATATCTGGTGTAATCTATAATATTTGATGTAACACACATTTTAATTGTAACTAATATGAAATGAGTATATTCATAGAACATAATTAAGAAAAATCATTTTTAGTATAGTTTTGCATTTTGAAATTTCTAACGTGAGGAATTTCTACTGTTTGTATTATAGAATCCGAAAGGGGTTTTTAGAAACAAATACTAAATATGCATCCAGAACTTACGGTCCAAGAACTGTCAATTTGTAGGATGAAATATTCATTGTTGTGTGGATATGACATTGTTTTATCAATGGAAGTTTCATGGCCACTTAAGGTTTTCTCTGTGTTGTTGAATTTATGGCTTTGTTTTGGGTACTAATTATGTTAGGACTAGAATACGTTATAACCTTCGTTATCTTCTCCCTTATATGAGGTCACATCTAATTGTTAGAAAACTAATGTTGCTTATTAAAAAAAAATGTCACGGGTAACCGTATTTGCTAATAATTGATGGGGGTCAAAGATAGATGCGGGAGTCTGAAATTTTGAAGCACTTAAAAGGAAGCTTGAGTTTGTATGTGTGTTACCCCGATCAGTTATTATAGTATATACTTAATTGATCAAATCTATCCCACTCAAACTTCATACTGAAGTTTTGATATAAATGTTGCGTACAACTTTTTCCATCTCTTTTAGTTGGGGGATTGATAATTTATGAAGCTCAAGTAAGGCTTCTTCTAAAGAACAATCTATAAATTCCCAACTACCCACCCATATTTTTCACAGCTACTTGAATTGTATGTAGACGAATGACTGGTAAAATTCACCTATCGATCTTCACTCTTGTTTCTGCAGTGGGCAAAATATTGTGTGATTAAAACTGTATGTGTATGGCTAGGCCATTTGTCGGAGATGTCACTTGTCCTGCCAACAGTGTATTCTCCCATAATTTTTTGCATAAAGTAATAACATGATGTATGCAGTATGCCAACTTGAACATAGTTCATCAGTCAAGTATCATAATAATAGATCGATAATGTATTCTGCTGTTTCTTCAAAGATTTGTTTTGGATTATATTGCTTTTGCTACTACTAAGATAGGTATTATCAATATTTCTTTACAGGCGGCCCCTGTTAATTATGGTGTTCATACTGTAAATCTGTGCTTCACCTGACTGCTATGCTACTGTCTCTAAGAACGATTTGCTGGGATGGGAAGTCTCAAGTGACGACTGCCAAGATATGCCAGATTTTGCAACTTATGTAAATTGTGGCTGATGTTTCTGGGATGTAATTGTTTCATTTGTCATCTGTATTGTGAAGACTGGGGATTATATACAGTAGAAGATTTTCAGTGAAGCAGAGTGAATATTCTTAGAATACACAACATGACCCATTTAGTTATGAATTTTATTACTTCCTTATATCTTCACAAAAAAAGTAAAAGAACAGTCCATTTCGTGAGCGGATTGTGGTTGAATGACATGTGTGCCTTTTACGTGCCTTCTTTCTCTATTTGTCAAGAGCTAGCCCTGTTTCGACCTGAAGTAACTGTTCTATAGATTGTACAATCGTGTCTTTGAATTCTAAAATTTGTTACGAGTTCTGTTCTTGTGATTCAAGCTCAAGGGCCTTTAGCTTCTAAAACTCAAAACTATCAATGAAATTATATTTCATTGGATAATTCTTCCTTTGATCTCCCAGCTGTTAAGGTAACAAGTACAGCTATATCCCGCAACTTGATATTTTGGTTACGTGGCTCGAGACATGGTATTTGTATTCTCTTTTGCAGAAAGACCCTTGCAATAGTGAACTATGACAAAGGCTGGCTTGACAGAGACCAGGTAACTAATAAGATCTGTAGTTTCGTTTTTTAAATAAAAATTAACGTTTCAAAAAGTAGATTTTAAAAAAGCAACAAATTCATTTTCTGAGATTGAACAACGTAATTTTCTTATGGCTGCTTCTATCTTATAGAACCAATAAAAGAAAAGTTAAATTTCTGACTTTAAAGTTAAAAGTACAAATATTATGTCAGATTTGATTTTTTCTCAATAGACACTTATATATGTTGGGACATAAATTTCACTATGTTTACTACTGCATAGTCTGCAGGGTCACACTGATTCTCTCTTAAAATTAGTCATTTCCTACCACTGGTTGACCATTAGGGGAAAAAATGAAATCTTCTCAGGGCTGAGAAAATTCCAAAGCTTCAACTATAGTTTTTTTTTTCTTTTCTTTTTTTTCTTAAACGACCGGGGTTGAAACCATGACACTTGTTCTCCACTGTATGGAAGAAGATTATTCCATTACCTTTATATCGGAAGGTAGCGAGTGAATATTTCAAGTAAAAGTTCACCTTTAACCACGAGGGCTGTCACGCTCGCATTAAAAATGGTCTTAGTTACCTTAAAATGAAGAATGCAATAATTAGTTTCAGTAGCTGTTTATTAAACTGTTCGATGTTCAGATTTAAGAATTTTATATCAGAAGTTAATGGTTTGTATATAAAAATATGATTAAAAGAGTTGTTTTTTGGTTTCCTTTTGCGTTACGACATTGCCTGTCTGTCGTTCTTCAATTGTGCTTCATAAACAAAAACAGAGCATCAAGGTCCACCTTGATGCTGGGAAGTCGCCACGAGGGCCAGCCACGTGCATTCATTGCTAGCTCAAAATCTTTGTTTGGTGAGCTGGCTCGTTCTTGCATTCTAGTGTGGTCAGGAAAGTTTTATGCTTTCTTGACTTTATCCTCAACTTGAGCTCCAATTTTTTTTTTTTCTTCAACAACTATGCTCATGGAGCTGAAAATGAAATAAACTTCAATGGAGGGAACATATTTATTTATTAAAAAAATTCTCTCTTTCCTCCCTCCATTTCCCCCCTTCAACTTTGGAGGGAAAGAAAGTACTAGAAGTGTAGCAAACTTTTAAAAAACTTTCTTGTCTAAATGGACAAACTTTTGTCTGTTTCCCACTCTTCAAATGCGTTTCCTTTTCATCCTTAGTAACTTATTTTGTGGTTTACGAGTCTAAATTAAGGAACTTCAGATGTACAGTTGATTTAATTTTCCAAGCTTGAAGTGCGTGCTTCACGAAATAAATAATTGAGTTAATTATAAGTGACCTAAGCATAAGATATGTTTAATTATTTCTCAATAAAAAGGTAAGAGTTTATAATAGTCAAAATAAAGAGCATAGTGGAGAACGAAAGATTAAAGGATGATATTTAGTAAACGGGAAATTCTTTTGAAGTTTTTTTCTAGATGCCCAAAATCTAGAAATCGATGCAAATGAGATGCAAATGATTTTAATAACTTCGAATTTCTCTCTCTCTCTCTCTTCTTTTTTTAATCTCTTCTTTTCTTCTTCTTCTCCCTTTTTTATATGTTTACATAGCTAAGTATCAATTATATTGGCTAGTTGATTAGCGTTTGCTTACAAGAAATCAATCCCGTATATACTTATTAAAAGTTAAAACCATTATAAAATTTCCATTATTTTTAATATGAAAAATTCTTCCTTCTTCTATACTTCTAATAGCAAATGGAAAGCACAGCCAACCAGAAGATGCAGAGGTAAATGGGTGTCGCGTTAATTCACACACTAAAGTAGCAACCTTTTATTATTATTATTATTATTGTTTTTCCAATGAATTAATATATCAAAGAAACTAAGCAATTTTGTCGTATTTATCTTGTCTAGTTTTTTAAATGACATTTTAAAATTTCAGCAAATTTTGAAAATTTAGTCCAAATTCTACTCTCCTATTTTTATATTTTAAAAAGTTACAATGATAACAAATTTATAGATCCTTGCTGTAAATAAATGATAATTTCTCTCTCTCTCTTTCCTTTTTTGTTTTTCCACTTTAAAATATTGATGCTTTAAAAGCTTTCCAGCAGAGAACAAAATGGAAAGGGGATTTTTGCAATGAATCTTCCCTATCTGAATCATTATTTCCATCAATAAAGCTTTGGTATGAGTAATAAAAAAGAGTTGCTTGGGTCAAGTCTCCTCCATGGTGTAAAGTACAATAAAAAAGTAAGTTCCCATTTGCAAGGTGTGTAATATTTACATTTTATAGCTAAAACTTTCAAAAATGTTTTGCATTTTTCATACATTTTATCATAACGTGTAGATATTTTTAAATATTTTTTTATATTTAAAAAAGTCCATAATAATACCTCCATCCATATTATTTCATTTTCATGATAAATTATGCATATCCACTTCAAAATTTCAAATTCAAGCAGTCATTTACCAGAAAAGATCTTAGTGTTTAATACATATTTATGTTTAGAATATTCCCATCAAGAATTTAAAAGAATCAACTTAAATTAGGAGCTCTACGATTTGAAATCCCATTAATAATACGCGTTTGTTTAAAAATCTTTTTAATGTTATTGATGCATGATATAAACTTCAATTCCATACTTAACTCCAACCTCATGTATTTATATTTATACCAAATCATAAATAAGAATCCCAAAAAGGAAAAAGTTTTCATAAAAATCTAATGTTTAGATATGACACTGATTAGAAAGTAAACAAGAGGGTTCATTCTATCGATTATTGAAGTTTCTGCGCATGAGTGTGTGAAGTTCTACCATTTGTTTATATAATTAAAACTCTAGCACATGGCTAAGTTATGATATTAGTATATATTGTATTTGTAATTTTTGTTATTAGCAAAAAGTTATCTACTCTCATCGATTTTAATTGAATATATATCAAGAGTATATGTCTTAACCAATCGTGTTATGCTCGAATTAACAGAAACAAAGTTTGATTTTGTGAGCAATGAGCACAGGCTGGGCCATCTTAATTTCGGCCTATTTGAACGAAAGCCCATGTTCTCTCTCTTTTTGAGCTGACAGCATCCATTTTTATTTGCTCTCATCTCCCCTTTTTATAAACAGCACAGATTCCTTCTTTTCTTTCTTCTTCATTCACATTCCCATTGGGTTCTTTGAACCCTGTATTTGTAATGAACAGCAATAGCAATAAACCCATCTTCCCAGTTTCAGCGCTATGGCTATGAAACAACCAAAAGGAGAAGAAGCTTTCGTTATTCCTTATGGACAAAAATTACTCAAATTGGGCACAGGCTTTGGCCACTGCTTGGTGTTTCATGATGCTGTTGGGGCTTTTGTGTTGTTGTCTCAGCACCAATCCCCGCCACCACGATGACTCCTCCGCCGCTAATTCCAGCTGCACTTGTGACGGCGGTTATGCAGGTGTTTGATTTAAGATTTGAATATGGATATATATATTTTTTGTTTATCAGATTCTTTTGTTTTGTTTTGCTATGATGGGGGCTTTGGTTTCTTGATTGTCTATTGTAAATAGAAACTGAAATTCAGAGTGACTTTTTTTTGCTCCCTCCCTCACCTCATCAGTATAGAATTGCTTCAATTGATTGATTCTATTTTTTTTTTTTTTTTTTTTTTTAATTCCCAGAGTGAAATTAATGAAAAAGTTATTGTAATCCATTAAATTTTAAGGCTGGAATTGTTGGCCTTTGATTTTGGTAGTTCTGAAAAAGGAATTGGTGTTTGACACTTTTGGGGCCATAATAGAGTGGCTCCGGGAGCTGCGCAGCCGCTTTGAATGTTTTTTTTTTTTCAAAAAGAAATTAATTAATTGATTGATTAATTATTTTGTTTTTGTTTGGGGGAACTGAAAGCTGATTGATTTGGCACCAACCATTTGCACCCACCCAATTGCCAATGGCCCCAAAGGCCCAAGTTATTTCCCAAACTTTTCTATTCCAAGTCCTATGGTTGAAAAAAAAACATTTTGTTTAGATTGATAATTCAGTACTTTACTCTTAGAAAAGAAAATGTAGATTAAATAGACAGAGATTACTCTTGTTCTCAAAAGTTTGAGGTTGGAAAAACCATGGTTAGAATATGCATATATTTATTTTCTTTTTAAAAAAGGTTATTCTTGCAAGACCCAAATGTTCAACTTTGTGATGTAGAACTTTATCAGTATTTAAAAAATAGTTCTAATCACGTTTTATTTATGAATTTGGGCAATATTTTGGAAGTATTTAAATGGACTGTTAAAATAGAACAATGAGCGATTTGTGTATCAAATATAATTTCTTAAGAGTTGATGTGAGAGAGAGAGGAGTAAAAGTAAGGAGGTTGGCCAATAGCCAAGGTTTTCACGACAAGTTTGGGGTGTCAAAATGTAGCTTATTTTTTAAAAATATTGGTAAAATATAAATAATAAAGCAAGATATTTAAAGGTAGGAAGTGTTTACTAGTTAATTTTTATTTTCAAAAAAACCAAAATAAAAAATAAAAAACCAAATGGTTACGAGAATAAGTGAACCAATTTGTACTTCCCACTCTAACCACACAGAAAAAATAATTAATTTTTATTATATTATTCATTGTCGGTTTAAAGATCAATGAATCCTCTATGTCATCATAGGGTATGACAACCTGAGTTTTGGTTAAACCCATATACCAGTCGAGCTATTAAACAACCCTCCCACTACGTCGAGACACTCTTAACTCTTGAGCAGGATGTGTCTGACTAGAAATATCTGCTCTATCAACAACTCTTGTTGAAGGACCATCTTGATCAACAACTCTTGTTGGTTTATTTGTAGCTTCTTTGGAAATTTCATTCAATACTAGTTTACAGCAAGGTTGATGATTTCTCATGTGGTCTTTCTCTAAGAATATAGCGTTTATCGATACAAACACTCTATCACTTGAGGATCATAAAACATACCACCTTTCGTTTCTCTGGGGTATCCTACAAATAGGCATAGTTTTGAATGACGTTCCAACTTCTTTGGGTTTTGCACCAACACATGTGTCAAACATCCCCAAATTTTGAAGTGATGTAAACTACCTCTACGCCCTCTCCATAATTCATATGGTGTTTCTGAAACTCTTTTTTAAGTAACTATGTTAAAATATATACAACAGTCTGTACTGCATATCCTTAAACGAATTAGGCAACTGAGCATAGCTCATTATTGAACGAACCATGTCTAACAGGGTTCTATTTCTCCTCTTCGATATACTATTTTGCTGAGGTGTATCAAGTGCTGTGAGCTAGGACTGGATTCCATGATCTATCAAATAGTCTTTAAAATTCAAGTTCATATACTCACTACCGCGATCTGATTGATGTGTTTTAATTGTTTTACCTAATAGGTTCTCAACTTTAACCTTATATTCCTTGAACTTTTCAAGAGTTTCAGACTTATGATGCATTAGATAAACATAGCCGTACCTTGAATAATCATCAATAAAACTGATGAAATATTCATACCCTCCTCGTGCTTTGATATTCATTAGGTCATGTCTAAATGCACAAGTTCTAAGTGTTCTTTGGCTCTAAGACCTTTTCCTTTAAAGGATCTTTTGTTCATTTTACTCTCAGGACAGGATTCACATGGAGGTAAAAAGTTGTCTTCTAATTGACTTTGGAGTCCACTCTTGATCAATCTCTCAATCCTATTAAGATTAATGTGTCCAAGTTTCAAGTATCAAAGATAGGTATTAGAAGAAACTTTTCACCTTTTATTTTGAGTTTCAACTGTTTTAAACATTTCAATTTTCAAAGTAGCTTTTTCCTCAATTGGTTTTAATACATATAAGTTGTTTTCAAGTTTTGCAGAACAAATTTGAACACCTTTTGAGCTAATGACCACTTCATTAATATCAAAAGATACTTTATACAATTGTTCTAATAAAAAAGAGATAGATATTAAATTCCTTCTCATATTAGGAACATAAAATACATTTTCAAGTAAAATAAATCTATCTTTAAAAAACAACTTCAGGTCTCCCACTGTTTTGGCTGAGACAACTTCTCCTGTTCCAACCTTGAAAGTCATCTCGCCCTCTGTAAGCTATCTCCAGGAACTATTTTCCTGAACAAAATTACAAATATGGTTAGCGGCCCCTGAATTAAGTATCCAGGTGGAGTTATCATTTTCCACTAAACATGTTTCAATAACAAGTAAATCATAGTTGCCTTGTTTTGTCTTTTCAGCTTTCTTTTCAGCAAAGTAGTTGGGGCAGTTCCTTTTCCAATACCCATCTTCGTTGCAGTGGAAATATTTTTCTTTTTCTGCAACTTTCCCCTTGCCTCTTTGTTTTGCAGGAGCCTTACTTTTCCCTTTACCCCTCTCCTTTATTGGAATACTCTTATTCTGTGAAGTGGAAGGTCTAGACTTTGTCTCTGAGGATGATCCCTTTTGGAACTTTTTGGAGGTAACAACATTTGCTTCTCCTTCATGTCCCTTAGTCTAGAGTTCATTTAAAAGAGTTTTCAAATTTCAATTTTACTCATCATTGCATTCGTATGGAATTGTAGGAAACTCTTTCGAAGAAATTCCATGATGAAACTGACTTGACTCTTTTCATCTATGACAACATCGTTTGCCTCTGTCACAGTGACGTGACCCATCTGTTGGTTTACAGAAACATGCAGCAGAAGAAAATAGAATCGTTAAGCATTCTAATTCCTTAATTTTGACATCAACATAAGCATGTTCATGGGATATCAAAAGGTTTCATTACATACTTTGGAAGATCCTCTTCTTCAATGAAATTGAGCTGCAATCTTCTTCAATTCAGGCCATGGACCACCACTAGAGCTTCTCTACTATTTTCTAGGAGCTTTAGATTGAGTTGTGGAACTCAAAACAAGCTTGAACTTAAGGAAATTGGAGGAGGGGTTTTCTGGTTTTTCAACTTGTTAAAGAACAACTTCTTCAACTTTCAAAACTCGGCAATTAAGCAATTGCATCTCCTTTTCCACCCAATTAAGAGTGGTTTTAATACATGACACTCATGCAAACTGATCACTTGAAGTAATTTCAGCTACTCCTTGCATTTGGTGATGGAATTATGTGTAAGAATGTGACTAACCTTCTTGCTTGAAAGTGGAAAAATCCCATATTGGGATTTTTCTCAATTTTCAATTTTCCTTTTGATTTTGAAAATTGATTTTAAAAATCAAAACTTTTTCCAATCTTAATTCTTTAATTAAAATTAAAATTTTATTAATTTTACAAAAATTAATTCGATAATCAAATTTTCTAATAAAATTAATAATTAATTAAACAATTTAACTAATTCTATTAATTTAATATCAAATATTAAATTAATTTGTTACCAATTCCATTACCATGAATCCCTATTCATGAAATTAATATTTAAATCATATTTATATATTAACCGATTCTTCAATTACGTTTAATTCTAAAATTAAACGTGTAATTATATCACATATAATAACTAATTTCCTTAATTCAAATTTGAATGTTTCAAATCAACTTACCACTATTCTAAGGCTAATCCGTTTGTGAGCTAGTAGGAGAACCTAATAAACATACAGATCATGGGCTCCAACGATCCGAGATTAATGGGCTAAACTCTTTACACTGAATTAACCCTCATTCGTTAACTATTGAGTCACTCCACTAAAGCCTAGTAGTTGCACTCCCCTCACTGTAGATATATTGTGTCCACTCAATATAACCATGATTAGTAAGTTAATCCTTCACAGGTTGTCTATAATAACGGTTGGGTCAAATGATTGTTTTACCCCTGAGATTACCTCTTGTTTCTTAAGTTCCACTGATACTCTAATAAACAATTTGTTTGTGATCCAATCAACAAATAGAATATCTCTTGGGCCAATAAGAGGGTGGGGCCCTTTGTTCAAAACCCATAATCAGCACTTAAAGGAACAACCTTTCTATTATCCCTGAAAGTGAGTAGGAGTGAATTTCATCTTGCATCCTATGTCCCCAACTATCTACCCGGTTTTACTCCTAAAATGGAAGGCTTATTGAACCGGCGCTGTTGAGTCAACCTTCACCCATGAAAATCTAAGGATAATCCCGAATAAACAAGAGTTCATAATTAGCTCAAGATTAAGGTCAAGTTACCTAGATCAAAGATTAAAATAGTCAGTCTTAAATAGTAAACAACGTTATAAAGTAAGAGTGACTTATTTCTTGGTTCGATCTTATGCAAACTCATTGCACAGGACGCCCTTCACTTTTCATATCATCACATGAACGAATCAGGATCATTTCGTTTGTAGTACCTTACAACATATTGTAACAACTACAGAGTGGGTCACATCTGATAGTGTTACCAAAATAAAGCACGCAACCTTATTCATATACTATAGATCATTTTAACTATTTACTCGAACCTGATTCACTCTTATGTCTCCACATAAAGTTCAAGTATTCATGTAATAGTCTTGGATCTTTTAGTTTATTGGATTTATTTCTAAAACGAAATAAGCAATTCATATATTCAATAACAACTTTATCGATTTACATAATGAGTTTATTGTTTACAAACCAAGAGTTTTAGGACATAAAATCCAACAAACTCCCACTTGGACTAAAACTCCAGTGGTAACATACATATGAATACATTGAGTTTTTGAGTTTTGCAGAGAAATATAATAAACTAGGGCATCACATACCCATGATTTGACTTTAGGTATCACATACCCATCCTTAGGTATCACATACCCATGGGTTTTTCTCCCACGTGCCCTAGGTTATACAACCCGTAGTCCTAGTCTCATTAGGTGATCCTCAAACACTTTAGTCGAGAGGATCACTGTAAACATATTAGTATACAGCGGACTTCGATTCAAAACAATATAGGGAATGGATCTTATTTCCACAACTTCTTGTTTCTCGATACTGTCACCAAGACCTGATGACTTAAGTCTCCACTAAACCTAAATAATGGCTAGGCTGTCATACGTTCCTCCCACTACATCGAGGTACCCTCAACTCTTTGAGTAAGATGCATCTGACATGTTCAAACAACTTTTGTTACAGTGTCAGCTTTAATTAATAACTTTTATTGATATACAATTTTCTTTTTATGGAAACTAAATAATATATGGTGATCTCGTATACTTTTCTAAAAAAAATTAGCATTTTTCAACAAAAACACTTGATTTTCTCTTAATTGAAAAACATACTACTTTTGAATTGCCTACAGACAGGCATGTCATCTGAACGATATTCTAATATTTTAGGATTCGACACTAACATATGTGTTGATCTATTTCAGATTTCTGAACTATATAAACATCTTTTACATATTATAAACAACTTTTATGAGTTCTCTATATCTCATATGGAATTTCAAAAGCACGTTAAAATTGGAATGTTGTTCAAAATAATTAAGACAACTAGGTGTAGAGAGTTTTTGGATCTTACATTCCAGAATTATTTGATAAAGCATGGAATAGTATCCTAACTCTCAGCACCTGGTATACCTCAACAGAATGGTATATCAAAAAGGAGAAATCGAACTCTGTTAGACATAGTTCAAGTTATGATGAGTTATACTTCCTTACCTGACTTGTTTTGGATTTATGCAGTATAGACTGCAATTTATATTTTGAACTGTGTTCCATCCAAGAATGTTGCTAGAACACCTTTGGAATTATGGAATGGTCGTAAAGCTAATTTATGCCATTTCAGGATCTGGGGTTGCTTAGCACATGTGCTTGAGGTAAGTCTTAAGAAACTAGAACCTCATTCAAAATTGTGGCTATTTGTAGGCTACCCCAAAAGAACAAGAGGTGATTATTTCTACAACCCTAAAGAAAATAAAGTGTTCTTGTCGACAAATGCTACATTTTTAGAAGAAGACCACATAAGGGAGCATTCGCCACGTAGTAAGATTATATTGAATGAACTTTCCAAAGAAACTACTGAACCTTTAACAAGAGTTGTTGAAGTTGGGTCATCTAGTAGGTCAAATTCACCTCAAGTGTTGAAAAAGGCTCGTCGGAGTGGGAGGGTTGCGAACCCTCCTATCCATTATATGGGTTTAATAGAAATCCTAGCTATGGTAGCTAACGAAAATGTTGAGGATCCATTGTCTTACAAAAAGAAAATGGAGGATGTTGACAAAGATGAATAGATCAAAGCTATGGATCTCGAAAGGGAGACTATGTACTTCAATTTTGTTTGGGATCTTGTAGATCAACCTGATGAGGTAAAACCTATAGGTTGCAAATGGATCTACAAGAGAAAACGGAGTACTGATGGGAATGGCTACCTTTAAGGCTAGACTTGTGGCAAAGGGTTATACCCAAGTTGAGAGTGTCAACTATGAGGAGACTTTCTCACCTCTTGCCATGTTAAAGTCTATACGGATCCTCCTGTCCATTGCCTCATATTATGACTATGAGATTTGGCAAATGGACGTCAAGACTACTTTTTTGAATGGCAATCTTGATGAGTTTTTATAGAGCAGTCTGAGGGATTCATAACTCAAGGTCAAGAGCAAAAGGTTTGCAAGCTTAATCGGTCCATTTATGGACTAAAGCAAGCTTCTCGATCTTGGAACATAAGATTTGATATTACGATCAAATATTATGGCTTTGATCAGAATGTTGATGAGCCTTATGTATACAAAAGGATCATTGGAAATTCAGTAGCTTTTCTAGAGTTGTATGTAGACGATATCCTACTCATTGGGAATGATATAGGACTCCTGACTAAAATTAAGAAACGGCTGGCGATCCAATTCCAAATCAAAGATTTGGGAGAGACATAGTTTGTTTTGGGCATTCAGATCTATAGAGATCGAAAGAACAAAACTCTAGCTCTATTTCAGGCATCGTACATTGACAAAATACTTGTCAAGTTTTTTATGCAGAACTCCAAAAGGGGCTTACTCCCTTTCAGGCATGGAGTTATATTGTCTAAGGAACAGTGTCCTAAGACACCTTAAGAAGTTGAGGAAATGAGATAGATCCTTTATGCATCGGTTGTTGGCAGTCTGATGTATGCGATGTTATGTACTAGACCTGATATCTGCTATGTGGTGGAGATAGTCAGTAGATATCAATTTAATCTAGGATATGATCATTGGACCTCCATTAAGAACATCCTCAAGTATTTACAAAGAACGAGAAACTACATACTCGTGTATGGTTCTAAGGATTTGATCCTTACAGGATACATGAACTCTGATTTCCATACTGATAAGGATTCTACGAAATCCACATCAAGATTAGTGTTCACTCTTAACAGAGGGGCAGTAGTCTGGAGGAGCACCAAGCAGGGGTGCATTGTTAACTCCACCATGGAGGCTGAGTACGTAGCAGCTTGTGAAGCTACTAAGGAAGTTGTGTGGCTCAGAAAATTTATGACTGATCTAGAAGTCGTTCTAGACATATCAAAGACCATCATTCTTTATTGTGATAATAGTGGAGCTGTGGCTAATTCTCGAAAGCCTCAAAGTCACAAGCGCGGGAAATACATAGAGTGGAAGTATCATCTCATCCGAGAGATTGTGCATAAAGGGGACGTGATTGTCATGCAAATAGCTTAGGAGCACAATGTTGTTGATCCATTTACAAAGGCCCTCACGGCTAAGATGTTTGAAGATTACCTTCAAAGTATGGGTCTATGGGACAGACCACGTTTAAACTAGGACAAGCGGGAGATTTGTACTGGGCGCATGTTATACCCTAATTTATTGCTTTGTGTACTTGTATATGAGTATGACTTTTATATTGTACACCCCACTAACTTTAGGTCAAGTGGGAGATTGTTGGGATTTTTGCCCTAAATCTCATAGGGTCCTGTAGTTTGTAATTGAATTTTACAAACATTTGATTTATTTAACAAAATATGAGACATTTTATTTGACATTTAGTAGCATTAAACCCACAAACCAATAAACTAACATCCAAGGTTATCATCTGTAGCTTAAACATGGATATAGAGACATACAGGTGGATCATGTTTAAGTGATAACCTAAATGGTCTGTAATAGATGGATAAGGTTGGATAACTTATCCTTGTGACACTACGAATATGGTATGCTTTGTAGATGTTACAGTTGTTGTAAAGTGCTATAAATGATCTGATCCTGATAATTCATGTGGAGATATGCGAGGGTATTCTATACAAAGGAGTTTCTATAAGACCGGACCACAAAATGACTAGTCATATTATATAAGACCGTTCATAATAGAGACTTACATTTCACTAGGATGACCATAGGTGACATGACTTGAATCTTGAGTGAATTGTGAATTCCTACTTATGAAGGCTGTTCTTTGATTTGTATGGGTGTGAGTGACTAGATCACCGACTTAATAGGCCTACCATTTTGGAGATTCGTCTAATTGGGGAGTTGGGAACACAGCTACACAAGACAGAATTTACTCCTTCCCCGAGGTCGGGATAAGTAAATAAATTGCTCTCTTATGGGCTGATTCGGGGGTTCAAACAATGTGACACCACACCCTCTCCTAACCCGATAGGGGTTTCCTCTACTGGCCCGAGAGGGGTTTAGTCATAATTGGACTATGATTTCTTGTTCATTAGAGGGATTAGTGGTACTTAAGAAGTTAGATGTAACTATAGGGGCAAAATGGTAATTTTGGTCTAGCTGTACTTACGAGCAATTTGTGAAGGGTCATCGCGTTGTTGACTGGTTATATCTAATGGACACATAAATATATCTATAGTGTGAAGAATGCAGCTGTCGGTCTTTAGGGCGTGCCCGACAGTTAATGAATGTTGAATTAATTAATTAAAGAAGTTGAATAAATTAATTAAAGAAGTTTAATTAATTATTCAAGTAGCATTGGATCTTCAATCTACAGGTCTATGAGGTCCCCTCTGTAGCTCAACAGGGTTTAAATGAGAATCAATTTTGGTTTAATTTGAATTGTTCAAATTAAATGGGGGAATCAATTATATGTGATATAATTAATTTTATTTAATTATATATGATATAATGTATATAACATATTATAATATAAAGTTTATTTGAGAGGAAATAGATTTGAATATGATTCAAATATTAATTATGTGAATTGGATCCATATAATTAAATTAATATAAATGGGATTTATATTAAATATTGTTGTTGAGAGAATTAGCACTATAGGTTATATTATATGTGATACAATACTAAACTATAGGTTATATATATATATATGATATAACATATATATATATATATATATATATATATTAAAATTAAAATTATTTCATTTTAATTTTGAATTTTGTTTAGGGATGGAAATAACTTCCCTCCCTTAATCTCTCTCAACTCACAACGTGTGAGTGAGGGTGATTATGAATTTAGATTTTTCTTTTTTCTTCTTCTTCATTTGACAGAGAAGACAATGAAGAAAAGTTTTGAGAAAAATTCTCAATCTCTCTTCTCCTCTCTCAATTCTCTAAAATGTTTCCCTCACCAAAATTCCAAAAGGCGACAACTTCTTGGATTCTCATCCTAGAGAATACAGAGGACTCCAACTCCACTTGGTGGTTCCTTATTGGTTTGATTTTGTTCGTGATTTCAGTTCAAGGGATTTTGAAGAATAATTCTTCAAAGGTAAGGGTTTTTCAATCCTTTTTTCTCTGTTTTTATTTTAAAAGGCATGCTGTAATTTTTGTATTGCATGATCTAGTTTATGTAAAAATTGATTTCTGTAAAAACTGAAAATTGGGACGATCCCCTTTCGCTACAAACTTTCGCTGATTCCTTCCCATACTAAAAAAATCTCAAAATAGTAGGCTTATTGAGTCGATGAGTCAGGCCACTCTCACCCATACAAATAAAAGAACTACTCTCATAAACAAGAGTTCAAAACTCATTCAGGATTAAGGTCAAGTTACCTGTGGTCATCCTATGAAATATTAATCTCTTCAGTCAACGGTGTTATAAAGAGAGATTAATCATTTCGCAGTTTGGTCTTATACAAACTCTTTGTATAGGATACCCCACTCGCATGTCTCCGTATGAATGATATGGATCAAATCGTTTGTAACGCTTACAAATCTTGTAACATTTACAAAGTAGGTTGTGTTCATAGTGTCACCAAGATAAGACATCAAATCGTATCCATATACTACAGATCATTTAGGTTATTACTTGAACAAGATCCACATGTATGTCCACCACATACTATTCGAGTTACATAAAATAACCTTGAATCTTTTCTTTATGGATAGTTGTATATATAAAATAAAATCTACCATTATTTCAAATTTAAATTCGAGACGTTAAGACTTACATCCCAACATTTCTAGGCTCACAAATTTTTCTTTAAATAAAGAGTGGAAAACTTTTATTTATTCACACCCATTATTTTTGTTTATCAAATGACCCATTCTAATTTTTTTTTTTCTCACACCTCATTATCAATACCATACATAAAACAAAATCCGCCAATTTAGGCATCCTTTCCTTTCCATTTTATTTTCCACAGCAATTTAAGCATCCTTTCACAACCATTTACTTTTACATTTTTTTAAAAAATAATCATAAAATATTTCATGTTATTTAAAAAATATATACTTTGTATATATGTATAAAGATTTTTCTTTTTTAGTTGAACAGTGAAAATTAAGATATATGAAAGATAATTGGGGCATGTTTGGTAACCATTTGATTTTTTATTTTTTATTTTTGAAAATTAAGCATACTCCATCCACATTTCTTATAACGATTTGCATCTTTTTTAAGTGTAATGGTTGAATTCTTAGTCAAATTTTAAAAACAAAAACAACTTTTTGAAAGTTAGTTTTTTTAGTTCTCAAAATTTGGCTTAGTTTTCTAAATTATTGGTGAAAAGTAGATAACAAAGAAAGAATTTTGAGATAGAAGTAATGTTCATAGGCTTAATTTTTAAAAACAAAAACAAAAGATAAAATGGTTCAAAAACGGCCTGATTAATTTAGAAAAATGTTTTCCAAAATAGGGTGTTAATCATTATAGCCTTAAAACCTTTTCATTTTTCTTTATTATATGTTTAGACATGTTATAATAGCTTTAAAACTTTTTTTTTTTTTTTAAAAAAAAGTAGTCTATAAAAGAAATATAGAAACGAAAACGTGGAGCCAACATAATGGAATATAAAATGTTTCGAATTAACATTAAAAAATATTTAATAATTACTCACATAAGCACAAAAAAAAAATAATAAGCAATAACCCAAGATTTTTTAAATCGAAAAACTTAGAATCTCGTTTGGCTATTATTTCATTTTTTATTTTTAATTTTTCAAAATTAAATTTATTTCCTCCTTCATTTGTTATAATGATTTGCATCATTATCAAGTATAATGATTGAGATTTTTTTTGTTAAATCCAAAAAAAAAAGTTTCTAAAAGCTATTTTTTTAGTTTTATATTTTTGGCTTAAATTTTTGAATCATTGATAAAAAGTAGATAACTAAAGAAATAGGTTTAGTTTTCAAAAACAAAATCCAAAATCTAAATGGTTACCAAATCGGACCAACTTGACGAGATTTCATATATATTTATACATTTAATATATATATAATATTCCATTATTCTTCGTTCAAAAATTATTTTAAGAATAAAATGGAAGCCATTAATTTTTGTTGTCAGGATTAATTATTGAAATCTTTTAATAAAATCAATTCTGGGTTGACGGCCAAGTCAGAGGTCACATTCCTTGAAATCGAAGAAATTTCAATGCAAAAAAGTCGACTAGCAAAAAGTTCAAATTCAGCTTCAAAAAGTATCCTCCATTATTAATGACAGCCAAAGAAGATCAAACTTCAACACCTACCTAACTTTCTTTTAACACCAATTCATATTTCACATATAAATTTAGACTCTCATTTCTGAATCTCTAAACATTAACGGTCCTTTTGGTGTTCAAATTTGGAATCAGATCACCAATGAATTATTGTATTTGTTTCGGAGCCCAACTGAAGAAGAAGAAGAGCAATAAAATGGGTGGGCACAAAGGTCGCCAGAAATTCAGACCGCCACAAGGATACGGTGGTAGAATGGCAGGTGGTGATTTTGGTGCTGGAAATGGTAACTTGACTGTTCTGACTTATCATGATGGTGGTGTTGCTTTGGCCGCGACGTTTGGTTTTGCAGATGCTGCAGCTGCGGTGGTCGATGGTGGGGAGCACGGTGGAAGCTGTGGTGGTGGAGAGTGCGGCGGTGGTTGAGATTGTGCCGGGCGGTCGTTCATTGAAATCCTCATAGGCTTCTTTTTATTGACATATCATCTGTTGAGTATTGTATAACAAGAACAACTGTAATTATGATTACCATTAAAATATCTTTGATCGCTTGAATTATATCTATTTTTGTGTAGTTACCTAAAAAAAACTGTCTGGTGTCAATTTTTCAAAAAAAAATATTGAGTTATTAATATTTTTAACCATCTTAAAAAAAAAAATGCATGACATAGATGTAGCCTTGATTGCACCAAATTAATACATTCTCTTGATATTTAATACAAATTAAAAGCCATCATAAGTATCTTTTGGAAAAAAACAAAAAGTTAACAAGATAAATGTCGATGGATAATGAATTTATTATAGAAATATAAACTAGTGAAAGTGAGCTTAATTCAACGATACTTGACATAGTTTTTCTCTTTAAAAATCAAAGATTCGACCACCATCTCCATAGTTGTTTTATAAAAAAAAAATAGATAAAAAAAATTAGAATTTGTGAGTAAAATAATAATAAATAAAATAAAATTGACCATATAAAACTTAAACATAACGGTCTTTCAAAAAAACAAAAAAACTTAAACATAATGGAGTAGATAAAATATCCATTATTGTTCTAAAAATTAATAGTTGGATTCTCATTTCTATGTTATTGTTGAACTAAAAAAAGAAGAGGAAAAAAAAAACTTTTATGTCAAAACAAAGTACCGTTGAAACGCTGGGATAGATCATAAATTAGTCTTTGATCATATTCTCCAAGGATTTGATTTAAGATTTCATTTTAGGGGTAGTTTTTAATTAACGGTCCTTTTGAATAATTCGGGTGAATTATTTAAGATAAAAACATCTTATATTTTTTCAAGAGTGCTTTATATATAAGTTTGTTTTGTTTGCTATATATTTAAATTATTTTTTATATCAATGTTAAATTACTACAAAAGATAACTATTAAACATTATGAACTAATAATTTCAAGTGTGCATAAAAACTCTCACCTATTGAATTTTATTTTCTTAGCATATGATCAATCTAATTGGTCACTAGAGTTAGTCGTTGGAGATGATCAACGTAGTTGGTTGTCAGAGATGGTGATGTAGTAGGATTAGGATTAGGATAAGTTAGGATATTATGGTCAAATCCTTGATTGATTAAGATTAGGATTAGTTTATATGATTGATTAGAATTAGGATTAGTTTCCTTGGTTTATTAGGATTAGGATTAGTTTCTTTAATTATTTAGAATTAGGATTAGTTTGCTTTCCAATTCTCTATAAATAGAGAGATTGTCTTCTTGTATTGGCAACTTTTGATTTATAATAAATGTTTTGATTTTATTATTGGAGATTTCTCTCCTTTATCTCCTAGGCTACATCAATTTGGTATTAGAGCAACTGTCTGGATCAATGCTGACTGCCATCGGTGGAAGATCGAAAAACTCTTGGTGACCGCGATCGTAAGAGGGAGCTTCACGAGTTGTGATCATTGTTGAACAATCCACATCTATATAGGGGAAACCCTTTAAATTTTAGAAAAGAAAGAAGATATTGAGATTTTTTTTTCAAGATTTTGCTAGAATGAACTATTACCAATCAAGGAAAACGGCGAAGAAAAAATATTGCAGTTGGTATAGGCAAGAAAGTCAAATTTCCTCCCAAAAGTAGTATTGGAATTTTGATTCAAGTGATTTAGAAGAAGAATTCCAACATAATAATTTTGCTCGTGCTCGATTTTCTCAAAAAACCTATCATTAACCACATTTAAAATTTGATTATAGTGATTCTAGCGATTCCGATGAAGCTTCTAATGTAGTTTGGAACAAGATAACAAGGAGATATTATTAACAATGAGCTTGATGATCCAATCAAACTGGTTTTTCAAGAAATCGACGTTAGAATTGGGAGCTAGATGATTTAGAAAATGATTAGAGTGTGAAAGAAATTATTATCACCAACATCAAAGAACACCCATGAATCATTCCAACACAAATTTGGAGGTTGAAACATTTTCAAGAAAACAGAAATATTCAAATAAAAACATCTATCAAGAGGGCTTTCAAAAGAGAATGAATGAAATTCAAGTTCTTTTGGAAAAAAATTCAAGAAAGGCATAATTATAATCTTCAAGATTTTTCAAGAAATCATCAAGAATCACATTTAATCACTCAAGAAGATCAAGAACTCATCCAAATGAGTTGTGAAATTGCGCAAAAATGATCGAAGTAGAAGAAAAGAAAAAACAATTGAAGATGAGTTGAAAAAGAAAGATAGAAATATCGAAGAGGAGCTTGCATTTAGAAGGAAAAAAAAAACGATGGGACTAACACGAAGGTTGTTTAATTCGAACCAGATGATGAGGAACTATTAATCGATGAAATCAACGAAGAAGGTGTTGAAGAGATGAAGTCACTGCAAAGAATGTGTTTATTTGGTCAGATCAATTAATTGAGCCACATAATCAACCAAAATTACCTCCACCACAAGAGAATAGAGTAGAAATTAGCCTTGACTACAAAAAAAAGACAATAAGAGAATCAACAACATATATGGTATGCAAAAAAATGTCCAAAATTTATCATGAATCGTTCAAGAACAATCAGGATTATAGAAAATAGGTTTGAACTTTTGTGGCATATTTAAATATGGCTATTTATCTAATTTCTCCTAGACATTGATATTTCCAATGGGCTGAGGGCCATAATCGGGTTCCATGCCAATAAGCTGGGTCATAATTGGGCTATAATTTTAAAGAACTGGGAAGCAATTGGGCTTTAATGATATTTCCCAATTTCAATGGACTAGACTGATAATAAAATTATTCTTTGAAGGCCGACGTCAATTTCTCAGCATATGGTGTATAGTGAAGAAAAAAAAGTTGGGAATTACCAAGAGAGAGGTAAAATAACGAAAAAGTTTTTCTTTTATAACTCCATAATTTTATATGAATAATATAGATCACAAATATAAATTATATAAATTATCCATATAAATAGATATGGGAATATATCTAATTTTCTTATATCGATTAATTTCTCAAAATAGAAAAAATCTTATATCCATTTTTTTGCTGATTTAAAGATAATCTTACTACCCAAATTTTAATTAAATAACATCTAAAATAATAATAATAATCATTAAAGATAATAGTATGATATTATTCACTTTGGAGGTATCTTACCTTATTTATAATAATGAAGATATTGTCTACTAATTTTAGCGACAAGATTTTTAAAGGGACAATGATTAAGTCTCTTTTCTTTTCACATTAAAAATAAAATAAAATATTTTTTAAAAAAAATTTAGTCACATGACACCTTACTATTAATTGTTGTCTAGATTGTATAAAAGATGAGCTGCATATAAGTTTTTTTTTTTTTTCATTTTAAAATGAGAAGAGGTGTAACGAATACCAAATTTTATCAATTGGAAGTAGGAAATATTATAAGCTTATATAGAAAAATGATATAAGAGTAATGAAAACCTTCCCAAAAAGCCTAGTACTAAAGTACATGCTAACGAATTGGCACTCCATATTTAGATTGAAATGTTGTATTTAATTATGCATGAGCAATATGAATTGAAGATCACCATATATACAAACGTTCTTCAATTTTTATTTTAGTGGTATATATGGGCAAATATGTTTCGTATCAAAATCGAATTGGTTATTTGAATTATAAAGTAGTATAGTTTTTATGTAAAAATAGAAATTGTAGCTTTAAATTTGATGAGACACGTGGAAAAAGATCCATAATTTAACATGAACATGCAAAGATATACAAATAATTCTCTCTCAAAATAATGGCCACAAATTTGGTCTATCCATAGTACACACCACAAATAATCTCCTGCTCTCAAATCTAAAGCACATGCTATTTTTAAAGCTAAATTGTCCTTAAGGTCAAAACTAATGGAAAATGACTTCCAACTTTAAATTTCATTTTCAATGGACCAAAGCTCTTAGCATGTTAAGGAAGCAAATGAATATCTAAACTCAAAATATAATTCAAATATCCTAACCTCAACGATATCTTGTTCGAAATAATCAAATCTAATGATATGATCTAGTTAAATATAATCTAACACTTATTAAGGGATTTAAAAGATTGTTTATATTTGTTTAATTCAACCCGATATCAAAGTACTAAATTTTTAAATAAATAAAATAGGTGAAAATAACTAGAGCAGAAATTGAAACGTGTGAAATGATTATTAGATATTACATTAAATTTGCCTTCACTATTAGTTTAAAAAGTCAGGGATCCTGCATTGATGTTTTCTCTTCAATTAATATTCATTTCCATATTAGCAAGTAATTTTTTTTTTATAATAATAAATACACACATGAAAAATATTTCAAAATACTTTTGAGAAAACAGTTTAATAATAGGCAAGGCTTTGGAACTAAAAAAAAGAGGCTTTTAATGAGCATAATTGCATAAAACATATGTCAACTACGTTAATATAATACCTATGTGGAAATTTTGATAACATTAAAGGGATTGAGATCTAAATAATTCAATGATGACCCATTTTTGACCTGTTAGACACTACTGATAAAAACAAATTAAGGGTGTGTTTATTTTAACTTTTTGAATGTTTAATTTTGAAAATAAATTATTTTTGTAAAATTAAATTGTTGGGTAATTATTCAAAGTAAATTTTGAAACATATTCTAACTGTTTTTATAATCAATCCAAACAAACCTTAAATTAAAAGTGTTAATGATAATGAGAAAATTGAATCAAGAAAGTTCAAATAATTTTAAAATCCCATGATCTTTAATTACATAAATGATTTAAAATTCTTTATTTTGAAATAAATTTAATCAAAATCATTTCATTAAAGTGACTTAGTGAAATTTTAACTATCCAGGTTGCACAAAAAATATCTTCTCGAGAATATGAGTCGAGATAATAACACATCTCAAGATTAAAATATACATATATATATATATATATATATATATATATATTTGAATTTCTTTATTTCTTTTTCCAAAAGAAATCAAGAGTAAGAAAAGAAAAGAAAAGAAAAAAGATTTGAAATTTTTGTTTTTGTTCTTTTTATTTTGAAGACGAGGAGGCAATGGCGTCAACCGCCTGGCCACCCCACCACTACAAATTGCCCCTCAATATCTTCCCATAATGTTTCATTTTCCTTCTTACTTCTTTGCATCTATTCTCTTGTTTTACACTGCATACAAATATGTGATGTGACTTCCATGTACCTTTTTATCTATGTCCACGTTTATCCATCGACTGTAGTTAAAATTGACGTAATTGTAATGAGATTTTATTGATCGATCCATTGTAATGAATCTCAATCCCAAACGTAATTGAATTAGTCATTTTGCAAACGTAATCTGATTACGATTGAGGTTATTTACTTTTACGGTCACATCTACCAAATCATAATAAGTGTAATCATAATAGAATTCTTATGGTCAATTGTAATCAACTTGAATTACAAATATAATTGGATTGTTTTTTATTACGTTTACTTAAAATAGTTTATTTTGCACGCATTTATTATTACTATTTACTGTTATTATTACCTCTAAGATCAAACAGTAACGATAACGATAATGATAAAATGTCAAAATTCATGATTTTTCTCTAGAACGACATAATTTCTAGACGCAATTGGATTGAGCACACTCTACTCATCAATTAATTTGCATTCTTTTTATTATAAATTTGGAAGTGGACTGCAATTGGATTGAGCATGCTCTACCCATCAATTAATTTGCATTCTTTTATTATAGATTTGGAAGTTGACCTCATGTGTCAATACGAATACATAACATAGGTAAACAACACTAAAGTAATCAAATGTGGCTCACTTCATTGTTCACTTTGGTAAACATGGTCTAAATTGTCTTCTTACCATTACTTTTAGATTATTTTCTCACATGTACCTTTATCTTTACCATTTATGGTCAATCGGAAAACATAAATATAGCAATGATAAATTTCATAATTCACGTATGGTAATATTATCCATAACGGTAAAGATAATGGATCTTATTTGATTTAGGGTCCAACATATCAGGACGAGTTCAGAATATAGATAAAAAACAATTAATCGAATAGGAGGACCACTTTTTGGATTACCGTTTGATTAGGTTTCATGATAAATATGGCCTATGTTCAATGAAGCAAATCACATTTGAGTTTACTTCTACTAATATATCTTATTCTAAATGTAACTAACGTAAATCATATGTTATATAAGGGACAATGTCTCACCAATAGTGCGAGATTTTTGAATGAAAATTAAATGTATTTGACATTTTACAAAACTAATATTAAAATCATACCCGACTTAGGCATATGAATAAAAATATAATTATAAATGAAAAGGGGAAAAAAAGAGAAGAAGGAAGAAAGGAAGGAAGAAGCAACATTTTTTCACGTTGAAACGCAGGAGAAAGATGGTGGAATACTGAGAGCCCTTTGTCGTCTTCTCCAACCTATCCTTTTCTGTTAGGCCTTCCTTTGTTTTTTTTTTTTTAATTTTCCCTCCCTTTCATTAATAAACCTTTAAATACCCTCTCTATCCTCTCCATATTTCTCCTCACAATTCACACTATATTCGACTCACTTCCTCACTCACTGAGTTCCATTAAAATAACAACTCGCTCTCCCCATTCTCTTCTCCAATGGACCCCTCTCGAGTTTTTACCAAGAATGTTAGGCGTCTCGTCGTCAAGGTGAAATTCTATCCTTTTTTTTAATGCTTTTTTATTTTGAAATATTCTATTCTAACCTTTTATTCGAAATTATAAAATTATAATATATTTGTTTTTTTTTTAATTTTACGTATGTATTTATTTACGGACATTAATCGAAACAACACAATCCATTCATATTTTTCAAGTAGTTGCATTTTTTGTGCCTTGAATTTCTCCAGAAACAAGGCTTCAATTCAAGTTTCCATTTTTTTCACATCTTTTCCCCCCACTTTTCTCTCCAGGGTCTTATATATATAATATATAAATAACTTCAAATACTTACTTCTTCATAAAATCATACTTACTTTTGTAGTTTTCGTTTTCTTTCTTTCTCTCTTTTTTGCTTTTTAATTTTAATCCTCTACTGGGTCGCCTCGTATGTCCCGAGTCGACCCGGTATCGACTCGTTCTTTTATTGTTCTTAAATATATATATATCAATGGATTCAATTGATCCTACCAGAATTTTCATTAAAACAGTGAAGCGTCTAGTCGTTAAGGTAAAATTCATATTGTGTATTTCCCATTTTGGGAATTTCTATTTTTGGTTCTCAAATTTTATTAATTTCTAAGCTAATATTTTAGTTTTTATTAAAGGTTGGAACGGCTGTGGTTACTCGTGGAGATGGAAGGCTGGCATTGGGAAGACTTGGAGCTCTGTGTGAGCAGGTGATTCAATTCAACTTTGCTTTAATTGGGAATTTTTTTTTTTTAAGAAAATTTTGATTGCATTTTTAATTTTCTTGGGATTTTTTTTTTCCTAATGAATTGAATGGGGGAACAGCTGAAGGAGTTGAACTCTCGAGGGTATGAAGTTATTTTGGTAACATCAGGTGCTGTGGGCCTTGGTCGTCAAAGGCTCAGATACAGAAAATTGGCCAATAGCAGGTTTTTCTCTATATTCCTCCCTTTTCTATTCCTTTCTTTCTTATCACCATCTTTGCCACCTGGACCAATACTGTCCTCACACCTGTTTCTCTGTTTCATCACTTAATCGGTGAAGGATTTGTCCAATCAAAAATACTTTGGTGTCTCCCGAACAGTATAAATCTTTATGCATCCTATCAAATTATCCAATCATAATTTTTCATGTGATAATAGGATCCCATAAAAATGGGTGCATTGCATTACCGTTGTCCAACTAACTCCATCTTTCTAACTTTTCTTTAAAAAGTTACCAATCATAAATTAAGGAATCTAAACATAACTCATCTAGTTAAGTACATGTTTGGGAGTGGATTTTAAATTTTCAAAATCACTTTTGTGATGTTCAAAATATTTTAATCACTCAAAAGTTATATAATATTTTAATTTTACAGTTTTTAGTATAATTTTCAAATTATCAAAATTGATTTTAAATTATTAAAAATATGTTTCCAAGTGATTTGAAAATGTTAAAAATGATTTTAACCATTTCAGAATCGATGATGATAAGATTGGAATTTACAAGGTGCTTTTGATATATTTTTGCTCCTCCTGAAACTGTATGTTTTTGCTTGTCCAGCTTTGCTGATCTTCAGAATCCACAAGGTGATTTTGATGGAAAGGCATGTGCAGCTGTTGGGCAGAGTAGCCTCATGGCTCTTTATGATACCATGTTTAGCCAGGTATAATACAATTTTTATGATCTAAACCTTTTTATAGTAATACAAAATTCTTTAGAATTTCAACAACTTTTGGCATAAATACTCTATTTGTTACACTGTTGTTGCTAATGTTTTCTATTCAATTTTGCAGCTTGATGTGACCTCTTCCCAACTTCTAGTGACAGATTCAGTTTTTAGTGATACTGGCTTTAGACAACAGCTTTCTGAAACAGTCAACTCATTGTTAGATCTTAGGGTCATTCCCATTTTTAATGAAAATGATGCAGTTAGTACTAGGAAAACTCCATATGAGGTATATGCAACTCCATGTACACCCATCCTTTTTTTTTTCAAATAATGTTTCAGATTCTAAAATCTAAACAAAACCAACCTTTTCTTGTTCAGGATTCTTCTGGTATCTTCTGGGACAATGACAGTTTGGCAGGTCTATTAGCTTTAGAACTCAAAGCTGATCTTCTGGTGTTACTTAGTGATGTTGAAGGCTTGTATAGTGGCCCTCCAAGTGACCCAAATTCAAAGCTAATCCAGACTTTTGTTAAAGAGAAACATTTAGGGAAAATAACATTTGGGGACAAATCAAGAGTTGGAAGAGGTGGTATGACTGCTAAAGTAAATGCTGCTGTTTATGCTTCTTGTGCTGGCATTCCTGTTGTCATTACCAGGTTTTTAATCCAATCCCATCTTCTCAATTCACCATTAATGTCCTCAAGCCTCTCCTTGATTTATCAATCTACGTCTGATCTGAATTCTTGTGCAGTGGTTTTGCCACTGATAACATAATAAAAGTACTCCAAGGTGAGATGAAAGGAACTCTCTTTCACAAAGATGCCCATTTGTGGACTTTAGTTAAAGAGGTTTCTGCAAGAGAGATGGCGGTTTCAGCACGAGAAAGTTCAAGGCAGCTTCAGGTAGTGAAAGGAATAAATTTGTTACATATAGCACTTCTGGTTTCTTATTTTTCTCATATGAGTTTGGACTCATGTTTTGTTATTTCTCTTTAGGCCCTCAAATCTGAAGATAGGAAAAAGATATTGCTGGATGTAGCTGATGCCCTTGAAGATAATGAAAATATGATTATGGCTGAGAATAATGCTGACATTAAAGCTGCAGAGGAGGCTGGATATGAGAAACCTCTGATATCTCGTTTGGCTCTAAAGCCTGGAAAAGTATTGATTGTTCATCCATGGCTTTAATATCTTTGATATCTTTCTCATATGAAAATAATACTTATCAGAATGATTTTTGTTTTACAGATTAAGCTTCTTGCAAACTCTATTCGTAAACTTGCAGACATGGAAGAACCAATTGGTCGCATTTTAAAAAGAAGCGAAGTAGCAACTCTACTTGAAACTTGTTTATTTTTCTCTGTTTACTTCTATATTTGAATTCATGATGCTCCTTCATTATGGTAAATGATATCTCTGCCATTCCATTCAGCTTGCGAGCGATCTTGTTTTAGAAAATGTTTCATGCTCTTTGGGTGTCCTCCTCATTGTTTTCGAGTCTCGGCCCGATGCTCTAGTTCAGGTAATGATGAATATCTAATGCTTTCTCTTTTGTGATTGAAGATCCTTCAGTTCAATCTTTCTTCTTGTTGTTATAAGTACAACAATTGAAGCACATTGTGATTAGTTTTATATTGCTCGACAGATAGCAGCATTGGCAATACGAAGTGGAAATGGTCTACTTCTTAAAGGAGGCAAAGAAGCCAGACGATCAAATGCAGCTCTGCATAAGGTTCATTTTCTCCTGTTCATTAGCTTATTTCAATGTCCCTTCCTGTTGACATCGGTTTCTACTTCCGTTAGGTCATCACTTCTGCCATCCCCGATACCGTTGGCGAAAAACTTATTGGACTTGTAACATCAAGAGAAGAGATTCCTGATCTGCTCAAGGTGAGGAGACGAAAGAAGTTGTTTATACTTAATGTTGCTTGTTAGCACTGAATGAATATTGATGGAATGTTTGTCCTTTCCTATAACAACTTGATGGCACAGCTTGATGATGTGATAGACCTTGTGATTCCAAGAGGAAGTAACAAACTTGTGTCTCAGATTAAAGAATCCACAAAGATTCCTGTTCTTGGCCATTCTGGTGAGACATTAATGGCAGCAACATGCCATATAATCTTCAAACCAGATCTTCCACAGCTGAAGTTTTTCTCTAACTTTTCTCTGCACAGATGGGATCTGTCATGTTTATGTTGACAAATCGGCTGATATGGAGATGGCGAAGCGGATAGTGTCCGATTCGAAAGTAGATTATCCAGCAGCCTGCAATGCAATGGTTTGTTTGTTTCAAAGCGCTATCTATAGTCAGCAAAATGTTTCATCTTCTTGACTATAATTTGCATTCCCTTTATGTTTTTTCAGGAAACACTTTTGGTGCATAAGGATTTGGCAAGTAATGGAGGACTTATTAAACTCGTTACCGAACTGCGGAAGGAAGGTATAGATGAACCATTTCTTCTTTAACATATCTCGTATCAATTGCTCAAAGTCTTGGTAATTAGCTCTTGGCCATGAAACTTTTGTCTCTCAACTCAAATGGTTTCTAATGCAGGTGTGACTCTATATGGAGGAAAACGAGCTAGTGAATTGCTTAAGATCAAAGAGGCAAGTTCATTCCACCATGAGTATAATTCACTGACCTGCACCGTTGAAATTGTGGATGATGTTTTTGCTGCCATTGACCATATACATCAACATGGAAGGTAACAAAACTTTCCACATTTTAGCTTTGTTTCTTTTCGTAAGGAAGTACCGAACTGAACTACACTCTTATCTTGGCAGCTCACATACCGACTGTATCATCACTGAAGATCAGGAAGTTGCAGAAATTTTCTTGAATCAAGTCGACAGGTATGGTTACAGTTGCAACTTGCATCTATCTTTTCTAATACTCTTAACTTGTTCAAGAGGAGGTTAGAGTTTTAAGGATGCCTCATGTTTCCTGTTAAAAACACATGTAATCCTCATCCATAAACTTTTCACACTGTTTCTCAATCTGACTTGTTCTATGCAACAGTGCTGCTGTATTCCACAATGCCAGTACACGATTCTGCGATGGAGCTCGGTTTGGACTTGGTGCAGAGGTAAGCCATTCCCTGGAAAACCAAGATCAAATCTTTATTCCTTTCTGACTTGTGGGTGTAATGGTGGAACAGGTGGGAATAAGTACTAGTAGGATTCATGCTCGAGGCCCAGTAGGAGTTGAAGGACTGTTGACAACAAGATGGTAAAATGACTTCTACATATATTGTTAATAGAAAGATGGTTTTGCTAAGTTTAAAGTTCATTTTGGTGATGATGTTTTGTGCTCTATGAAATGTAGGATTTTAAGGGGAAGTGGGCAAATAGTGAACGGTGATAAAGGAGTGGCCTACATCCACAAGGATCTGACCCTGAAAAATTGATGGAGCCACAATGCTCTTAAAGATTTACTTCTTTTACCAGCCATGTTATCTTATTTTCCAGTAGCTTGCCAACATTTATTTTTGTCAGTCATTTGCTTTTAATAAGTTTTATTCCAATCTAGAGAATTAAGCTAAGATTTCAACATTAGAGAGTCCATGTCACAAGCTCTTTTGCTTTACTAAATGTTTATGTACTAAACATGATCAAATAATAAAAATTTCAGTGTTGGAGGATATATCAAATTGATCATCTCATGGCTCACCTCCATTAATCCCTATCAAGTTTCACTTGTTTCAAGAGCAATCTAACTATTAAAGCATACATAATCGAAGAATTATTAAAACATATAATATCAACCAAAGGTAGAAGATTCGAATCTAAAGCTCACAAAGCCTATAGGATAACTGTTTTAAATAGAAGGAGCTATCCTTTTTAAAGGATTATGTACTTTTTATCTAGTACTCAAAATCGTAGGCAAACCCTCCCTACGTAACATTAAAATATAAACCCTGAATAATGCTGCAATAAAAGTCATAACCCTTGTCTAAAAAATTCAGTGCTGGTTATTTATTCCTCAATAAAATTCTTCAAGTTCTTCAGCCATATCGAGTACTCTCGGCTATCTTTGTTGATCATGTACTGGTGCAAGAAATTTGTTGTGCTGGGTTTAATCCCACGAATCTCAAGATATTTGTGGAAAGCTTTCTGCAAGTTCTCGTCCAAATCTCTGCAAACGATTAAGGAGAAATTTTTAATTCAGTGAACAAATTTTCTCAAGAGATTAAACAAACAAGGATCAAAGACCAGGTAGACTAACTGGAATGCAGGTCCATCATATCCAAGCAGGTCCTCAGAACTATCTGGTTTCCTAATTGACAAATTATCTATAGATATTTCATCAGGGTAGGCGGTAACACCAAATTCAAGACATACTCCGCCATCCTTGGAAATACTCAGGACCAGGGGAAGGCTGGATTCTTGGCGAGTCTGCTCATCATCCTCGCCAGCTTCATCCTCTTCTTCCCCTTCAGCTGTAACATCAGGAATCTCAACTTCAACTTTGATAGTTTCATCCTCGTACTTTCTAGTGAGTGTAATGGTTCTTTCCCCAGGATTGTCTTGGATTTCAAAAGGAAACTCTTCTGGGATTTCATCTACCTGTGCAATACATGAGCACCCATCATTACAAACTAATATTCAAAGAGCACCTATCCTGAAAAATGTTTTAGACATCAGGTATGTACTTCATGGGGTCGTCATAACTCGCAGAGGCCAACTATTCATCAGATCTTAAAACTAACTCATAAAATTACCAATCATAGAGGATAAGGATGGCTTGGAATTTAAAGGGAGTTTGAACTTGGATTTATGGGTGCACAAGCACATTCTTCAGGACCAATTTCGATAAGGAAACTTATAAGCAAATGGCTGTAAAGGGCCGTAAACCAAAGAAAACACAAATTTCAATCAATGCGTCGGAAAGTTCTAAAATCGTTTCATCGAGTAATGTAGAAAAAAATACATAGATATCAATCTCACGCACAAAGGAAAACAACAGAAAGGAAAATTGACATCGGTTCATAAGCAACTGAGAGAGAACTCACGTAGTTCTCAAGATCTTCCTCGGCGCATTTAATCTCAGACTGAAGAACCCGAATAAGACTAACGTCAGCGCTGTCTCTGGCTGGCGCAGCCGAATAAGATCGAAGAAATGAGAGAAAGAAACCCGGGTTAAATTCTTTGCTGAAATTGTGCTTCCCAGTAGTGATAGCCGCAGAAATGGCATGGTGGAAGCTTCTCGGAGCTGCAACAGAGCGGAGGGCGAGGGGCAACACCGACGAGGAAGCCCGGCGGAGAATAGAACTCAAAGCCATTTTTGAATTCCGCTTCGTAAGGGAGACGACTTTTTTTGCAGGGACGGTAGGGTTTTGCGAGATCGAAAGGGTTTTACATTCGTATATAAATATTCTTTTTCCTCTCCAAAAATGCCTTCTTCCTCGTGTTAATGGGCCAATCCAAATAACCAAGTAATGGGCTCTTGGTCCACAATTATCCGGCCCAAAGCTTGTTGCTACAAATTACAATTATACTTTTATTCTTAGCCAAAAGTACCCATTTTTGGCCTTCCTTGGACCTTATTCCTAAGGGGTTTCTAAACAAATAGCCTAAATATTACATCCATTGACCTAATGGATCTTATATTTTCACAAGAGTAGGGGTCTAATTACTACGAACCCCCTATTCTCATTCATTCATAGTACTGATAATCAAATAAAAAATTTAAAAGATATAATCAATGCGTTATTTATTTTTCTTAATGATGTATATTTGAAATTGAACTATGCATGATTTTCCTTCTCTCACCATTAATGACGGTAATCCTACCTTCAATGTCGAGAGAAATCATATATAGCTTCCATTGGCATATATATATATAAGTGTATATAAGATAATATAAAATATATAATAATTAACATTTAGACAATATACGTGATAACATATTCATATACATCCATTAAATAGAAAATAAAATATTGTATATTTGACTAATATTAAAATATGATTAAATCTACAAGATATCGTATATATCCCAGAACCTTAAATATATATAAAAATAAGTTCAATTTCATATTTAAGATCGAGTAAAAAGTGATAAGTTTTCAAAAGATAGTGAGAAGTTTCTTGGATTTATTTCTAATTAAAAAAAATAGAATCTAACTTTAAAAATTAGGTTAAATTACAAATTCAATCTGTAAACTTTGAAGCTTGAATTTAGTCTTTAAACTTTTAGAATTACAAATTTAACCATTGAATTTTCAAATCTTTTAAAATGTACGAATCTACTAAATACACAAAAAAAAATTTGAAGATTCTTATTTCAATAAGACCAAAATTAGTAGGCGTGACAAATTTGAAGGGAAAAAAAAAAGGCAAAATGCAGTTTTGTTTCTTGAAATTTGAGGTTCATATCTATTTGATCCGAAAAGATTTTAATCCTTTACGTTTGTTAAATACTTCTAGATGGTCCTCATTTAACTTTAAATTAACCAATGCTTGTTATACCTTATATACTGACTTGAACATTAATTAATTAATGACAGTTCATTTGTATTAGTTGGAAAGTCAATAAAAAGTTAATTGAAGAAAATTAAGAAAAAAATGTTAGTTCTAAATTATAAAAACTTAAAAAATAAATAAATAAAAAATAAAAAACTCTTTATGTGCCCTAAACATTTCAGAAGACAGCCGTCAACAAGCCGACCGTCTCTGACCATCCAGCTTTTTGTTCACCGTCCGACAGTGAAGTTTACATTGAAAAGTTAGCCTCCAACGGGTGAAGGGAAGTTCAGCCGTTTGAGAGCAACTGGGATTGGGAGAGAATAGTTTCTTACTGTAGTTTGGTTTTAGTTTTTTCATTTAACATTTAGTTTTTTTTTACTGGGCTTTTCTTATTGTTGGTATTATGCTAAATTAATTTTTCACTGAAATGTAAATTGCAGTAATTCATTTTTTTAGCAAGGATAGCATAACACCATTGTTGTAGACTGCATTACCAACAGTGGACACGTGCCAGAGAAAATAGTCCGACGAAAATGTTTTAACTTATTTAATTTTCTTCGAGTTAGCGCATAATGATCTAAAAGCATTCCTTTTTAACTTAAAAGTTAACTCAGAATTATTTAGAAGTATTTAGCAAATGTAAAGGATTAAAGTTTCTATTTTAAATTTTCAAAGGCCAAATAGATATGAACTTCAAATTTCAATGTCCAAATATATTTTGTCCCAAAAAAAGGAAAGAAAAAAAAAATTTAGGTTGAAAAATTGTTAGAATTGTGTGATTAAAGTGAGAGGCATGAAATATGTGTATCTTGAAATGCATTGATAGGCAAATAATTCAATCAAACTAATGAACGAGGAATTAATCATTTTTCACATAAGGAACGAGGAATTCTCCCCTGTCATTTTTATTTTATTGTTATATTATTATTATAAATTTTTCCGTGGAATTAATCATTGAAATGAATTTTTTATTGAAAAAATAACTATTTAATTAAAAAGATCAATAATATATATATATATATTTAAAAATGCTAAACGGAAGAAGATCGACGGTGTGAACCCAATTTCAATGAATTTCTTGTTGAAATCCCTAATCCAATCCTACAAAATTAAATAGAAAATTTTGAGAAATTTAGGATGATGACCTAATATTTCGGCTCATAATGCCAAATAATCTAATTTTTAAAAAATTGTCAATTAACCCTCTGCTTATGTCATCACGGTATGAGATTACAAAAACGTCCTTCCAGTCTATACGATACTCGTGCACTCAAACTCAACAGTCGTCCCACGCTCAAAATTCTCGTGCAAGTGTCGTTCAATCTCACAAAACCATCGTCCATCTACTGTCGTAATTGAAGTTCTCTACTATCGTAATCGAAGTTTTAAGGTAAGTGAATAATTTAATTTTTGTCTTGCATGTTGTGTTGTGTTAGTTTAGGTTGGTTTCGTTTGATTAGTCGTCACGTTCATAACTGGTTTTCGGGTTTACTCGGTCGCGTCTGTTTTTTATTTTAGGTGTTGATGTGTTCTGCATTGGTTGAGGACAAAGAAGATATAGTTAGAGCCAGACAAGATAGTGAGCGAGTTTTGCGAAAGTGAGATGGGCTAGAGTGAGATGAACGAAAGCGAAATGGGCTAGAGCGAGACGGGTAAGAGCGAGATGAGCGAGATTGGCGAGAGCGAGACCTTAACAGTATGTATTGTTAACGATTTTTTAATATGAACCTGTTAACTGATAAATTGAATGTTCATACCATGCAAGAGTAATTTAAGATGTCAAAAGCTTTAAAAATACGTGAAGTTGATAGGTTTCTCGAACAAGTAACCAGCCTGGCCCATGTTACGAATGCTAACAAGATTGTAAAGGAGAAGCTTACCAGAAAGTAGTTAGAGATGTTCAAGAGAATAGTTTCTGGACAATTTGTAGACATTGAACTTGTATTCAACAGCCTACTAATCCACCATATGTTATTGAGGGAAGTGGAGAAGTCGGGAGCAGACTCGATTAGTTTCTTTGTCAGATGAAAGGTCGTCACATTTTTGAATGACGACTTTTTATTGATCATTGGTTTGTGGTGGTCTCCTATGGGAGTTGTATGGAGCGAGGAGTCCTCATAAGAACTTGCGACGAGGTACTTTGATAATCGGTCGATCTTGAACGCATTCCACTTGAATTTTGGAAGAAGAATACAAGAATTTGGTATTTGAAACGACGATGATGCTATTAAAAATTACCCTAGTATATACACAGAGGTTGCAATGATGGGTAAATACAAGCAAAAGAGTGTTCTCGATCGTACTTTATTTGACGATGTTGAAGACATAGATTATTACAACAATCTTGATTGGGTACAATTATTTGGCTGAGGACACTCGACACCCTGAAGACTGCACTGAATGACAAGGTTGGTTTATATAAGGAGAAGATGGGGGGAATTAAAAATTATGTTGTGAAGTACTCGCTCCGTGGATTTTCCCAAGCATTCTAGGTAGATGTTCCTTAAATTTTTCTTTGATTTAACATTAACATAGTTATAAATACGAATTATTTAGATTTGGGTGTGAATGTATGAGATCCTATTGTCGATAGTAGGGAATGTTGCCACTCGAAAGAGCAAGGTAGTTGTGCCTCATATATTACGGTGGTTCTGCTCCCACTCGATGTCATTCAAAGTACTCTATAGAGATATTTTTTAGTCTCAAAATGTAAGTGTAATCTAGCCACAATATGTTTATTTGGTTGTTAAATGTACAATAACCATCTTACTGGGTTGGATTCTTAATGAAGATAAAAGTCAAAGAGAGTCTTGTCATGTCCGATACTGAGAAGGAGTTTTGGGATACCCCAATTGATAGACGGGTTGTAAGACAAGTACACTCCGACACCGAGAGTTTAGGGAGCTCTAGTAGTTCAGAGAATGGAAGTAGTTCAGAGAATAGTTCAGAAGGTGGGGAAGGTGAACAACATGGTAATTCAGAAGGTGGAGTGAGGGATGACGAATCTGATGGGGACCAAAACATCCATCAGTCTACTTACACCACTAGCTGATGCGTTATTTTATGAGGTGAAATTATGAATGAATTGTGGTGATGGAAATGCGTTGAGCAACAAGTTTTCTCAGCAGAATCCAAGTATAAATCCCGCTGAGTTTCCTGGTAAGTCCAGGGTCGAACCTAGGGACTTAGGAAAATGGTATGCGGTGATAATTTTTAAGAAGACTTTTCGGTAACCAATAAATCAAGAGTTGTTTTTGGGTTGTTGTTTGCTGTATAAAAAGTATGCAGCAGATTTGAGAAAAGATTGATTATGCGGTAGATACACTAAGTATGCGGAGGAATAGGTTGAGAAGGTCTTTAGCTAGCGTTTCCTAGGAATGCATTCAAACTATGCGATCGTGCTACACTCATGCGACAACAAATCATCTTCCAATGCAAATGCGGTGCTCCTAGTTCTAGGACGCATGTGATGAATGCGATAATGTCCATAGAACTTATTCCTAAATCTCTACTTTTTGCCTATGCGATGATGCAAGATGCACACAACGACAAGTGACCGCACACAATCTTAACCTATCTCTAGGATGCATGTGATGCGTTAATAGTAAATAGTGCTTATTTCTAAGCTTCTATCTCTTGATTATGCGATCTAATCTGATTCTCCTGAGCCTAGATTCTAACCTAACTTTTCCAAGCCTAGATTCTGTCCTTAGACTACCCTCCCGAGTATCTCTAATGGACGAATGATGCATATATAATACAAGCTAATCACATAGAATGAAGATCCCCAGTTATACTAGCTAAGTGTTTATCAACTCATTCGACAGATTTAAGTACTCATGCATAATAAACAGAGAGTGAAGTTTAAGTACAAAATGACAATAGAGGATAAGAATAGAGAGCCTGTATCCCTTGCTTCCCAAGGCTTTTACACTGTTAACTCTATTCTATTTAAAAGATATTCCTGCTTCCGAAGGAGTTGGCCCTCTCTCTGATCTCGACGCTTCCGGCACTCTTCCAAGTTCACCGGAACGATCTTTCGGCACAATCTCGCTTCTCTCGCTTCCGCCTTAAGTAAAATAAAAACTAAGAACAAGGCTACTTCTAACTATGGAGAAAATTATTTAACTGTCGAACTCGACGAACCGAACCTCTTCTCTGAAGGTTGCCTTTGGTATTTATAGAGCTTCGGGGTGAAAGGCTTCTTCTCTCTTATGATTGCACTGTTGGGATGGCATTAATTCTTTTTCTGATGCGTCGAATATTTGTCACCGAAAAGTTGAGTGTACTTGCTACAGTAGTTCGTTAGCGGCTTGTCAACTTAATTCAGACTCGACCGTCATCAACTTTCTGTCCCATCGTGATTTATTATGTTTTTTACCTAGATGCGCCCACCAAGTTGCACCGACTCTATGCAGCAATCCTTCTTGAGCAGATATTTGCGAGCACAAATCACCACAAAACCTTGCGGTAACGTTGCGCTCGATCGTTGATTTCTTGTGATCGCATTTTTCGCCTTGCGTTAATGCATATTCTGCATAAAAATACAAAAGTTATCTGTTTCCATGCGATGAACACATGTAACCGCAATACCATGAACTTAATGCTTTTTGGACGCAATCTTATACATTTTATCAACACAAACCTGCATTGTTTAATAACTTAGTATTGTAATAACGTGCATTTCTGCCCGTTATCACACCCCCAAATTTAAACAATGCTTGTCCTCAAGCATAAACTAAAGATTTCCTTTAGAAAGTTGACCGCAACCTCTTTTCCTAGATTTCTCAAGGATACTTCATTCAAATCCTATACACCAAAATTTTCTTAATTCTTATTCAAGTCTCTTCTTAAAATATTTCTAAAATCTAGGGACCACAAGTTTAACCTTCAAAAAGACTTTACTAGATTCCAGGTCATCGCATGATTTATTTCAAAAAAAACTTTTTCACTGGGGTGTTAAATGATTTTTATCCTTGCATATTTTTTACATTACTATTTTTCTCTAACCTTGCGCTGATCCAAGTTACTTACCTTCGTTTTAGCTTGCTTCTACGTGTGTCATGCGGATATCCAACTACGAGCAGGGCACTCATTCTTAGACTAAACTCATACCCATTCGGCAGTAGAGTTGCAGTAATTTTTTTTATGCGTTGATCACGATTCCTACCTTCGTTTTGGCTTGCCCCCACGTGTGTCATGTGGACATCCAACTACGAGTAGGATCCGATCGCAACGTTATGATTTTTTTTTCATAGAGCTAAAAATAGCAAGGTCAAAATAAATACTTCCCCTCAAATTTAAAATGCGACAATGTTCTCATTGCCAAAAGATTGAAAGAAATCATGCGATGTTCTTAGGAAGTTTGGTAAAGGGTCAGTTTGAAAGAAAACTAGCAAACCACTAACTTTGAGAAATATTTCATGAGGTGATTGTCCTAAAATTAAGTTGACTCTAGTGTACATGAAAAAAATAGAAGCATGTGTTTCATCATTGAAATCATAATTGACAAAGATAAAGCATGCGGTGACTTACTAAATTTATCAATGTTAAATGATTGCGGTAACCAAAGAGGATGCGGTGATAAAATTTTCAAAATTAAAATGCGATGCGATAGTGCAGAATTTGGAATAAAGTCAAGGAAAAATACAACCCCCAAATTTGCGTTGTCGCCCGCATTATTTGTTGACGCATCCTGCTTTGCGGCGATCTTCTTTCTTTGCAATGCGGTGGCAAAATAAAGTAGTTGCATCTTCCTGTAGCGTCTCCGCAATTGTGTACCTCGATCGTTTGCAAAGAAAACATTGAGAGGGTCAAATAATAGTAAAAAGAAGTTAACGAAATTTTTTTATCTCTTTTTTTTTTTAGAAGTACAATGAAGATAGGTAAACAATAATTGAAACATCAAAGTAGTGAGAGTTCATGAATCATAAATAAGAAAAAGGATACTCTAGAAGACTTGTATCCCAAATGATTTTCTGTCACATGCCAGCGCAGGGGCCACTCCATTTTCCTTCATTCCAGATTTCTCAAGTCTACAGAGGTCTTTTCTCGCTGAAAATCGCCCCCGTAATATGCCTTGACTCTTTGCCCATTAACCTTAAATGTTCGGGTCCCTTCCTCAGTAATCAGCTCAACCGCACCATACGGTAATATTTCTTTAATTATAAAGGGTCCGGACCAACGCGACTTTAGCTTTCCGGGAAAGAGTCGTAACCGTGAATTGAAGATAAGACTTTTTGTCCGGCGTGGAGATTTTTACCGCATAGTCGGCTATCATGCCAACGTTTTGCTCGTTCTTTGTATATTTTGGCATTTTTATAAGCTTGCGTTCTCCACTCAACAAGCTCGACTAGTTGTAGCTTTTTTGCTTCCCCTACTACTTTTAAGTTGAAGTTAAGTTTTTTCACCGCCCACAGCGCTTTGTGCTCCAGCTCCAATGGCAAATGACATGCTTTACTGAATACCAATACATACGGAGACATGCCTATCGGTGTTTTATAGGCAGTTTGGTATGCCCACAGTGCGTCGTCCAACTTTGTTGCCCAATCTTTTCGCGAAAGCTTTACCACCTTCTCCAATATCAACTTAATTTCTCGGTTGGACACTTCAGCCCGATCATTCGTGTATGGATGGTATGCGGTGGCCACTTTGTGAGGATATCATATTCAGCAGCAGATTTTTGACAGAGTAATTGACAAAGTGGGAGCCTTCGTCACTTATTATGGCACGTGAAGTGCCAAAACGTGTGAAAATATTTTTCTTCAGGAATTTGGAGACTACTACCGCATCACTTGCAGCACATGCTACTGCTTCTACCCACTTGGACACATAGTCGACAGCTAACAGAATATACTTGTGACCATTCGAAAATGGGAATGGTCCCATGAAATTAATGCCCCAGATGTCAAACAACTCTAGTTCTAAATAATGTTCATGGGCATCGCATGTTTTCATGAAATGTTGCCCGTGCGCTGGCACTGGTCACACTTTATCACGTAGTCTATGCATCCTTAAATTAATGTTGGCCAATAGTACCCACTTTGTAAGACTTTTGCTGCGGTGCGTTGCCCTCCAAAGTGTCTACCATATGGTGAATCATGACATTGTGATAATATGCATTGATGAGCAGCATCCGGTACACATAGCTGCATAATCTGGTCCGACCCCTCTTATAAAGATTTAGCTCATCCCAATAATAATATTTGCATTCATGTTTGATGCTCTTCTTTTTGTGGTCGGTATACTCTTTGAAAATTGCTCGCAAACCAGATAATTGACTATGTCTGCGTACCATGGCAATTCTTCAATCTAAAATAGCTGCTCGTTGGGAACACTACGCTCACCTCTGACTCATTGCAGTCAACCTCAGGATTTTCCAATCTGGATAAAAGATCTGCAACTTGGTTCTCCATCCCCTTGCGGTCAATTATCTCCATATCGAATTCCTGGAGGAGGAGAACCCATCTAATCAGCCTTGGCTTCACATCCTTCTTTGTCATCAGATATTTTATCGTTAAGTAGTCAGTATGGATGAGTACTTTTGTTCCTAGCAGATATGCTCTGAATTTCTCCAACGCAAATATTACCGCAAGCAGCTCTTTTTCTGTGGTGGTGTAGTTTGTCTAAACAGGGTTTAAAGTCTTACTTGCATATGTGATGGGATGCAGTATTGTTTTGTCTTCTTTGCTAGCACTGCTCCCATTGCATACTCGCTCGCATCGCACATTACTTCAAAGGGAAGTGTCTAATCTGGCGTGATCAATATGAGTGCAGTTGTCAGTGCGTTTTTTAAAATCATGAATGCGTTGCGGCAATTATCATCAAAGTCAAATTTCCTATCGGCTTCCAATAATGCACTCAATGGTCGTGCTATTTTTGAAAAATCCTTGACAAAACATCTGTAAAATCCAGTATGCCCCAAGAAACTCCTTACAGCCTTTATACTTGTTGGAGGTGGGAGCTTTTCAATTGCTTCAATTTTTAACTTGTCCACCTCCAACCATCCCGAGATACCTTATGCCCCAGCACAATGCCCTCCTTCACCATAAAATGACATTTCTCCCAGTTAAGTACGAGATTCGTCTCCTCGCATCTTTTTAATATCTTTTCCAGGTTTGCAAGATAGACTTCGTATGTGTGCCCATAGATAGAGAAGTCGTCCATGAATATTTCAACAGAGTCTTCAAAATATTCTGAAAAGATGGCCATCATGCACCTTTGGAACGTGCTCAGCGCATTGCAGAGGCTGAATGACATGCGGCGAAAAGAAAAAGTTCCATACGGGTAGGTGAATGTGGTTTTTTCTTGATCTTCGGGAGTAATCATGATCTGATTATAACCGGCATACCCATCCAAAAAGCAGTAGAAGTCATTTCCAGCTAGCCGATCCAGCATTTGGTCAATGAAAGGTAAAGGGAAATGATCTTTCTTCGTTGCCGCATTCAACTTGTGGTAGTCCATGCAAATACGCCATCCGGTGACGGTTCTTTGCGGTATCAACTCATTATTTGCATTGGGGACTACCGTCATCCCACATTTTTTCGGCATGCACTGCACTAGGCTGACCCTCGTGCTATCTGCTATCAGATAAATGATGCCCGCATCTAACCACTTGATTATCTTCTTCTTAACGACCTCTTTCATCACAGGGTTGAGTTTGTGCTGATGTTCGATCGATCCTTTGTGATTTTCTTCGAGACGAATTCGATGCATACAGTATGCGGGGTTAATTCATCGAATGTCTGCGAGCGTCCAGCCAATCGTTCGCACATATTTTCTCAGAATGCTCAGCAGTGCATTCTCTTAGTCTTTATTAAGTTTAGAGGAAATAATTATTGGCAGCGTTTCATTCTGCCCCAAAAATGCATACTTCAGGTGGTTAGGTAGGGTCTTCAGTTCTATTATTGGTGGTTCTTCTAAAGACGGTTGCGTTGTTTTTCTTTCTTCATTTACTGTTGGCTCTTCTTCTTGGGTTGCGATCATCTCATTTTCCTTGTTTGTTTTTTCTATGATTGCATTGCATGCAATAATGGATGTGATCGCATCTTCATCTTCGTTTTCATCGTCAGGCTTTTCTTCTTCATTCAAACTCTGGTCGTCGTCAGATTCATTCAGGTCTTCTTCGTCAGGAAACTTCATGGCACAAATGATGTCGAACTTGAGCTTTTATCCATTCACGCTTAAGATGATCTCTCCTTTGTGCACATCAACCTGGGCATGAACTGTTGATAAAAATGGTCGCCCCAGGATGATGTGTATATCCTTGTCAGCTTCGTAATCTAAGATGATGAAGTCGGTTGGTAATATAAATTGTTGATTGTAACCAGCACGTCTTTCACCTTCCCATCTGGATGCACCAGAGATCTATCTTCTAGTTGAAGAGTCACGATCGTGGGCGTAAGTTGCCTCAAATTCAACTGCTTAAAGATCGACAGAGGCATCAAGTTGATGTTGGCTCCAAGGTCACACAATGCTTGCCCGATGTACAGTCCTCCAATGGAGAAAGGTATAGTAAAGCTCCCAGGATCGCGCATCTTCGATGGGATTATCGATTTCGAGCTCTGCGTCAAAGCCACCGTGGAAAACTTACCAGTACCTCTCTTCTTGGTCACCATATCCTTAAGAAACTTCGCATATGCGAGCATCTTCTCAATCGCTTCAGTGAATGGAATATTAATATGCAATTGTTTTAACATAGTCATGAAGTGTTGGTACTGTACCTCGTCATTCTTCTTCTTTCTGAGTCTCTGTGAGAAAGGTGGTAACTGTACCCTCACTGTCCCTTGTTCTCTTGGCTCTGAGGTGGACGCAATTTCTAGCTCTATCGCTTCTTTTTCCCCTTCTTCTTCTCGAGTCACCGCAATCTCAGGTTCCAGCACAATATGAACAGTCCGGCTAGGCTTCTTCTTCTCCCCCACCACAGTCTTTCCACTCCGCAATGTCAAGACTTGACATTGCTCTTTACCTGTTCCCCCGGGCTGCGTGGGAGTTCTGTTGAACTCGGCAGGGCCCCTTGCGGTCTGTTCTTGAGTTCGCTTGCAATTTGGCCCATATGTAGTTCCAGGTTGCGGATAGATGTCGCCTGGTTTTGAAGCACAGTTTCGTTCTTCTCAATATATTGCATCAATAAACTTTCCAAGGAGGAAGATTACGCAGTTGTGAACTGCTAAGTTGACTACTCATCTAACCGTTATTTCGCGGGAAAAATCCGGGTGACCCTTATTTTTGCGCCACAGATTGGAAATTTTGTTGCTGATTTTTCCACGAAAAGTTGTTATGGTTTCTCCATCCAGGGGTGTAGGTGTTCGAGAATGGATTATTTTTCACAAAATAGATAGACTGTGGATTTTGCTGGTATTCTTCCATTGTGTGTCCTTCACCGCAAGTCGCACACCTTGCGACAGTCTGATTAATTGCGTTCACTTGCCCATTTGCGGTGTTAGGCTGTTGATTGCGATTCCCTAAATTAGGTTCATCATCGCAGTCATCTGACTTTGAAGTGATGCGATAGCACCATTGTTTGCATCATTATCCTTTATTCTCAATCTCTGATCGCTCTCTCTTCAGTCCTCGTGATTTTTAGAGATGCGATCGAGGATGTTCTTAGCCTCATCATATGTTTTGTCTAGCAGACCACCAGTGCCTGCTGCATTGGCAGCTGTCTGCGAAGCGGGATTTAATCCATGATAAAAGATCTCCATTGGCAAGCAGTCTAGTAATCCGTTGTGTGGACAGTCCCTTACCAGTCTCTTAAACCTCGCACAGGCATCGTTGAGCGATTCGTTCATGTCCTGATCAAAATTGGTTATTAATTTTTTTCTCCTGGCATTCTCAGTTGGTGGGAAATATTTCTTCATAAACTTCTCTACAACTTATTCCCATGAAATGATCTCCCTCGGTTCGAGAGAATACCCCCATTTTCGTGCCTGATCACATAGAGAAAATGGAAACAAAGTTAGTCGAACTTCTTCGGTAGAGATATTCGGGAACACAAAAGTGTTGCAGATTTCTATGAAGCTTCGGAGGTGGGCGTGTGGGTCCTCACCACGTCTTCCTCCAAATTGCCCAGCAGTCTGGATCATCTGCAGCATCACCGGTTTCATTTCGAATTGAGATCCATCAAGGGCAGGCCTCATGATTCCTGGAGAGAAATCGTAGAGGTTTGGTGATGCATAGTCCCGAATGGGACTATTACGATCGTTTGCCAGTAGGATTGGATTCACCATGACATTGTTTTCCTTTGGTGCTCCGTTTCCAGACTGTTCCGCCATGTCGTCTTTATCTGGTTGTTGTTATTGGCGGCTGTCTCTCAATCTTCATCGGAACGTCCTCTCAATCTCCAGTCGTAATTCGCCAGAGATCGAGAGCTGCAAAGAAATCAGAAAAATTACCGTTAGCATACTGAATTGCCAAAGTCCCCAGCAACGGTGCCAAAAATTTGATGTGTTATTTTATGAGGTGAAATTATGAAATGAATTGCGGTAATGAAAATGCGTTGAGCAACAAGTTTTCTCAGCAAAATCCAAGTATAAATCCCGCTGAGTTTCCTGGTAAGTCCAGGGTCGAACTCAGGGACTTAGGAAAACGGTATGTGGTGATAATTTTTAAAAAGACTGTGCGGTAACCATAAAATCAAGGGTTGTTTTTGGGTTGTTGTTTGTTGTATAAAAAGTATGCGACAGATTTGAGAAAAGATTGATTTTGCGGTAGATACACTGAGTATGCGGAGGAACGGGTTGAGAAGGTCTTTAGCTAGCGTTTCCCGGGAATGCTTTCAAACTATGCGATCATGCTACACTCATGCGACAGCAAATCATTTTCCAATGCAAATGCGGTGCTCCTAGTTCTAGGACGCATGTGTTGAATGTGATAATGTCCACAGAGCTTATTCCTAAGTCTCTACTTTTTGCTTATGCGATGATGCAAGATGCACACAACGACAAGGTGACCGCATACAATCTTAACCTATATCTAGGATGCATGCGATGCGTTAATAGCAAACAGTGCTTATTCCTAGGCTTCTATCTCTTGATTATGCGTTCTAATCTGACTCTCCCGAGCCTAGATTCTAACCTGACTTTTCCAAGCCTAGATTCTATCCTTAGACTACCCTCTCGAGTATCTCTAATTTACAAATGATGCATACATAATACAAGATAATCGCATAGAATGAAGATCCCCAGTTATGCTAGCTGAGTGCTTCTCAACCCATTTGACAGATTTAGCTACTCGTGCGTAATAAACAGAGAGTGAACAGATATAAAGAAGTAAATTTCATTTCTATAGATAAGTTTAAGTACAAAATGACAATGGAGGATAAGGATAGAGAGCCTAGTAGAAATCACTTGCTTCCCAAGGCTTTTACACTGTTAACCCTATTCTGTTCAAAAGATATTCCTGCTTCTGCAGGAGTTGGCCCTCTCTCTAATCTCGACGCTTCTGGCACTCTTCCAAGTTCATCGGAACGATCTTTCGGCACAATCTCGCTTCTCTCGCTTCCGCCTTAAGTAAAAGAAAAACTAAGAATAAGGCTACTTCTAACTATGGAGAAAATTATTTAACTGTCGAACTTGACGAACTGAACCCCTTCTCTGAAGGTTACCTTTGGTATTTATAGACTTTCGGGATGAAAGGCTTCTTCTCTCTTATGATTACACTGACGGGATGACATTAATTCTCTGTCTGATGCACCGAATATTTGTCACCGAAAAGTTGAGTATACTTGCTACACTAGTTCGTTAGCGGCTTGTCAACTTAATTCGGACTCGATCGTCATTAGCTTTTCTGTCCCATTGTGATTTATTATGCTTTTCACCTAGATGCGCCCACCAAGTTGCGTTGGCTCTATGCAACAATCCTTCTTGAGCAGATATTTGCGAGCACAAATCACCGCAAAGCCTTGCGATAATGCTACTGTTGATTTCTTGTGATCGCATTTCCCGCCTTGCGTTAATGCATATTCTGCATAAAAATACTAAAGTTAACTGTTTCCATTCGATGAACGCAGCGACCGCCATGTCATGAACTTAATATTTTTTTGACGCAATTTTATATATTTTATCAACGTAAACCTGCATTGTTTAATAACTTAGTACTGTAATAACGTGCATTTCTGTCCGTTATCACTAGCGAGGATATATTTCATGATATGCTGGTGAGTGACGTACGTCCTAGGCAGTTGGCCTATTTGTTGTAAAATTCTTAGAAAACTTTGTGACTGGTAATGCCCCATCTGTAATCACTCAAGAGAAGATGGCTGACTATAGGATGCAGTTGGCATGTCAATTGTAGATGAACACTCCATATTATTGATGTACATGTATATTATGTATATTATTGTAGATGTATATTATGTATATTATTTATGTAATTTTACTAACATGTTATTTAATTTGTTAGTGTATAACTAACATGGATAGACAAACATTTGAGTAACATAAATAGATAAAGTTGAGGAAAGTTATGTAAGTGATAGCGAGATTAGCGAGAGGGAGATCCGAGAGAGTGAGACATTTTTAGAAAGATTCATGAATAGCCAACAAGTTAATTAAACTTATAAAAGGGAGAGCGAGATCAACAAGACATTTGAAGAGATTCGTGAATAGACAAACTTTAGTAAAGTTGTGTAAGTGATAGCGAGATTAGCGAAAGCGAGATCTAGAGAGAGAGAGAGAGACATTTCCAGAATGATTCATGAATAGACAAACACTTAATTAAACTTATAAAAGGGAGAGCGAGTTTAACGAGAAATGCAAGAGTGAGATGAGCGAGACATTTCAATCGACCGACACATAGAAAATTACAAGTGGCACATAGAAAATTACAGTTTTGAGGATTACAAGTGGCACATAGAAAATTACAATCGATCGATATTTGAATAATTTGGATTTAAGAATCAGTAGGTCGCCCGAACATGAGCGATTCACTGAAGTTTTGTCGATTATGCCCGTAGTTCCCACACCTACCACATTTTATTTGTCTGCGATATTCTCCTTTTGATGGTATTCTTTGTATTCTTCGTCGTCCGACCTGTACCACTCTTCTAAGAGGTTCAATATGCTTTTCCACATATCTCGGATGTCTCTTCCATTCAGATATGTGACCGAGTGGATTTACAGGCACTACATAAGCAACCATGAGAGAATCAACGCTATAGAATGAACTGCACAAACCTCGGATGGGGATGTTTCGTTCTCGCAGACACAACTACATGCGAACATGGGATACCGAGTGAGTCAAATTCCTTGCACGTGCATTCCTTCGTATGGAGATTCACAGTACCGTCCAATCGATTGTCCCATACATGGATCCTATAATAATCAATCGACTCAACTTGATATCGTCTGCCCTTGTCACACTCAATTACTAATTGGTTTTCATAGTAGTCCGAGTATGACGTCGTTTGAAATGCCCAATAATTTCTCTGTTCATAAAATCATGACTGGATGATGCATCGAACATGTTCCAATAAACACATTATGGTCAGCTGTCGATATTCTTTGGTCAATGAATTGAAACACTCTGCACTATTGAACATCATTTTATCGTATCTGCATTATGTTTGGTTAACATGCGCCCACCTTTCAAGACCAATATCTTCAAAATATTTTGATACAACACCATTTCGAAAAGTACATAATTGGTTCCAGTGTGCTTGGAACTCTGACATGTGAAATGCCTTGGTTGCATCCTTGAACATCCCAACAATCGTACTATCCTTAAAGTTGGAAAGAATATTATTTTCTAGGTGGTATGTGCACAATTCATGAAATGTCGTAGGAAAAACTGCACAAATGATATTGTCAATAGATACCGCTCGATTGGACACGAACAACAAGTTAGGGGGTTCTCCAATGGCACACTTCAAATTCGATATAAACCACTTCCAAGCTCGATCAGTTTTATTGTCTACTATGGCATATGCTAGTGGGTAAACTTGGTTGTTACCATCCATGGAAACGCCTACCAACATGGTCCCTTTGTATTTTCCTTTCAAATGCGATCCATCAACAATTATCACAGGTCAACAACTTGAAAATCCTTTAATACAAGGCCCTAATTCCATAAACATGTACTTGAAATGACATCATTTTCAAGTTCGATTTCAAACCTTGTACCTGGATTTTCCATTTTTAATGCTTCACCATGTGCATGTAAAACAATGTGCGACTCTTCTGGAGTACCCCTAGCAAGAGCATAAGTGGTTTCCCTTGCACGCCACGCCTTATCATAACTTATGTTTACGTCGTACTCTTTCCTCATGTCCTCAACGATGTGACGAGGTTTATAAACAAGTCCTATGTGTAAGAGTTAAAAAACATGCAACGAAAGTATCAAGGATCCATAAGCATCACTAATTTTGGCAAAAACTAAAGCATGCTCTTCTTAAAAAGTGGGTTTTCAGAACATACCTTTGATGAACTCTCCAAGAAAACGTCTGTTCAGTCACTGTCTTCACTTGATATCAACGTGAACCACCTCAAATCCTTCCCTACTATTCTCTTGGAGCTTTAGGCAGAGTTGTGGGACTCAAGAACCTTGAAGATATGAAGAAACAAGAAAAGCTCACAGCAGCCCGACTGAAGAAGACAGTTTCCTCTTCAGAAAATTTTCTCTCAAAATTCTGTCTTTTTTTCCTTCTCCAACAACTCCAATCTTCTTTATATATTTAGATGAACATGAAAAGAGATGGAGTGCATGGCTTGAGAATCAAAGTAGAGAAGATAATGATTTTTGTGTGAGCATAAAGATGATGGTAATGGAGAAAACTCATTTTCCATTTTGTGCAATCATGCAAAACATTTTTCCATTTTTCTTTTTAAAACATAAATGTTTTTAAACCATTTTAATTCAAAAAATGATTTTCTTAAATTAATTTCATAAATTAATTTAAAAATTAATTAATTTAACATCAAATATTAAATTAATTTTTACACAAGATTTAGGGTAGCTTGAGACCTCGCGAACCTACAGATCATGGGCTCCAACGATCCGAGATTAATTGGCTAAATTCATTAGACCGATCTAACCCCCATTCGTTAACTAATGGGTGATTTCACTAAAGCCCATAGCTGAACTTCACTCACTGTAGATATTTATGTCCACTCGATATAACCATGATTAGTAAATTAACCCTTCACAAATTGCTCGTAAAAACGGTTAGGTCGAATCTCTATTTTAACCTCGAACTTACTTCTTGTTCCTTAAGTTCCACTGATCCCCTAATGAACAATTGATTTATAATCTAATCAACAAATTGAATCCCTCTCAGGCCAATGAGAGGGTGAGGCCTCTTGTTCAAGACCCAAAATCAACACTTGAAGGGAACAACCTCTCTACTAACCCTAATCGAGTAGGAGTGAATTCCCTCTGGCACCCTATGTTCCCAGCAATTCATCTGGTCTTATCCCCAAAATGGTAAGCTTATTGAGCTAAGGCAATTGGTCTACTCTCACCGTTTGTAGATCAAAGGATAATCTCGAACAAACAGGAGTTCATAGTTAGCTCAGGATTAAGGTTAAGTTACCTAGGTCATCGCTTTGAAATAGTCAGTCTTAAATAGTAAACAACGTTATAAAGTAAGAGTGACAGGTTTCGTGGTCGATCTTGCACAAAACTCATTTGCACAGGACACCTCCACTCCTCATGTCTCAACATGCACGAATTAGGATCACTTCGTATGTAGCACTTTATAACTTTTTGTAACAATTATAGAGTAGGCCGCATCCAATAGTGTTACTAGAATAAGGTACCCCCAACCTTATTCATATACTATAGATCATTTTGACTATTTACTTGAACCTGAACCACTTGTATGTCTCCACATAAAGTTCAAGTACTCATATAATAGTCAAGGGACTTAGGTTTATTGGATTTCTAAAAAATATATATATATATTCAACAACAACTTTATCGAATTCTCAGAATAAGTTTTAATGTTTACAAACCACGAGTTTTAAGACATAAAATCCAACACCATGTCTGTAAACTTGTCTTTGATTAGTTCACCAACTACCGCAATCGTTGCTTGTCTATGGTCATGATTTAAAATTCCAATAGAATATGTGTGCGATCGCATTTACTTCGTGATCTTAAATATGTCACACCCTGGAATTTTCACTGCACGAAGGCTCCACTTACAATTATCCTCGATACATTTGATAGTAAACAAAGACTTAGTTGACTTTCTTACCTTATATTTAAAATTATTTTTTATGGACAGAATAAATAATCTCATTTTTAAGTCACTCTTACTCAAAAGAAATTGACCAACTTCAACATCTGTCTCAGATGAAGAGGTACCAGACATAATCAATTCCCCTCTACGACATGAAGACATAGAATTCAATCCTACTAATCTCTTATTAATATCCACTACAGGTCTACGCACCTCTGAAAGACCACGTTCCATAGAATTCAATCCTACTGATCTTTCATTATCAACCACGAAAGGATCACGCTCTTCTGAATGACCACAATCCATAAAATTCAAGCCCGCTGATCTCTCATTACCAACAACGAAAGGATCAGGCTCTTCTAAAGGACCACAATTCATTAAAGTAAGTCCTCCCGATCTCTCATTACCAAGCACAGGTTCGTTACATTGAGTTTCTCTTTCCAAATCCACTGCATGAATGTTGTCATTGTCTATTGATAATGTTGATGGTTGAATATTCATAGACAATGGAATATTACCCTCTTCTCGATTAAGCTTATATGATACCTCGTATTGTCTGTCTACACCTGTACCATCATAACTCATATTCACATTTCCGTCGTGGTATGATTTTAGCGTTACATAATAACTAAACTCTACAAAGATCTTCTCGAAAACGAAGAAAACAAACATCACCTCATTCCTTATGTACTGTGGAGGGGCTTCAAAGTTAAGCTTATATTTAACTCCCATAGCAACATCAAACTCTGAGCAACTTAAATTTGCAACCCTATAAATGTGAGTTTTAAATTTTTCATACTTCAATGTAATAGGCACAATGATTCCTGTTAGCTCGCCTCCAACATACAAATTTTGGTTCTCATCCCAATGACCTCCGTATCGAACATGGATCTTTCTCGCTGTTGCTCCCAATTGCTCTCGCTCTCACGTTGTTGCTCTATCTCGCTCTCATATTGTCCCTCTATCTTGCTCTCTCGCTGTCGCTCTATCTCATTCTCTCGTTGTCACTCTATCTCGCTCTCTCCACCTTTCTCGTTATCGCTCTTTCTCACACCCCTTTCGGTATGCTATTTACATACCTTTTTTGAGACCACGTTCCTACAAACACCAATGAAACCAGGTTAAAAAAAGTTCGTTCAATTCTGAAAAACCTGTTTTGAAAACTCCGTTTGGTTCCGAAAAACTCCGTTCGGGAAAACATCGTTAAATAAATCTCAGTACAACAAAATGACAATTCGAATGAAGTTTAGATTTTAAAGAATTCACCATTACATGATTATTGTGTGTTAACGTTTTTAAGTTGTAGACAGATTTCGGAAAAATTGTCAAATCAATCATACAGTGACAAACAATCACGTCACGATGAAAGATAGACAGATAGCGAGAGTGAGATCCACATAGCGAGAGTGAGACAGTTATCAGGAACAATTCTTGTAATCTCATACCATGATAACGTTAGCAGAAGGTCAATTGATAGTTTTTTAAAAAAATAAAAAAATCGGGTCATTTGGCATTATCGGCCAGATATTCAATGAGAAATAAAAATGGGACCGAAAATTGTGATTGGAAATAGAAAAATATCCTAGTTACCAAAAGTATAAATAAATATCTATATAAAATGATGAAGACTGAAAAAATAAAGCCTCCACAGCATTCATCAGCCATCGGCCTCTATGGGGCCACTCTCTAAGCTTACACATCATTGTCTTCTATTCTTTATATAATAAGACATACTCCCTTTGATTTTTCAACTACTCTCCCCATCCCATACTAAATTCTTTTTGTCTTTATGATTATTATTTTGGGTTCATTTGGATTTGACATCTAACCACTCCCAAATGCCTATCTTTTCCATCCCTCCCACACCCACAATCCAAATTAAACCATTCACAAAACAATAATATCAAACAAAACAGAGCAATCCACAACAAACTTCCATCTCAAACAATTACATTCATCAATATTCACAACTTACACAGATCATTTCCCAAGCGCCGGTGCCTTTCGGCTTTCCAAACACTTCAAGACTTCTTTTTTTCCTTTTTAACCAAACAAAATATAAGCCACATATTACAAATTAAACAGTTTTTTTTTTCTTTTTCTGATAAAACCCACCGTCGGTGGCCGGATTAGGCGGCAACCCGTCGAGTCGACAGATGGCGGAGAGGAGATTGAACTCCGGTAGAAACCAGAATCTGGGTAGCGGTGGAAGAGGGTGATTTAGAAGAAGGTGAGCCGTCGGATTGGAATTGAAATCGGCCGGAATCACCGCTCGGAAGTCTGATGTAGGACGTGGAAGGGGAGTCGCAGAGCCAAGATCGGATCGCTGGGACTTGTTTTTCATTCTTGTATTGAACAAATGCTTTGTAAACAAAGGGAATTAGACCTTCCATTTCTGAGAGAAAATAAAGAGAGAGAGAGAGAGAGAGATTTGAATTTTGAAAGTTGAAGAGAAAATGGGAGAGAGGGATTGGTTTTAAATGGAAGAGAAGGATTGTGATGACGTGGCGTAATAGTAAGGAGGCCAGCTGTTTACGCTAAGCCACGTAAGATTTGGACAAGAAAGAAAACCAGCCCATTGGTAAAAGTAATATTGAAAGCTCTATTTAAACCACAAACCCTTATCCTCTCCCATATTATCCCACTCCCACCAAATCTTACTCTAAGCTCCAATTTGACTTTTTTATATATATAAAAATTATAAATGATTTTTTAGAATTTATGATAAATATGAATAAATTAACTTGTGCTAATCACTTAGATTTAAAGACTAATATGGGGGAAAATTGTTTTGGTGACTTTAAAAGTAGTGTGAAGCAATGGATTTTAATTTTTTTAAAAAAAACATGTGGCCGTTTGTGGTTTTTTTTTTTTATGGTTTGGACGAAGGTAGCTTTAAAGTAAGGTAACAAGGTTTGTGATTTGATGTACTAAAATAATAATAATGACGGTGATAATAAAATAAAGGTTTGTGGTTTGATTAATGGTGTATGAATTAAGCATCTCACCGCCAAACATTTTTTTTCTTTTAATTATGGTTCATTGTTGGTGCTTAACATTATTAACGTGAGTGCCATGACCTAATTTGCAAAAAAAAACAAAAATCTATATTATAATGATAGAAAATCTCACTATTTAAATTTATTGAAATACGGAGATCTCATTTTATAATATAGAAAATTTATTAAATTGTAACAAGTATTCGAAATTTATATTTAACACTGAGGGGTCGATATTTTCCTGCATCATTTGTGACCTGGTAACATCTTCCTTACTTGTCTTGAAATACTTTTAAGAGTGAGGACTATCTTTCATTAACTCACACAGTTTTCTTAGGATTTCGAAATTCATATTCAATCTAATGGTTACAACATTCTCTTATATCCCCTACGACCTAGCTATGTCATTCTTAGTTGTCTTAAACTGCTTCTAGGAATGAAGGTTAACATGTTTTGTCCTCACTCAAATACTTTTTAGAAAAATTTCTAGGAGGTCACCCAAATACTACTGATCTAAGTCAAGTGCAAGTTCCTGTGATTAAGCTACTGAAAAGAAAGGTACCTCCGCTATCTGAGCATTATGATTATCAATTTTTTTCTTTTAGTGGAATTTTAGTGTCACAGTTTAGAAAACAAATACGTCACTAAGTAAAATGAGAAAACCCAATTGAATAATTATATTGGTTGTAAAGAGATTTAAGAGGCTGAATCAAATTGAATTGGTAATTTAAAATTGTTATGGTTTTTGTTTGATGTGTGTATAGGGTTAGGGTCGTGTAAATCCAATAGCCCAAGTGGTCCTAAGCCGTGGGCAGGTAGATGAAGTCACTGTTGACCTCATGGGTTAATCCAACGGCTGCAATTTTTTTGAAAAAAAAATATAGACATTTTAAAAATAACTAAACAAACATGAATTGATAAATGCAGAATCGCGAGTGAAGAGAAAACCATTTGCCTGCGCCACAGTTTCTTTCAAAGGGACAAAATGGTCAATTTGGATGATGGAAGGATAAATAAATAATATCAATAATATTGATAGTAATAATTCATCTCATTTGGTCCGTTTCTATAATAAAAGAAAACTTACTTTATTGTAATGTCATGTGTTGAATTTTGTTTCTAGATGCATTTTAAAATTAATATTTTCAGTTGTTATTATATATACAAAAAAAAATGTGAAATAAAATACATTAAATTTAATGGACTTATTGGCTGCATTTTGAATATATATTGCTTTAACTAGTTTCTTGGATAGATATCTACCTTACCTTGATGTTTGACATTATAATCACGTTAGAAACTATTTAGTTTTTTTTTTTTTTTAATTTTTATTTTTGAAAATTAAACATAATTCATCTACATTTCTTATAATGATTTGCATCTTTCTTAAGTAGATGGTTGAATTCTTAGTCAAATTTTAAAAATAAAAATAATTTTTTGATAACTACTTTTTTTAGTTCCCAAAATTTGGCTTGGTTTTTTAAACCATTGGTAGAAATTAATAAAAAATGAAGAAATTTGGAAGTGAAAATATTATCCTAGACTTAATTTTCAAAAACAAAAACAACAAAATAAAACAGTTACCAAACAGAGTTATAATTGATAATTTTTATAAATTTCAAAATACCATGAAAATCTTATTAATAGATAAATTTGGGGAAAAAACTACAAATTTACTCAATAGTTGTTCGCAAATAAATACGATACTCTACCCACTTCATTTTATCTTGTTAACTTGTTCGATGTATATCCATTGTTAATGTTAAAAATAATAATAATAAAATTTATGTTTGTTATCTCTAACTTCCATACCATGATTTTCACATTTCAAAATTTGTCTAATTTTTTAAATTATATGGGTAGAAAATAGTGAGATAACATAACAAAGAAATTTAGAGGGGCGTTTGATGTGCAAATTTAGAAACTTAAATCTAGTAATATTAAGTCTAGTGTTAGGCTGGGAGGTTTAAGTAGGCTAGGTTTAAGAAGACTGTGTTTGGAGTACAAGTTTTGGATATCTAAGAGTGCATACTTGAACCGTGGGAATGAAATGCAGATTTTTAAATCTTGAGTTTTGTAAAATATTTTTTTTCTTTTCTTTTGTATTTAATCAGTAACTAGATTTTAGATTAGTTTAAATTTGTCATCTTACTTATTTTAATATAATTAAATCTAAAATAAACTAAAATAAACTAAAATATTTAGAAGAATAGTTTTTTTTGTTTTTTTTATTTTTTTAATTTTGAAATGGAGATTTAACTAAAATTATAATTTTATTTAACTTATTAATTAATAATTTGATATTTTGATTTTACTATGTTTTGAAATAAAATTTCTTAGACTTTTATCACTTTAACTAATTTGAAAAGGATCGGTTTTTTGCCATAATATGTTGACTTCAAATTGAAATAAACTATTTAAATCTAAATTCAACTATTCAAATAAACTAGTATTTTAATTTTTGAAAAACTATAGTTTTTTTTAAATTTTTTTTTTATCAAATTACATTTGAAGAATAACAAGATCATAAAGTTTGAATTTTAATTTTTATTTGACCGCTAAGTTGTTTCCAAAATTTTAATCCTTTAAGTTTAAAAATTGATTGTAAATTCTTGAGCTAGTTAAATTGACCAATGAAAAAAAAATGTATTAAATTAAGTTTGGGTTTTCTACACATAGGCTAAATAAATATACCTAATTACACAATTGTAATCTAGTGAATAGTGAGCTATTATTCTACATAAAAATCTTACCCAATTTACTTTTTCATCTCTCCTTATTATTTAATAATAATTATAATAATAATACCAAAATTAGCATGTAAGGGAAGTTTATTTGATATATAAAGCACTATATATTTGTATTTTCTATAATTAAATCAATGTATATTTGATAAATGAGCGGACAATACAATTTGTATAATATATCGTCTTAGAACAATATATTAGATGTATATTTACATTTTTCAATATATTTGTGATATGTATTTACATTTTTTATTTGTGATATGTATTTACATTTTTCAAAAAATAAATCATAATATATGTGATATGTATTTACATTTTTTACTATATTGCCAATATATTTGAGATCACAATAGATAGATGATCGATTTTTTACTAGGATAAAAGAAAATAAACAAAGTTTCATAAAATGAGGGAAATATTAATTTTAAACAAAGACGGGAGGAGAGATAATTAAAATATATAATATAATAATAATAATTTTTTTAAAAAAAAAGAAAAAAGAAATAACTCATAGATTTGAATAGTAACCATGTAGATTCACTACAAGAATTATAGACTTTAATGTCGGTTTAAAACTGACATTAAAAGCTTTAATGTCGGTTGACAACTGACATTAAAGATCGTGTTATAAAAGGTCTTTAATGTCGGTTGTCTTTAATACATTGAATAAATCGACATTAAAGACCTTTTATAACACGATCTTCAATGTCGGTTGTCAACCGACATTAAAGGCTTTTAATGTCAGTTTTAAACCGACATTAAAGCTCAAAATTATTGTCCATTTTTTTAAATACCATTGTCCAATCCATTATTAATGTCAGTCAAAAAGTAAAAAACAGACATGTCCCTAAAACCAAGGTAATCAATCTATATATGCACAAAATAAATTCTTAATTACTTTCACAAATCCATAATAATAAGTCACAAAGAGGAATTGGATGATAATTTAACTCTAAAACCAAGGTAATCAACAAATTACCAAAACTCATAAGGGTTACATAGCAAAATTAAAATTTTGTTAAATCCAAACAACATTATTAGTATATAAAAAAAGAGCGAGAACTTACTTTTAAACTATAAAATACAAACTAAAACTTTGTAAATATGCCCCCCCCCCCCCCCCCCCCCCCCCTCCCCAAACAAAACAAAACAAAACAAAACAAAAGTGTACACACACTTGTTGTCATTATATAATGTAATGTTTCCAAAATAGTCTTTCAATTGCTCCTTCATTATGTTCTCTCCACCATCCACCACAAATTTGATCCAAATCGAAAGCATGACTTCCTATAAGTAGAGAAAAATGGGCAAACAACATATAATAAAAATTCAACTACCCCACACAAAAGAATTTATGAAATTCAAGCTATAGAGCTATGGAAAGACAACATTTAAACAACCATACAGTAGGTCGAGATATCATTTAAACAACCAACATTTAAACAATTACATTTCTGCACACATATACGTATGTACATAAATTCTCAAATCTTTGATTTCGAGTCTTCATGGAAATTTGCAAAGAAGGCCGAGATATCATGTTCTTGTTATAAACAACCACAAAGAAGCTCGAATCACATAATAAAAATCCAAAGTATGCCAAAACATAAGCATAAGCATATGAAAGAGGAAAAGAGGAAATTAGCATCCAAAATCTAAAACTCACATGATCCAATGATGACAAAAATGAAGAATCCAAGAAGAATAGGGCCAATAGGGTAGTCCTTTCCCTTTTTTTGTAGCAATCTCAGGCACAACTCCTCTTCAAAATGTTCGTCTCGAACCTTTCCACCTTCCAATCCGCAAGATGCGTGATGTCGTCTGAAAAACCCATCAATCAAATCAAATCAAATCATAAATCGAAAAATCTACAATGTCAACAACATGATCCAAGAAATTGAAAACAACAATTTGAACAAATAAGTAAATCAAGGATCATGTTAGCACGTAAGAGAACAGACCCCAATAGGTAGAATTCTACTTACCTAAGTATTTTAAAAGTGCTTCTCAAACAATCAAGAAATCAAGTTTATTACTCTTATATTTTGAAAATTTTCGGTAGCATAAGAACGCTACCACAACAAGATAAAAAATTTACCTTGAACCCGTTTAAAGAAACACACTCCCAATAATATCCCACAACCACTTCTTCTCAACAGAGTTACCAAAATTCTCAAAAAATGAATATTCAATACTTCATAAAATAAATCCAACAAAACTTGTTAAAAACTAACCAACTGTATTCAATGACAACTCAAGTAAACTAAACAAATACCTATTATAAGTTCAACTCAAACATCTAATTAAGATCCAACTTAAATTTAAAACACTTTCAAATTCCAAATATTTGAAATAAGCAAAATTCACCCTAGATATCCAAAAAACATGACAACATTTTAAAGCTAGCAGAACAACAAGACTTTGAAACTTAGTTATGGAAACAGGAATTTGATGGCATCAAGAAACTTCATAAAAGACTTGAGCTTTATAAAAGACTTGCACTTACAAATAAATGATTCTTGAAGTAGTTGCATTGCTACAATTCAATCCACTCTAAGGGTATTCCACCGGCACACATAGATCTCCTTGCCAATCCCTCTTTATCCCATAAGTTTGACTTGATATTGCTAATTGCATTCACAAATGATCCAAAGCAAAATCACAAAATAGTATTCTTTAATTTTCAATAAACTCAAAGAGTACATTTAGAGAAGCATACTATCTCATTGATTTATTTCCAACTCTATTATGTCTTTCATGTAATATACTCAGGAAACAAGACCTCAGGCACAAAAAAGAAAAAAAGAGAAAATACCTATCGACAACAAAAATACCCAGGAAGAAGCTAGCAATGCTAAATAGAAAAACCCATCTAGGAGAGAAGCCATTGGTGGGCTTATAAGATCTGATGAAACCCATTAGAGCCTAAGCTTCCAAAGCTCAACGAAACGCTTCCAGGTTATTCTCTTAAGATTAAAAGCGTCGGAAAGAAGAATCAAAATGAACCCATGAAAGATGAGGAGCAGAGAAACTATTACTTAGCTCACAAATAATAAGACACAAATACGTTACATACCAAAAGATTATGAGGCTTTACATCTTGATGACAAACTCCAGGAACAATGTGAATATAAGCTAGCCCCCCTGAAGATCTAATAAACACATTGATTTAATGTTGGAATGAAGATGGAAAAGAATAAATAAAAAATGTCCTGCAAGATTTTTATAAGAAAATTCCAAATTATCTTAACGTTTGTCCTGTAAGACTTTCTTTATGGCAAAAGTCTCCCCAGTTTTCAATCACTTCGCCTAAGAGGAGTATTAAGAAAATTTCAAATAGAAGTACAAATAAAGGAAAGGAAAGGAAAAAAGTTTTATGTTGGTCACAACTTCTATAGATATAATGTATAGCAATGGACTTTAAAACAAATTAAATAAATTCTTATTTTTAAGTTTCATGTTGAACGTTGTTGCTATTATAGGAAAATATTTGCTTTGGGACACATAAGATACAATGAAAATTACTTACCAATGTCGAAATAGACACGACAAGATAAGATATTACTTCTCCATATCTTATCAATATTTTGACAACTATGATGATGAAAAGAAACGTCCTTATTCCCTGATATTAGCAAAAATAAGCTAGCATTTAGTAGGAATTCTCATTGTGAAGTAGCATTTTCTTTGGTCTCAATTTCTAAGCTTTTCTACATTGACTTCCATAATTATTCATAAATATTTTGGTATAACTAAGCATAATAGTTTTTAAGAGTACCTTTGCATCTCATTTGAAAATACTCTTCATTAGTGAATCGAGAACAAAGCACATGCAATGTAACTTTAAAATATCAATCGATCGCTATAAAATGTGTGCAATATTATCATGTAATTAATAGTAACCTAAGAGTTCATCAAATATATATATCTCAAATAGTACCGTTAGAATTGGTCTTAAAAAGTTCATCATAGATAATATAATAAAATGAATAGGAAGCAGATACTTATAACTAGGAATCAAAACTCAATCAATCTCTATATAAATGCTGGAATCTGACATTGTAAGGCAACATACACAAGATTAAGAAATTATTCCTCTTCAAAAGGTTCAATTATTCTACATGAAGTTCTGTTAATTACCTCAGACTTCTTAATGTTGAAAACCGTAGTGATGGTATTTACTCATTCGCAAGGCTTCACACATAAGCTGGAAATCTCCTGATATTCAGATAAATAGCACATCAATAAACAATACAACCAAATTCCTTCGATTAGAAAGAAATTAAACTTACGAATCGAAAGAAAAATGGAAGAGAAATAAGTGCACCCATTAATCATATAAGATGAAATCAACAACTTGGATGGAACCCCAATAAGTCTAAGAAGGAAAAATCATTAAAAAGAAGGGGAAAAAAATACTATGTTGATCGCAAAACAAGATGAAATCAGGAACTTTATTATATTATGAACAAATAAGGAAAAATCAGTAAAAAGAAACCTCGAAAAAACAAATCTGAGTGAAGATCGGGGCTAAAAGAACAGGCGAAGCGAAAAGATCCGACCAAAAAAACGACAGAGCAAACAGATCTGACAACCAGAAGGAGCTGGATAATAAGCTGAAGAACCCCACGACAGAGTTGGCCGACTAGATCTGAGCGAGCTGTGAATGGCGATCTGCACCACCGGAATGGCAAAGAACGACAACGCTAGATGAAGACAATGTTGAATGAAAATGACCCATGACGAGTTGGTGATGATCGCCAGCGTCCCACCTCTACAGATTAGAAAAGCCCACGACCCGGAAGACTCAAACGTTGGTGACCCACATCCACGACCCACCTCTACAGACGAAAGACCCACGACTAAACTACCAACCACGACGATCGGAAGACCTCTACAGATCGAAAGACCCGGAACCTGAACGCTGGTGACCCACCTCCACGACGAACGAGCTGAATGGCGAGTTGAATTGCCAAATCTGACAACCAGCGACCCACCTCCACTAAACCCCACGACAGATCGATACACGAACAACCAGATCTGGACGATAAGGGGAAGAGAGGGTTTGTAAGAGAGAAGTGAGAAAGGAGAGAGAAGAAAGGTGGCGAAATGAAAGAGAGATATTTTTTACTAAAGTTAAAAAAAATAAATGAGGACCTTTAATGTCGGTTTTAAACTAACATTGTAGCCGATCTTTAATGTCGATTTTTCATTTTTTTTAAACAGACATTATACACCCGATTTCACTTTTTCCAATTGACAATAAAGCCCAAAATTCTTGTAGTGATTCAATCCCACGGGAAAGTAGATCCTTGCTCCAAACAAAGGTTGGGCTTAAAATGCCTAAACAACCCTTGAAACAAACACTCTTAAGTAATGTTTATAAGCTTAGTTTTCAAAAACAAAAAATAAAAAACCAACTAGTTATCAAACGGCACGCGTACGCACAATTGATATATTAAGTATATCAACATTTATATCATATGTATCAATATAGTCATTGTTATGTATATCAGTATTATTGGTTCCTTCAATATTATAACAATTTAGGTATATCAATATTCATATGAGGTACAGAGCAAATATTTTGGTTATAGAAGACAAACATTTCATTTAATATATTTAAATGATACAATAAAATGTTAGCATAAATACTCTATATCAATATTGAATAGATAAACCCTAGAATCATTCATGTCAAATTTTCAAGAATATATACATACTGGATTCCATTGAAAGATTTATGATGACTCTAAAGTGGCGACTATTATCTTCCTTAACCAAAGCTCCAAATGCCCTAAGTGGGATCTCTCTCTAGATGGGATTCAAGAAAGACTGAGTGCTTATTGCTTTGGTATGTTGGGGACCATAGCCTAAGGTCTCTTTATATACTAATTCAATTAGGGTTCCCATTAAACCTTAATTAACTAGGAATGGGCTTCTACCTATTAAGTCCATACTCAATTAGGAATCTAGGGCCTTAATTAATTAGATCACATAATAGGGCCCAATCTAATAAAATAACTCAATGTGATAAATTACTAATCCACATACATAGCCATACTTTAATTAAACATATTATTATTTAAATATGTCTAACAATCTTCCACTTGGGCTATGTCTATGTACCTAATATAATAAATCACATAAACTTTAAGCACGCATAAACAGGTTATTTCAATAATAGAATTTTCTTTTAGTTCAATCTGATTCATCTCCTGTATTAGCATGGAATCAAGGCGGCTTTCGTCACTACCCTTGTAACTAAACCTTCCTTGATCACCAATTCTAATACATTCAGTGACATAGATAAAGTATGGATGGATAGCATGGAAACTGCATGCAAAGTGATCTAGATCATACCTGTCTCCAACTGGTCCAAATTCCTTAATGAGATCATTCTAAAATTTTTTTATGCTAAACTGCATGCATGATAAACAAGTTCAGATAATAAAACATAAACCATCAACTTTATTCTATATAGAAAATAAACAAAATAAGGTCAAAGAATATCCTCAATAACAAACTCCCACTAAACCATGGAATCAGAAAAGTGACTAACACCTTTGTGAGCAACATACTCATGAAAAACTTTAGGTGGTAAACCTTTAGTCAATGGATCTGCCACCATAGAGTTTGTTCCTATGTGTTCTATTGAAATTTGACCATTCTGAACTCTATCTTTAACAACCAGAAACTTCACGTCTACATGCTTTGACTTCGTATTGCTTCTATTGTTGTTGGAATACATCACAGCTGACTTATTGTCACAAAATCATTTTAGTGGTCTTTCTATGCCAACCACTATCCGCAGCCCAGTGACAAAATTTCGCAACCATATTCCATGATTTGATGCCTCATAACATGCTATAAACTCCACAGATATGGTAGAAGAAGCTATAAGTGTTTGTTTAAACTTTTCCAAGATACAGCTCCTCCAGCCAACATGAAGATATAGCCTGAAGTGGATCGCAAAATGTCTTGACATCCAACATAATCAGAATACCCAATGATCACCAAAACTTCTGATCTCTGATAAGTGAGCATATAATCTTTTGTTCTCTGTAAATACCTCATAACCCGTTTAGCTGCTTTCCAATGATCCATTCTCAGGTTACTCAAATATCTGCCTAACACTCCAACTATAAACGCAATATCTGGACGCGTACATACTTGGGCATACATTTGACTTCCAATGGCCAATGCATAGGGAACCTTCTGCGTCTCCTTAGTCTCGAGTGTGTTCTTGGGGCATTGAACTAAATAAAATTTATCACCTTTAGCGATCGGGGTATCTCCTGGCGCACAATCTTTCATGCCAAATCTACTCAAGATCTTTTCAATGTAGTTCTTTTGTGACAATCTCAAAATACCTTGAGAACGATCTCTCAGTATTTCAATTCTTAATACAAAAGAAGCATCACCAAGATCCTTCATTTCAAAATTTCTTTTAAGAAATCTCTTAGTGTCCTGTAATAAACCTACATCATTACTAGCTATGAGTATGTCATCGACATATAATACTAAAAAGATTGATTTACTCCCACTGAACTTGTGATATACACAATCTTCCACAATGTTCACTCAAAACTAAATGAGGTTATCACTTCATGGAATTTGTGATACCATTGATGAGAGGCTTGCTTGAGACCGTAGATGGATTTCTTTAATTTGCACACCATAGAATTTGAATTACCAGACACAAAGTTTTCTGGTTGCACCATATAAATCGTCTCATCAATGTTCCCATTGAAAAACACAGTTTTTACATCCATCTGGTGTAGCTCTAAATCAAAGTGAGCTACTAGTGCCATGATTACCCTAAAAGAGTCTTTCGATGAAACCGGAGAGAAAATTTATTTGTAATCAATGCCTTCCTTTTGAGTAAAACCCTTTGCAACAAGACGAGCCTTATATCTTTCGATATTGCCATGTGAATCCCTTTTGGTTTTAAATATCCATTTACAACCTATGGGTTTCACTCCTGATGGCAGTTCGATAAGTTCCCAAACGTCATTGTTTTTCGATATTCCAAACGTCATTATTTCGACATAGTGTATTGCGGGACGATTCCACATTCCTTTAGGTATTTGGCAAAAGGCCCTGGACGTTGTTCACCTGATCCATCATATCTACCATAATATTCACCACCACAATCAGATTTGACAGCCTTAATTTTCTTTCCAAGTTGAAGTTCGACTTTAGCTTTGAAAGACTTGAAAACGTCCAAGGATTTAGACTTCTCATGAATTAAATATAGGTACCCATATCTTGAATAGTCGTCTATGAACGTAATAAAATATTGTTGTCCATTCCAAGAGGCCGTAGGGAATAGACCACAAATGTCTGTATGTATTAGTTCTAAGACGTCTGAGCATCTGTTGGCACCTAATTTTCTTATGTTTGTCTGTTTTCCCTTAATATATTCCACACAAACGTTGAAGTTACTTAAATCAAGGGAATCAAGAATTCCATCTGACACAAGTCTCTGAATTCTCTGTTTAGAGATGTGACTTAAATGCTTGTGCCATAACATAGCGGAATTCTCATTTAATTTACGCTTTGTACCACATGAATTAGATAACAGGATCTTGTTAAATGAAGCAAAAGAATCAAGCATATATAGATTATCAATTAAAGAACTGGTACCAATAAGCTTAGAATCTTGAAAAAGTACCTAACTTTATTATTTTCAAAAGAACAAGAAAAACCAAATTTGTCCAAACTAGAAATAGAAACTAAATTCCGTCTAAATGACAATACAACAAAAGTCTCATTCAGATCCAAATAACAACCAGTTTTTAAAAGTAGTCTAAAATTTCCAATAGCTTCAACTGGAACTGCTTTGCCATCGCCCACATAGATGAATCTTTCAGCATTACTTGGCAGCCGGCTCTACAGGAAACTCTGCATTGATATACTTATGTGAGTAGTAGCACCAGAATCTACCCACCAAGTATCTGTAGATACAGAAGCTAAATTAACTTCAGAACAAACCAAAGTAAGAAGTTTACCCTTCTTTACACGCCACTTGGCATATTTGGGACAATCTTTCTTGAAGTGACCTTTCCTTTTGCAGAAAAAACAAGGATTTTCAGTAGCTTGTTTCTTGTTTTTATTCTGCTGAGATGTCCCTTCTACAACATCCACAATTTTCCTTTTCTTCTTATCACGAGAGCATGTTGCCAAATGAGTACTTTCTTTCCTTTCTCTTTTAAACCTATCTTCTTCTTGCACACATTATGAGATAAGCTCATTAATACTCCATTTATCTTTATGAGTATTATAGCTTATCTTAAACCGAGTGAATTGTGCAGGAAGAGAGATAAGTACCAGATGCATGAGTAAATTTTCATTTATCTCGATATCAAGTGCCTTTAATTTACCTGCGAGATTGGACATTTCCATAATGTACTCCCTTATGTTTCCATTGCCCTTATACCTCATAGAAGTTAAAGAAATCAAAAGACTACTTGCTTCCCCTTTCTCATTTTTAGTAAAATATTTCTCAATTTGAGCAAGAAACTTATTGGCATTTTCACCTTTTGTGATAGAGCCCCGAAAAGACTCCGGAATGGAGTGCCTAATGATCATCAGACACATGTGATTTGATCGTTCCCACTTCTCTATATTAGCCGTATTTGGTTGTTCCTCAATAGAAGTAGGTTTATCGGTCCTTAATGCAAGGTCTAAATCCATACACCCGAGAAGTATCTCTAAGCTTTCCTTCCAAATCTTGAAGTTCGATCCATTCAACTTAGGGATTGAACTCAGATTTCTAGATATTTGAGTAAGACCAACTGAAACAATAAATAGCAAAACATATGCTCAAAATTAAAATATAACAAAATAATTTTACATATGTGGTGGGCCCCTTTAACAAGATACCTAACACAACATTGATGTCCAGTCTTTGGGCAAAAACACCAACTGTAAATGGTACTCTCAACATAGTGATCAAAGTACTAACAATTAACTCTGTAAAAAAATAACCTTTCTTTGGACCGACTATTTTTCACATGAGCAATCCTTATAATTGTCACATACTATTGCCACATGCATACCCACAATTTGGCCAAATAATTATCTTCCTTTGGGCCGATAATTATCCGCATAAATTTATGAATATGCACATCTTATATTTTAGAATTAAATTAATCTAGATAACAGAGGCTACTTTGGTAACATATTATTTTGACCAACTCAATCTAAAATATAAGACACAATAATATAATAATATTATTGTACAAAAATAAAAGAGGAAGACACCAAATAGTATTTACTAATATTCACTTAATAATTGCATAATATAACTAAAATAACACAAACATGTGAATATCGTCAAATATTATCAATCATATTTAAATTTAATCCACAACATGATCAATTAATCTTGAATCCACAACATGATTAATCAAATTTAACCTTAAATCATCAATATGCTAATTTAAATTAGATCTACAAATGACTATTCAGATACCTATTAAATTGCAAGTGGATGCAATAAATCAAACTAATTATTAAACGCAAATTCATAATTTTAGCTTCAGATCAAGTAGTAGTCACCAAAACCATATTGAAAGCAAAATAGTTATAACATTGAGTTGTAGTGAGGAAACAAGAAATCACTTGGACTTCTGAAATCGGCAAGAACAATTTAATTAAAAAAGAACTTTCAGACCACCAAATTCCTTGAATTAAAAAAGCTATTGGTAGGCGATAATTGTTGTGAAACCCACGCACGCACAGCTGACAAAACCAAAAATACTTTGAATCTTTGAATTCTTTAAGCCAAAAATACTTTATCCCGCCAATGAAACCAAGATTTAAAGAATTAAAGATTCTATAAGTTCTTTATTGAAACCAAAATTATAAAAAAAAAAAAAAAAAAAAAACCAATGGAAAATAAATTTAAACCAACAATCCAACATGAAATTCAGGCTCTGATACTACTTGTTAGCATAAATACTCTATATCTATATTGAATAGATAAACTCTAGAATCATTCATTTCAAATTGTCAAGAATATATACATACCGGATTCCATTGAAAGATTTATGATGACTCTAAAATGGCGGCTATTATCTTCCTCAACCAAAGCTTCAAATGCTTTAAGTGGGATCTCTCTTTAGATGTGATTCAAAAAAGACTGAATGCTTATTGCTTTGGTATGTTAGGGACTATAGCCTAAGGTCTCTTTATATACTAGTTCAATTAGGGTTTCCATTAAACCCTAATTAACTAGAAATGAGCTTCTATCCATTAAGCTCATACTCAATTAGGAATTTAGGGCCTTAATTAATTAGATCACATAATAGGGCCCAATGTGATAAATTATTAATCCACATAGCCCATATTTGAATTAAATATATTATTATTTAAATATGTCTAACATAAAATGAATTGAATATAATAAGGAGAAGTGATATACTATGTATATCATTGATACATCGATATTCATATTACATAGATTGAATATATCGTTGGTAATATCAACACTCATAATCAAACTATTATTTGGACTCTATGTTTGGCTTTGTGTTCACAAAAAATATATTGAACTTTTACTTTATCATGGTTTGACTTCGTGTTCGGTGGTTTGAGTCTATTAAGCATACTCTTTGATTGCGGCAGGGCTACAAAGGTTTGGAAAGGGCTTATTCTCTTGCTTGGCAGAAATTTGGATTTTGAGTGGTTTGATAATCGGTCATGGGTTCATGGATTCATACTTTTGTCTATTATCGATTTTTGAATTGGCTTGTGTGAGAACTTGATATATATGAGGTGATTTCGAATAGAGATGTCCATTTTTATTGTGGAGAATTACTCCGAATATGACATAAATTTCCCCTTTAGATAAGAAATGAAGGAGGGAGAAAATTTTCTGAAAGTTAAATGAGAATAGGAACGAAGAATGCATTTTTTATATTTATTATAATAAGTTAATGTTATGTTATTTATTTTTATTATATAAATATAATATTTAGCTTTCCAGATTTATTGTTTAATGGTCAATATAATGAACATGTTCGAATTAGTGTAAAAAAAGATATATTTGAATTTTAATAAATTTAGATTATGTATATGAACAATTTGATAGATAATTATTTTCTTAATTTGAAAATTTGAGTAATTTTTCTTTAAATTCTAGTTGTCCATATGGAATTAATCATATAAAAGTTAACCATTTAATTAATACTTTTCCATAATAGTGATTTATGTTAATTGATTTTTTTTGAAGAAATTAAATGGGAAAAATTCATTGCAAGGAATTTGATGCTTGTGAATTCTCTGTGGAGAATTTCTGTCCTAATCCTCATGGAGAATTTGATAGGGATGAGGAGTGGGAAAGTCCTAGACACCGTCTCGCTCTGTGGTCATCTCTAATCACGAAGCTCTTCCTTTGAGTGGGTTCTGCTGTGAATGAATTATTGACTTTTGAGTATTTGCATGCCTTTTCTGATTCAGTGTGTCCTCGAATGGATGGAAGTTTGGAGGTTTTGTTGTTGAGTCCGTTATGGATGTCATGTTCTTTGGTTTTACTTGTGGATGTCTCCTAGAAGGAAAAGGTCCATGTGTCTGGCTATGATTAAGTTTCGAGGCAATTTATAGATTTCTTGATTCTTATTGTTCTCCACTCTATGCTGAGGTTATTTCGATTATTGAGAGTTTAGTTTTGATAAGTTAGGTTAGGGTGAGTGATTTTACGATTTTTTTTTTTGGCTGTCAGGTGTTTATTAACATGATTAATAGGTTTTGGAGCTATTTTTAGAGGTTCGAGACTTGCTTGCGAATATTTTGGTGTTGAGCAAAATTGGAACAAATTTGCGCATGTTTTGGCTAGGCATGATTTATCTATCGTTTCATATTCTTAGTTTTCTAATATTCTGGAGTGGTTGATTTCTAGTTGTCAATTTGATACTAGGATTTTTCTTCGGCTTGAGGTTGCAAGATCTTGATTGTCTTCAACATAACAATAGGAGTGTGCATGGTTCAGTTCGGTCCGATTTTGGGTCGAACCATGAACCGAACCAAAGTCCACGGTTCTCAAGTTAACAGAACCATGGAAACCGATTTTCATCGGTTTCGGTTCCTGTCGAACCAATCTGAATCGGTTCAGGTTGGTTCGGTTCGGTTTATAATCGATGGTTTTTTTTTAATTAGACAAAAAGATTGGGCTTATGGACTTATGGGCTTATGCTATGGGCTTGGCTTAAGGACTGATCAATATTACTTAATATTTAATAATACTTTTACGTAATATAATATTTAATAAATATTAATATATAGGGTCGATTTGGTTCGGTCCAGTTCTCGATTCTTTAGGATGGAGAACCGTTGACCGAACTGAACCAATCGGTTCGATTACTTAATAAATTGATAATTGCTTCTTTTTAAAAAAACTGGAGCAAATTAGTCGGTTCGATCTGGTTCGGTCCAGTTCTCCAGTTTTGGTTGGTTCTTGTACACCCCTAGACAACAATACCCTTGAGCTCAAACTAAAGTTCATTTTGGGTCTAGAGAGGCGTGTGGGTCTAAATCCGGCCCAGTTTTGTAAACACTCAGCCCGTAAGATTGGGCCCAATATAAATAGCCTATTCACAATTTCACATGATGCCTTCTAGGCAATGAGTATCACGGATTTAACCATAGGAAAAATAAAACATAAAAATAGATATATTTAGTTAGATTGAGTAGACAATTAATTAACAATGTTATTTACTAAAGTTAAATTTCAATTGATATATATATTTACTAAAGTTAAAGTACAATAAATATGATAACAGAGATAATACATACCAATTATTGTTCATTGGCCCAATTATAACAATAAATTGTCTTTTATAATATTTTAATAAATATAATGGCTATCGTTGATTTTCATTTTGTTTTCGAAATTTTGATTAACTAACTACCCATTGACATTATAATTAGTTAACAAAATTTACAACGATGACATTCTAATAAAAAAATGTGTATAATGAATGGAAAATTCTTATAAATAAAAAAATCCAAAAAATATTTTTAAAAATACAAGCATCGATAGCCAAAAGTAAAAATTGGTATAAATTAAGCTTAATGAACCTCTAAAATAAACTAAAAAAAATGTGAGACTTTGAAATACCATTTTCTTTTTATACAATCAATAATTGTGTGATATTCATTCCAAACTTTTCAAAAACAGTTTATTAAAATTTATTGTTGGAGGTTCTCTCTGTTACAAAGTTGGTAGTTTGTTTAGATATTTTGTTAATAATTTGTTATGATATTTTGTTTAGGTAGTTTTAGGCTAAGTGTATTTATAAAGGAAGTTTATATATGCCATTTGTATGCAAAAATCAATTAAGTTAAATAAAATTTATTCTCCCCATTTTACATGTTGTCATGGATTCAAATCTCTATAATGTTATTTTTTCTATATTTAATATATTAAATTTATTTTTATCAACAAGTTTAAGTTTTTGGGTTAATGGGTTAATGGGTGATTTAATAAGATGGTAACAAAGTATTATATTTGGTGGAGCAAAGTAATGTGTCTAGCTCTCTTAGGGGATAACAAGTTAGGGTTTATTGATGGTACGGTCACGAAACGTAAAGACGTTTTAGCTACTGCATGGCAATGTAACAACGACATCGTCACTTTTGTAAAATCAATTCCATATCCAAGGAAATTGCTGATAGTATTGTTTATGATGGATCGACAGAAGCAGTATGGGATGAATTGAAAGAGCGGTTCAAGCAGACTAATGGACCTCGAATTTATCAACTCCGAAATCAGCTCGTGATAGCCTCGCAAGGTTCACTCTCAGTTGAGGCTTATTTTACTAAAATCAAAACATTATGGTAGGATCTTTCGAATTACAGACCAATTGATAACTATACTTGTGGAGGTATGAAGTCTTTACTTACGTATCTTTGAAACAAAGTATGTAATGAATTTTCTTATGGGTCCCAATTATTCATATTCTGCGATAAAAGCCAGCAAAGTGCAGGAAATTCCACTGGAATTACTAAGACAATAAGCCTTCTAGCGGCTGATAGTTCAAAGAAAAATTTTAATGACAATTCTTGAAAGAGTGATGGTCAACGACCAATCTGTGGTCAGTGTGAAATTAAAGGGCATACAACTGACAAGTGCTATAAGTTGCCCGGTTTCCCTCCCAAGATATAAATTTTACAATAATCAATAACCAAATCAACATTCAAATTCTCCCAATCAACTTGTTGATAAGAATACAGAAGCGGCAAAACCAAACCAATCAGCCTTTTTCGCTAGCCTCACTAGTGATCAATATGCTCAATTAATGGGAATGCTACGATCTCACATTACAGAAGCTAATACTGGAGGCAAACTGGTCGTTAATCACGTGGCAGCTACTTGTTCTTATGCCCTCACCTCTTTACAAGCACAAATTTCGAATAAATGGATTGTTGATTCTGATGCATCTAGCCACATATGTTATGATAAATCCATGTTGACGAATCTGCGTCCTGTGCATAATATTTATGTTATACTACCAAATCAGACACGTTTCATGGCTAAATTTATGAAGAGGTACATATAACAAAGGATTTTATTCTTCTTGATATTTTGTTCTTGCCACAATTCACATATAATCTACTGTTAGTAAGCGTTACTTAAGGATGATCGCTACTGTCTTAGTTTTATGAGCAACTCTTATTTTCTGTTCCTCGTGGAGCTAGTTTGGTGTTGGGTAATTCTTCACGGGTTGCTACTATTGCTTCTATTGAAAGATACATTACTTTTGTCTGGTTCTTTTTCGTGATTGTAATTGCCATTTTTGTCTTTTGGCTAAATAGAAATGTTTTTCTTTTCCATAAAATAACCATGTTTTTAAAGAAACTTTCGAGTTAATTCATTATGATGTATGGTGCCATTGCATACACCTACTTATGCTGGTTATACATGTTTTTTGACATCAGCTAAAGACTACTCATGTTTTACATGGGTTTATCCGATGAAACAAAAAAGTGATGTGTCGTTTATAATACCTCATTTCTTTAAACTCATAGAGACTCAATATTCTAACGTTATTAAGACTTTTAGATCAGATAATGCACCTCGATTGAGATTTGATGAGTCTTTTGCCATAAATGAAACTTTATACCAATATTCGTGTGTTGCTACACCTCAACAGAATTCTGTAGTAGAACGAAAACACCAACATCTTTTAAATGTAGTTCGTGCCCTCCTTTTTCAATCTAAAGTCCCCTTGACTTTCTAGGGTGATGGTGTTCTTACAGCAACTTTTTTAATCGATAGAATGCCTGTGCCTTTACTTTCTAATCATTTACCTTATTTCAAGGTTTATGACATTGATGTCGATTACTCTTTTTTGCAAGTTACTTCTACCTTGACTAGTCATCGTACTAAGTTTGATCCAAGAGCTCAACCATGTATATTCTTGGGTTATCTTACTGGAATAAAAGGGTATAAGTTATATGACATTAAAAACAGACTGATTTTTGTTTCTAGGGATGTTAATTTCTTTGAAGAGATTTTTCCTTTCTACTCTCAACCTCTAACTTCTACCATGGATACCTTTCTTGATGAGCTTGTTTTGCCTTGGTCTTTATCATATCTTGATTCAAGTTTGATATTGACAGTTCTATAATGAATCAACTGGGATGAAAACCCAAAGGTACAGCACACAAAACCAATTCGTTTTTCCAAATTGGCATTTAAAATCAAAACAATTTGGCATTGGAATAAAAGGTAATATCGATTAAGCATGCATTTTCGTAGAATTTCTCTCTAGAATTAGAATTGGAGAATTGTGGGATTCTCTCTTTTAGGATTTGGAAATATCACATAACAATTTTCTTCTTTTCTCATGAAGAATAAAACACACAGAGAGCTTGAGAGGGAGAGAAAAATAGTTAACTTTCCTAAAATGGGGAGTTAATTTGTTTAATTTAAAAAATAAAATAAAATATATTAATTAAATGATCATTTAAATCATATTTAAATGATTTCTTCTCACATAACCTATAGTTTTAATGTACATTAAATTTAACCTAGTTTTGATTTAATCAATTTAATTAAATTCAAAATTAAATTAGTAATTAATCAATTCTTCAATTAATTAATCATCCAATTAAATATCACATATTTAATTTAATTTCTTATTTGAATCACATTAAAAAACATTTCTCTCATTTAATCTATAATTTTAATGCGTATCCAATGCACATTATTTTTAACCTAAAGTTTTTAATATGAATCTTATTCATATTAAATTAATATTTGAACTCCTTTCAAATATTTTGTTCTCTCATTTATTAATTTTGAATCATATCCAAAGTTAATAATAAAGTTTAAAAATAAACTTTATATTAAAATGTATCCACATACATTAAAAAATTCCCAATTCTGAATTTGAACATTTCAAATACAATTTAGTGGCAAATTACCTTACCCTTTACAAGTTAAGGAGTGTTTGTAACCCCAATTGGATCAAATTACCATTTTACCCTTGGGTTACAAATAGAAACCTAACTAGTCAATGAAGTTACATCTAGTGGTTACTATTTCGCGATCTGATCTTGTGCAAACTCATTGCACAGGATACCCCTTATCCCTATACTACAGATTCTTTAGGTTGTATCTTGACTAGGATGTTAGTTTATTGGATTTTAGGGTTAATAAGACAAGATTAAATAAAACATCAATAACACTTATTGATAAAAATATTAAAAACTATTTATTAATGATGATCATTTAATTACATTCAGAGTTTTAGGGCATAAAATCCAACATCAACCACAACCTTCTCTTGAAAGAACATACGATCGAGCTGCCTTTGATATTCAAGATAACAATATTATCCATAAGGTAGCTACTGCAAATCAAAATCTTGTGGATAATGATCAACAATCTTCTTTAGAATATGTTGAAGTTGATTCATTAGATTATGACCCAAGTTCTAGTGCTAACATTGAAATTCCTTTTGTTTCCATAGTTATTATCACTAGACAGTCTTCTCGTGCTTGGAAACCTCCTTCTTACTTGAATGATTTTCATTGCAATTGAAGAGTCATTTACCATTTGTCAAAGTTATTGATCCTAACTATTTTGGGAATTTTTTGAGCTACAGTAAACATTCTCCTCAACAACAGAGTTTCTTGTTCAACATATCTACAGAATATGAGTCCATCTTTTATCACCAAGCTACCCGTTTTCTGCATTGGCAAAAGGTAATGGATGATGACATTGAGGCCATGGAAAGAACCAACACTTGGACTCTAGTCCCTTTACCGAAAGGTCATCATGCCATTGGTTCCAAGTGGGTTCATCAAGTCAAGTATGCTCCAGATGGTGTTGTTGATAGATACAAGCCTGTTTTATGGCTAAGGGGTATAATCAACAGGAAGGCATTGAATATATGGACACTTTTTCACCAGTTGCCAAGATTATAACAGTTAAAGCGTTACTCACCCTTGTAACTTCATTTAACTAGCCATTAGCTCACTTAGATGTGAACAATGCTTTCCTGAATTGTAACCTTTTTGAAGACGTATATATAACTTTACCATTGGGGTATAAACCAGAATTATCACAACAGGGGGATAAAATGGTTTGTCGTCCCAACAAATCCATTTATGGTCTCAAACAGGCCTCTAGGCAATGGTTTTATAAATTTTTTTTCCAGTTTTCATCAATCATGGATTTGTGCAATCTAAATCATATTATTCCTTGTTTACTCTTGGAAGTGTTGACTCATTTGTTGCTTTATTGGTCTATGTTAATGATATTATCATCACTAGTGCTTCTTCTCAAGAGATTACTTTTGTTAAAGGCCTTCTTCAAGACACTTTTACGCTTAAAGATCTTGGCCAAGTGAAATATTTCTCGGGACTAGAGTTAGCATGCTCTCACGGTTGGGATTGGTGTCTTAATTCTCCCGGAGTCTCATTGTTTTGTAAAGATACACATATTCAATGAATAAAATAAGTGTTATTTAATTATGGCATTTACTCATATCCAATACAAAAAGCTCCTTGGTTATGTTATATGAACTTAAGCATGTATATGTGGTATACAAGTGGATCATGCCTTAAGTGATAACCTAAATCGGTCTGTAGTATAAGGATTAAGGTGGGATATCTAATCCTGGTGACACTACGGATACGACCCGCTTTGTAGATGTTTGCAAGTGTTGTAAACTACTATAGATGGTAGATCCTGACCATTCGTGTGGAGACATGGAGCGGGGGTGTCCTATACAAAGAGTTTGTATAAGACCTGGACCACGAGATGACTAGACTCTGTATATAACGTCGTTGATACTAGAGACTTACATCTCGCCTAAACGACTATAGGTGACATGACCTCAATTCTGAGTGTTTTGTGAACTCCTGCCTTTGAGGGCGGTCATTTGATTAGTATGGGTGAGAGTGGCCAGATTGCCAATTCAACATGCCTACCTTTTTGAGGACTTGTCTGATCTGGGAGCTGGGAACTCAATCCACAATATGGAATTCACTCCTTTCCCGAAGTAGAGATATGTAGAGAGATTGCTCCCTTAAGAGCTGATTCCGGGGCTTGAACATAGTGGCCACAACTTCTCTTTTGAATAGAAGTCTTAGTCATAGTAGAACTTTGATTTATGTTAACTAGAGGGATCAGTGGTACTTAAGGAGACAAATGTAACTATAGGGGCATAACAATTATTGGCCCAGCTGTACTTACGAGCGATTTGTGAAGGGTTGTCGTACTGCTCATTGATTAAGATGGACACATAATATATCTGTAGTGAGGAAAGTTCAGCTGTCGGTCTTTAGTGGAGTGTCTGGCAGTTAACAGATGGTGGATCCCGTGACTAAAGAGTTTAGTCAGTTATTCACGTACCGTTGGAACTTCGGATCTACAGGTTCATGAGGTCCCCTTGGTAGCTTGGATTCATGTTGAGGATCAGTTCTTGGTATTGATTTGAAATGTTCAAATTGACAAGAGGTATTTTGATTATATATGATATAATCGGTATGATGTATGAGGTACATCTAGTAGAGGATTGATGTAAATGAGATTTACATTAAGTACCATGGAATAGAAAAAGAACTATTGTTTATATATTTCATGAGATGAAATATTAAAACTATAGGTTATAAATATAGTATGATAAGTTGTTTATCATTTATATTTATAATAATATTAATTATTAGATAATTAATACCTTTTCTTTTAAATAACCAAAGTAGTGGGTGGTTATTGGATCATGGTAATCGTGAGTTTAAAGGAAGTGGTTTCCTATTTTGAAAAAGAAGTTTTACAAAAGTTTGAAAAAGAATTTTGAGTTTTCTCTCTAGCGAAAAGAAACTCACGGAAGTCGTCAAATAAATACAGATTTACTAAACGACGGCTGGGAGAGCTAAACGATCGTGCAGGTGCGAGCTAAATGATCGTGCAATGTTTACTAAACGATCGCATAGCTTTGCTAGACGATCGCTGGCCCAAGGTAAGCAATCGTGTAGAGTCTGTACGTGACAGACCGAGCTAGACGATAGAGCTAAACAACCGCATAGCTTTTGCTAGACAATCACATAGTTTTATCTAAACGATTGGGCACGACTTATACGATAGGTCTCCGACTTCTCCCACTTGCCTAGTCGTGTATGCTATCTTTCTTTCCCCCGTTTGTCTGCCTCATACCAAGTCAGAACAGAGCCCACCCTCTGGATTCTCACACCGAGAATACCAAGGTCACCTTGTTGGTGGTGTCAAACTCAACTCGACACCGTTGAGGTTTTCTAGAGGCCATTCGTGGTGTTGCGGAGGAGTCCGTTCACTGTTGCGGAGGAGTTCGTGACCGAGGAGATCGTTGAGGACGAGCGCAAAGTGTTCGTGCGGTGTTGCGGTCGTGTAGATTGGGCGTTCATGGTTGCTCTTGTTCGTTCGATCAGAGTCGCGCATTGGAGCGTGGAGACGCTTCTGCCTTTGTTAGTACAGTTTTTCCCTCTGTACATTTTTGTTCATGCTGTAATTTCTTTGTAAATTGTATAACCGTTTGTTTTTAAGTCGATTGTAAATGATTTGTTGATTCATGATTGTAATTTGGAATAGTCTACTTCTGCTGCTCATGGAAATCCCGATTCTGGTTTCCTACAATTGGTATCAGAGCCAGGTTCTCTGATATTCCAAATTATAGATCTGAATTGAACGATTTTTACAGTCGCGGTGGGTTTCTGCATTTGTGGTTAACCGTTTTTTATATTTGTGGATGGATTTGATGAATGTTTCGGGTTTGATTGCCTTTTTTGTTAAAGTTTTCGTTATTACGAAGTGTTAATTGTAAGGGCCCCCGTGTTTTTGGGCAAAATTAACTTTGCAATCGAGTTTGTAATTCGAAAAGTTCGAGTTCGTCGAGTCGTTCGTGATGAAGCTTCGGCACATGGCGATGCAGTTCTCAACGAAGAAGAAGATCAAGTGTTAATCGGATCGTGTGGCCTCAGGTAAACGATCGTAGGGATTTTACTAAGCGATCGTTTAGATATTTTTTATAGACGACCGTGTAGTATTTTCTAATCGATTGTTTAGCTAATGCTAAGCGATGGGGTAAATTGTTTACCATATCACGTAGCGTTGGTTGCCCGATCGCATAGGCGCTGGAGGTAGACGATCATAGTGGGAGCATGCGATGCTCGTCGTTTAGTAGAAGGCGCACGTTAGACGATCGTGTAGTTAGCAAGCTTCATCGCTTAGTTACTACCTATGCGATCGCGTGTATGCGATACAGAGGCACTGGTTATGCGATTGCTTAGGCGATGATGCTTCGCGGCATCGTAGTCACTTAGACGATCGCGGAAGGCGGGTGTTGTGCGGAGCGCGCTAAGCGATCGCGTACTTCAAGCTTCATCGCTTAGTAAAGGTACATGATCGTGCAGTAATAGCTAAACGATCGTTTGGATTTTTCTGGACGATCATATAGTGCATGCTAAACGATCATTTAACTCTAGGAGCACTGGTAAGCGATAGAACGAAGAGTTTGTTTTATTATGTAGACGATCGCGGGGTGCTTATTACACGATTGTTGGAGAAGCGATGCTTTGCTGAGCGATTCAAGACCCGGTTCACCTGTTTGAACTGGAGACTCGTTGTCTTTGTAATAGTTAGCTTTTCTTTTATGTTTTAAGGAAATTTTACCCGGCTCATCAACTTTTATTGCTTATAGATGTGATGTATGGTGCTTATATATTAAAGTATTTGTCATATAGTTAAAAACCCACCTTAGGTTGTGCAATTACTCATGCATCATGCATTATAAATGTTATAATCTTGCATGAAGAAATTACTTGAAAGCATGCGCATGCATCATGAAATATAAGAGTTATAGTTTGTATGCATTAAACATTATCATGCATTATCCTTTTATTATAATTGTTATAGTCTAAGGGTGAATGGAAGCATGTTTTGCTTGTTTCATTGCGGATTTTGTATAAGTGTTATATAAAAGAAGTAGCAATGAATGGACAATGTATTGAACATGACACTTAGGTTATTTATAAGCGTTATGAATGCCTTGTATGTGTTAGCTTAGCATTGTGGTTGTTTCCGTTTATAAGTATTATAAAGGAAATTAGACCTAAAATCAATAATTCAGAGTTGCATGCGGACTTAGGGTGAACTCAAGTTTTTTAAAAGGGTTTTAAAATTGGATTGCGATAGACTTAAGTTCAAGTAGTTCTAAAGAGTTTAGTAACCTAGATTAATATTTTAAAATCGGTTTAATAGGATTAAATTGGTTGGAATAAAAGATTAAATTTGTTGTAAACCTATCTATAAGGGACCTTTTGTCTAAGGCGGGTTCTGGGCTGGGGTTCTTAAGTTGACGGAAATGTAACACCCCTACCTAGGAACCTACCTAGAAAGGTGAATTAGATAGATTTTCAACAAGCATGCGACGTATTGGTCAAAGACTCCGTTAAAGAGTTTAATGGATGATGATCAAAAGTTGTTCAACTATCCAAGGTAAACGTTACTCTTGGGAAAACCTAAAAGTCACTTATTTAAAATTCTTAGCCGTGTTTTTCTAAGTAAACTAAACCCTAGGTTATAAAATACTCAGTGGGAGGAGGAGGCATATCAGATATGCCTATGATTCCACTCACGTTTCTCCCTGTATGTTCACACCGTGAGATTCATGCTTGGCCTCGAGATGCCCTAGGATGCATCCCCCTTCGGATGGTGTTTGCATGAGTCAATATCAAGGTGGACGGAGAGAGTATTTATAGGTGAACTCCAGAAATGGGTGAAGGGTGTGTGCCAACACGTTCTATGGTCTCTATCATTGGTTCACTCCGTGAGATCATTCTCTACGCCCTCGAGTCACCTTCGATGCGGTCCCCTTCGGATGGGTTTTGTGCAGTTGGTCAATATCAAGGTGAACTCCAGAAATGGATAGGGTCGCTTTAGGTTTTGCCCCAATCGGTTTTTTCCCTTCGGATTGGCCTTTTGGGATGGACCTCTAGGGCTTAAAATGGCAGTCACACTTACGGGAGATTGTTAAGTAAGTTAATGATCTCTTGGCCAAATTAATGATGGCTAATCGTTATAGGAACAAAAGTTGTATTAATGACTGGTTGAGATCTTCTCAATTCAGAGGAGGGATAACTAACCTCCCTTCGATGGCTTTTGTCCTAAACCTTTGAAGCGCTATTGCAAAATTAGATGTCACACAGGGTTGTTAGTTTTGATAAAACCTTATTGGATGTTGTTTTGTTTTACAACGGGTATTTGCTTCAGACCTAACGTAGGTCATTGTGTTTTTCTTTTTAGCAACTCGTTAATATTTCCGTTTAAAGTTTTTAAAAATGACCAATTTATTACAGTGGAAAGAATCGTGTGAAACGAATTTCGTGGCAAGCGACCTCCATCCCACTACTCTCCAAAAGAGGAGACAAGACAATAAATATGATTTATTGGTCTTGGAGACATGTCTGGTAGAGAATTTGTAAAACTCGAACCCTAATTACTTTTAGGGGGGAAGAATTTGTAAAACCCGAACCCTAATTACTTCAAGTAAGAGTAAGTAATGTGATGTCTTCTAATGAGTTAAATGAAGCCATGTCTTAGGAAGGGTAGAAGATGTAAGCAAGAAGAAACAGGCTCTTGGGTAGCTAAGTGTAAAAGTAGGACAAAACTCGGCTAGGCTAAGGAAGGTCATGCTTGATGATGGAATGCATAATAAGCATATGAATGAGACCATACCATCTAATGAGGTATGATGCTGAAGTAATATTGTGAGTGAAGTTAGCAAAAGGAAATTTGCTAAATTCTAGCCCTTCATCACCAATAGTGGGCCAGTGGCACAAGGAAAGTTCATGCTGGATTTTGGGCGGTAATATAAGCAAGAAGGTCGAGTTCATTGGGTCGGTTTGGACAACTACTTAGGAAATTTGTGTAATTCCAGTGGCATTCGAAAGCTTTGTGTGTCTATTTTCTGTGGTTGGGTTGCTGGAAGGAAAACTCGCCGAAGTAAGGTCGGAGGGGAAAAATAAATATGAAGGGTTCGTTTCTCGGGTGAGTCTAGGCCATCAGTGAAGAATTGAAGCTCCAGGATGAATTATGAAGCGTTTTGAGCTAAAAGTTTAAGGAAATATTTTTAACTCAGTTATAAACAACCTTATAGAATGAAACTTTTTAAGATGAGGCTTGGAAATCGAGTTATATAATTTTGAAGTTTAAACTGGATATTGTTGAACAAGCAGACAGCTGCTTGAATTGAGGCCAATGATGAAGTTTTAAATCTTTAGATTAAACGACGAGGAATTTTGAGCTAAAATTTTAAGGTAATGTTGCTAACTCAATTTTAAACATGTTTGTAGAAGGAAGTTTCTTCAAAAGAGGGCTGGATTTTGAGTTATGAATTTTTGAATTTGTAACAGAGAAGCTGTGCATAAGCAGACAGCTGCTTATGAAAAATAAGCAAACAGCTCATATGGAGAAAGAGGATCTCGCTAATTTTGTGCTGAGGATCTCGCTAATGAAGGAAATCTCGCTAATTTTATGATGAGTATCTCGCTTTAGAAGGGAATATCACTAGAAATTGGGCAGAATTTCGCTGGTAAGGTTAGTATCGCTAGGATGACAGTTTGCTAGGAAAAGCTTGATCTCGCTGATCTCGCTCATGAGGAGGATCTCGCTAGTAAAGCTGTCTTTGTTGATGAAAGTTCCTTTAGTAAATGAACTATTTGAGGTATTTTGCTAAGAATTCTGAGTAGTTTAACCGGGAATTATGTCCTTTCAGGCCAAGAAGAGCTAGGAGAGGCATATAACCCGTTAAGAGGCCAACGATCTGTGAGTGACTATGTGATGACTTACTGTTTTAATGATTTAGAATCTATGATTTCTTGAAGATATTTCCCATGCTAAGTGTTTAAATGGATTGCCAAGCAACATATTTGTGAATCTGTTTCTCATGTTAAGTAAAGCATGTTTTCCATGGAATTGATATGATTTAGATATGTTATCTTGTCCAAATACTATCAGTATGTTTAAGTAACTCCATTTTTATGATGAACCAGTATGATGGATGAACTAGTATGATGATTTGAGCACTAAGCCTTAATGTTCAACTAAATGTTTATGACGGATACTGAAGGACAATGAGAATGTATCCTTTCAACTAAATGTTTATGACTAGTTATATGATAGATACTGAAGGACAATGAGAAGGTATCCTTTCAACTAAATGTTTATGACTAGTTATATCACGGATACTGAAGGCCAATGAGAAGGTATCCTAAGGATACTGAAGGACAATGAGAAGGTATCCTAAGGATACTGAAGGATAATGAGAAGGTATCCTAGTCAAGTACCTAAGGTATGACGGTACTCAGTTATAACCACGTGCACGTAGGTAATACGATGTCGAGGGATTGAGCAAAAGGGCTCTCCTCGACCAAGGTTGACATTGAGGGTTAGATCTAATAGTTCACTCTCAACTAAGGATAAGGCAGTCATATCTTCTCCTAGGCTAGAACGATAGTTTGGAATTGCTAATGCTTATGAATGTTTATCAACGCATGATATTACTAATGTATGAGTCTTCCAAGTATGTTTTCCATATCTAACGCATGCTAATAGTTTTTACAAGCTAGTTCAACATGATTTAAGTCAACTTATTTTACAAAATATGAAGCATGCGTTAGGGTTAAAGCTAAGGTTGAATGAAGCTTGATGTACTATGTTTTAAATACCTAAGATTGTCAAAGTACATGCGTTGGTATTCTTAAACATAATGAAAAGGGATATTGAAGGTAGGGAAGGTATCCTAAAGAGTTTTCTATGCTATATTCGAGAACTTGATAGCTTAAGTCAGCCAGATACTGAAGGTAAGGAAGGTATTTGAATAAATGTACCTAAGGTGTTGACGGTACATAAACTCCATGTGCCGTAGGTAGTTCCGAATTAGAGGCCGAAGTATGGGTCTCCTAGACTATATACCAGCAAAGGGAGGCCGAAGTATGGGTCTTTGTGCCGGTAACAGACGTTGGGAGCTAGAGCGATGTATGCTCGTTCTCAACTAAGGAATAATGATGTTTAATGGTGGTTTAAAGGTTTTATGTACACGTTTGCTTGGTATACTTTAGTTTCAGTATTATGGTTTCAAGCTTCCAGTTTTGAGCATGAGATTTATATTTTTATTAAGTCACTCACTGGACTTCTAGCTCACGTTTTCAAATGTTTTCTTTCAGGTAGCGGTCAGTTCCCAAAAGACTATTCTGCTGCTGCTCTGCCACTCAAAGAAACAGGTTGAAGGAAGCGTAATTAAAGACCTATGTTAGTTAGTACACATGTGTCTGTCTAGTGACTAGTATACTAGATGGGGTCACTAAGTCGTAATATTCATGTATGAACAATGTTACGAAACCCTGTAATGTAAATGTGTTAAGTTCCGAGTTAATATGTTGGTATATTGATGATATGTATGTATTCAGGGTTTGAGTAAAGGTTAATAGGATAGTTAGGTCGTAAGTGCCAGTAAAAGGGTTGGTAACTGCTGCAGTCACCATTCTACCCAGGTTTAGAGGGTAATCTAGGGTGGGATGTGATAATATGAACCTCCAATTCCAGAACTATATGATGGAACATGAGATTGCGTCCCAACTCTTGGCCCCTGGTACACCTCAGCAGAATGGTGTATCAGAAAGGAGAAACAGGACCTTGTTGGACATGGTTTAGTCTATGATGAGTTATGCTCATCTTCTAGACTCGTTTTGGGGTTATGTAGTGCAGACTGCATGTTATATCCTGAACAACGTTCCCTCGAAAAGTGTTTCTGAAACACCTATTGAGTTATGGAGAGGTCATAAAGGCAGTTTACGTTACTTCAAGATTTGGGGCTGTCCGACACATGTGCTAGTGACTAGTCCAAATAAGTTGGAACCGCATTCGAAGGTTTGCCTCTTTATGGGCTACCCCAAGGAAATGAGAGGAGGATACTTCTATGATCCGAGTGAGAACAAAGTGTTTGTTTCCACTAATGCTATCTTCTTGGAAGAAGATCACATGAGGTATTATAAGCCACGAAGTAAGCTCGTTTTATGTGAGATCTCAGCTGAGACTGAGACTACTGAGGGTTTATCAAGAGTTTTTGAACAGACTGACAGATCAACAAGAGTTGTTGAGGTCAGAATGTCTAGTCAACCAGCTCAAGAGTTGAGACTGCCTCGACATAGTGGGAGGGTTATGTATCCACCGGATCGCTACATATATTTGACTGAAGCCCATAACGTTATTACGAATGATGGGGTCGAGGATCCATTGTCTTTTAAGAAAGCAATGGAGGATGTTGACAAAGATGAATGGGTTAAGGCCATGAACCAGGAATGGAGTCTATGTACTTCAACAAAGTCTGGGAGCTTATTGATCCACCTGATGGGGTAACCTATTGAGTTTAAGTGGATCTATAACAAAAAAAAAGGTGTAGATGGAAAGGTGCAAACCTTTAAGGCTAGGCTCGTGGCAAAGGGTTATACCCAGGTTGAGGGAGTTGACTATGAGGAAACTTTTTCACCTGTTGTCATGCTTAAGTCTATCCGAATTCTTCTGTCCATAGCCACATTTTATGATTATGAAATATGGCAAATGGACGTTAAGACTGTCTTTCTTAATGGTAATCTTGAGAAGACCATCTATATGACTCAACCAGATGGGTTCGTAGTTCTAGATCAAGAGCAAAAAGTTTGCAAGCTTAATAGGTCCATTTATGGGCTGAAACAAGTATCTCGATCTTAGAACATCAGATTTGACACTACTGTCAAGTCATTTGGCTTTGACCAGAACGTTGATGAGCCTTGTGTTTAAAAGAATATTATCAACAGCTCAGTAGCTTTTCTGGTACTGTATGTGGATGATATCCTACTCATTGGGAATGATGTAGGATATCTGACTGACATTAAGAGTTGGCTAGCTGCCCAGTTCCAAATGAAAGATTTGGGTGAGACATAGTATGTTCTCGGGATCCCGATCATTCAGGATCACAAGAACAAACGGTTAGCCCTGTCTCAAGCATCGTACATTGATCAAATATTGATCAGGTACATGATGTAGGATTCCAAGAGAGGTTTGTTACCTTTCAGGCATGGAATCATTCTGTCTAAGGATCAATGTCCTAAGACACCTTAAGAGGTTGAGAAGATGAGATAGATTCCCTATGCTTATGCTGTAGGAAGATTTATGTATGCAATGTTATGTACCAGACCCGACATTTGGTATGCAGTAGGGATTGTTAGTCAGTATCAGTCAAATCCAGGATTTGATCACTGAACAGTGGTCAAGACGATCCTCAAGTATCTTTAGAGAAAAAGGGATTACATGCTTGTGTATGGAGATAAAGATCTGATCCTTACAGGATACACGAACTTTGACTTTCAGACCGATCGAGATTCTCATAAATCGACATTGGGGTCAGTGTTTACTCTGAATGGAAGAGCTGTAGTTTGGCAAAGCATCAAGCAAGGATGCATCGCGGACTCCACTATGGAAGCCGAATACGTAGCGGCTTGTGAAGCAGCTGAAGAGGCTGTTTGGCTGAGGAAATTCCTTACAGATTTGGAAGTTGTTCCAAATATGGATTTGCCTATCACTCTTTATTGTGATAACAGCAGGGCTGTGGAAAATTCGAAGGAGCCTCGGAATCATCGTCGAGGTAAGCACATAGAACGAAAATATCACCTGATTAGGGAGATTGTGCATCGCGGTGATGTGATAGTCGAGTAGATCGCATCGGAGCACAACATTGCTGATCCCTTTACAAAGGCCCTCATGGCTAAAGTGTTCGAGGGTCACCTGGAGAGTCTGGGTCTGCGGGACATGCGGCATCTTGTCTAGGCAAGTGGGAGATGATACTGGGGTATGCCTTAGTTTATTGTATATTGTACATTTTTATATTATATTGTACATTAGTCTCTCGAGTCACTAGGACAAGTGGGAGATTGTTGGGATGCTGTCCTAATTCTCCCGGGTCTCGTTGTTTTGTAAAGATACACATTGTTCAATGAATAAAATAAGTGTTATTTAATTATGACATTTACTCATATCCAATACACAAAGCTCTTTGGTTATGTTATATGAACTTAAGCATGTATATATGGTATATAAGTGGATCATGCCTTAAGTGATAACCTAAATCGGTCTGTAGTATAAGGATTAAGATGGGATACCTAATCCTGGTGACACTACGAATACGACCCGCTTTGTAGATGTTTTCAAGTGTTGTAAACTACTATAGATGGTAGATCCTGACCATTCGTGTGGAGACATGGAGCGGGGGTGTCCTATACAAAGAGTTTGTATAAGACCTGGACCACGAGATGGCTAGACTCTGTATATAACGTCGTTGATACTAGAGACTTACATCTCGCCTAAACGACCATAGGTGACACGACCTCAATTCTGAGTGTTTTGTGAACTCCTGCCTTTGAAAGCGGTCCTTTGATTAGTATGGGTGAGAGTGGCCAGATTGCCAATTCAACATGCCTACCTTTTTGGGGACTTGTCTGATCTAGGAGCTAAGGGTGGAATCGGTTCGGTTTGGTTTCATGAATCGGTTTCAATTTTTTTTTGCCTTTTTAAAAAACTTTTTTATGCATCCTCTGGTTCACTGGTCTACTGGTCTTTCGTGCATCCTCTGGTTCACGAAAGAAGAACGGTGAAAGTCTTTCCTCAGATTCACGAAAGAAGAACAGCGAAAGTCTTTTGTGAGTCCTTTGGTTCACGAAAGAAGAACGACGAAAGTTTCCTCTGGTTCACGAAAGAAGAACGGTAGTGGCGGCAGCAAAAAAAACCCTATAAGTTCTAAAGGAAGAAAACGAAAGCAGACGGACGCCAGACGGAAAGGAAGAAGAAGAATTTGCGTTGCGAGCGATGCGTTGTGCGTGCGGCGGTCTAGGTCTACTGGTCTTTGCTAAATCACTTTAGTTTTAAATTTAGGTTATTTATTATTAAATAAATATTAATATTATATATATATATATTTATTTATAATTTTATATATATTTATATTTAAACGGTTTGGTTCGGTTTAGAAATCAGTTTCCAAGCTTTAAACCGAACCAAACAGTTTAAATTCGGTTTCAACAGCCCAACGAATCGCATCGAATCGAAAAATTCGGTTTTGGTTATAAATCGATTCGGTTTTGAAATTCGGTTCGATTTGAGCAGTTTTGCTGTCCACCCCTACTGGGAGCTGGGAACTCAATCCACAATATGACATTCGCTCATTTCCCAAAAAAGGGATACATAGAGAGATTTCTCCCTTAAGGGCTGATTCCGGGGCTTGAACATAATGGCCACAACTTCTCTTTGGAAGAGAAGACTCAGTCATAGTAGGACTATGATTTATGTTCATTAGAGGGATTAGTGGTACTTAAGGAGACAGATGTAACTACAGGGAATAACGGTTATTTGCCCAGCTGTACTTACGAGTGATTTGTGAAGGGTTGTCGCACTGCTCATTGGTCAAGATGCACACATAATATATCTATAGTGAAGAGAGTTCAGCTATCGATCTTTAGTGGAGTGCCTAGCAGTTAACAGATGGTGAATCCCGTGACTAAAGAGTTTAGTCAGTTATTCACGTACCGTTGGAGCTTCGGATCTACATGTCCATGGGGTCCCCTTGGTAGCTTGGATTCATGTTGAGGATCAGTTCTTGGTATTGATTTGAAATTTTCAAATTGATAAGATGTATTTTGATTATATATGATATAAACGGTATGATGTATGAGATACATCTAGTGGAGGATTGATGTAAATGAGATTTACATTAAGTACCATGGAATAGAAAAAGAACTATGGTTTATATGTTTCATGAGATGAAAAATTAAAACTATAGGTTATAAATATAGTATGATAAGTTGGTTATCATTTATGTTTATAATAATATTAATTATTAGATAATTAATACTTTTTCTTTTAATAACCAAAGTAGTGGGTGGTTATTGGATCATGGTAACCATGAGTTTAAAAGGAAGTGGTTTCCTATTTTGAAAAAGAAGTTTTACAAAAGGTTGAAAAAGAATTTTAAGTTTTCTCTCCGAGTAAAAGAAACTCACGGAAGTCGTCAAGTAAATACAGATTTACTAAACGATGGTTGGGCGAGCTAAACGATCGTGCAGGTGCGAGCTAAACGATCATGCAGTGTTATCTAAACGATCGCATAGCTTTGCTAGATGATCGTTGACCCAAGGTAAACGATTGTATAGAGTTTGCACGCGACAGACCGAGCTAGATGATAGAGCTAAAAGATCGCATAGCTTTTGCTAGACGATCGCATAGTTTTATCTAAACGATTAGGCATCGACCTATATGATAGTACTTTCCTTTGTTCGTCTGCCTCATACCAAGTCCGAACAGAGCCCACCCTCTAGATTCTCACACTGAGAATACCAAGGTCGCCTTGTTGGTGATGTCAGACTCAACTCGATACCGTCGAGGTTTTCTGGAGGCCATTCGTGGTGTTGCGGAGGAGTCCATTCGCTATTGCAGAGGAGCTCATGATTGAGGAAATTGTTGAGGACGAGCGCGAAGTGTTCGTGCGATGTTGCTGTTGTGTAGATCGGGCATTCGTGGTTGCTCTTGTTTGTTCGATCAGCATCGCGCTTCATAGCATGAAGACGCTTCTGCCTTTGTTAGTACTGTTTTTCCCTCTGTACATTTGTTGGTCATGCTGTAATTTCTCTGTAAATTGTATAACTTCTTGTTTTGAAGTCGACTATAAATGATTTGTTGATTCATGATTATAATTTGGAATAGTCTATTTTCGCTGCTTATGGAAATCCCGATTCCGATTTCCTACACTCACTAGGGGTCATTTTTGTCTCAACAGAAATATTGTCTGTAAATTTTAAAAGATACACGTTTTCTTAATGCAAAACATTCTTCCTTTCTCATGGATCAAAATTAAAGCTAGCTAAAGCTACTGCTACAAGGTTGTCAGATGAAGTTTCTTCTTCTTATCATCGCTTAATTGGATGCATATTGTATTTTCAAATATCACATCCTAACATTTCATTTGTCGTGTATCGGCTAAGTCAATTTTTGCATCAACCGACTACTGCCCACTTGCAAGCAACTCATCATTTGTTGCGCTATCTTAAGAACTCCCCTGGACAAAGCATATTAATAAAACATTCTTCTTATTTTCAATTAAAGACACTTATTGATGCTGATTAGGGGGCTTGTTTGGACACTCAGAGATCGGTAATAGGCTTTTGTGTTTTATTGAGTGAGTCTCTCATCTCGTGATGTTCAAAGAAGCAAACTATAGTTTTTCGTTCTTCTGCTGAAGCAGAATATAGAGCTCTTGTTGTGGTTACTAGTGAGTTTGCTTGGATTCATCGCCTATTGATGGATTTGAAGTTACAAGTTTCTTCACCATCAGTAGTTTATTGTGATAACCAAGCTGCAATTCCCATTGCTTCTAATCCAACATTCCATAAGCGCACTAAGCATATTGAGATTGACTGCCATTTTGTACGAGACAAGATTATTGATGGGTTTCTCAACTTATTGCCCATTAGATCTTCATTGCAATTGGCAGATATTTTTACCAAAGCATTGTCTTTCTTTGTTTTACAAACCATCTTAGTCAAGTTAGGAGTTTGTAATATTCATGCTCCAACTTGAGGGAGAGTATTGGTAGAGCTTCTCTATCTGTTACAAAGTTGTTAGTTTGTTTAGGAATTCTTTTAAATAATGCTATTTTAATAATTATCGAAAAAAATATGGTTCGGCTAAAAGAATTGACAAAAGTAGGGTAGTGCAATGGTGGTCTCGTAGACAATTGCAGATAAATCATGTACTCGGTCCACGATTTAACCCAAATCATGGATAGGCTCCATGACTTCTTTCCACATCACGTGAACCAGCTGCTGACCTGCCATACGACTGCCACATTTCTGGCATGCAACTTTGACCATGTAATCGTGGACCAGGTAACTTCTTTGGTTAGGCTAACATTCTTTCGCACAATACTATATTTTGAAGTCGAAGACAAGAGATAAACAAAGCACTTAATTGTGGGGACATATATACAATATATGCCAAGAGGGGGGAAAAACGAGCGTTAGCACATATAGTGGCATGACACCTATTAAGAAGGAAACCTAAAATTTTGAAGTACAAATTAGCATAAGTATGATTTCTCCCTATAAAGGTCAACACGCACAAGTTGTGAGCTTGAAAGAAAGGGCTTGCTCTTGTAATAAATGGTAGTCATTCAAGATTCCATGCTCTCATGTAATTGTAATTTGTAATTACATGAGTTCGACAAACTTACCTCTTATTGATGAATGATACAAATTGTCTCATTTCAAGCGATGTTATGAAGATCGCTTCCATCCAATAGAACACCCAGATTATTGGCTAGGATTATCATTTATAGAAGTTCGTCGAAATGAAGACTTACTAAGAGAACATGGTCGACCAAAAAGTGTAAAACCCGAAACCTACTTTCCCTATTTAAATATGTTTATTGTTGAGTTTAGTAAAGTAAGGGGGTTAAATATTTATGTTAGTTTGGAGTTGTGGGAAATGGGTAAAGGATAGGATTTGAAGAAGGAAAATATTTAAGTATGGGAAACTTGGCTCTCAGGTACTTAATAAGCTAGCCTTACAAAAAGAAATTTTGGCTAAGTGTTGGTCATGAAAATGGTGGTTGAGCATCGAGTAAGCACAAGGTAGGCATTGAGTAAATGCCATCGAGCATTGAGTATGTGCGTCCGAGGAAGGATCGTGCATCGAGTATGTGTGATAGAAGAATGACCATGCAACGAGCAAGCCATCGAGCATCGAGTTTTTCCATCGAGTATTTTCCAGAATACCATTGAATTTTCCATCGAGTAATTACCAAAATACCATTAAGTATTCCATCGAGTATCGAGTTTTGCATGAGCGATCAGCTTTAAACCCTAATTAATCCAAACAGTTGGCTTAATCTAGAGGCCTTAATCCATTAGTGGACGAGGTGGTGTGTTAGAATTTAATGTAAGTTCGTGTGGCTGGCAGTATAAAAAAAGAAGACAAACTTCAAAAGGTCGCTTTGGACAACTCCTCCGGGAAAATCAAGTGATCTTGGTACCGTTGGCATGCTCTATGAGTCTAGTTTCTAAAGCCGAGCCACTGAAAGGAAATCTCATCAGAAGAAGGACGAAGAAGGAAGGAAATAGCGAAAGGTTTCTTTTTCTGGCGAATCCGGGCCATCGACGAAGAATTTAAGATCCAGGCCGAACTACGTGAAATTTCAAGCTTAAAATTTAAGGTAATATTGTTATCACCATTATAAGTAAGTTTGTAGAAGGAACTTTTGCAAGATAAGGTTGTTGAGGTTGATGCCCTAAAGTCTCGTGTCCTGTAGTTTGTAAACATTTTTTGTACGAACGCTTGTGATGTGTAATGTATGATATTTACTTCATTTCTTGACTTTGCACATTTGGATGTTTTATTTGCTTTACCACAAATCAATAAACTTAAAATCCCTGGTTGTCTTAATGTAACTTAAGCGTGTATGTGGTAACATACAAGTGGATCATGTCTTAAGTGATAACCAAAATGGTCTGTAGTATATGGATATAGAAGGGAAACCTTATCCTAGTAACGCTACGGATGCGACCCGCTTTGTAGATTAGTTACAAGTGTCATGACTTGTCACAGATCGTCTAATCCTGATCATTCTTGTAGAGGACATGCGAGCGGGGGTGTCCTATACAAAGATTTTGTATAAGACCTAACCACAAAGTGTTAACGTCTTGTCATATAACTCCGTTCATGACAAATACTTCACTTCACTAAGATGACCATAGGTAACATGACCTCAATCCTGAGTGAGTTGGGAACTCCTGCCATTAAGGGCGGTCCTTTGATTTGCTTGGGTGCGAGTGTCCAGAGCGCCGACTCAAACCTACCACTTTAGGGATTCGTCTAATTTGGGAGCTGGGAACTCAACTTTACAATATGGAGTTCACTCCTTCCTTGAAGCAGGGATAAGTAGATTGATTGCTCCCTTAAGGGTTGATCCTAGGGCGCTCAGACCCAAGAGGTGTTCACACATAGTAATACTATATTGTATTGTTCATTAGAGGGATCAGTGCTACTTAAGGAGTAAGATGTAACTACAGGGGCAAAACGGTAAATCGGCCTAGCTATACTAATGAGCATCTGTGAACGGTCATCGTACTGATGATTGGTTATATCCAATGGAAATATATATCTATGGTAAGAAGAGTTCAGCTGTCGGTCTTTAGTGGAATGCCTGACAGTTAACGGATAGTGGATATCGTGGCTAAAAAGTTTAGTTAGTTATTCATGTACCATTGAAGCTTTGAGCCATAGGTCCATAAGGTTCCCTTGGTAGCTTGGATACAAGTTGAGAATTAGTTTTTGGGTCAGTTTGAAATGTTCAAATTGACAAGAGGGAGTTCGATTATATATGATATAATTGAACTAATTAATCATATATGATATAATTGACTTTATGTATGAGATACATTAATTTGGAGGAAATTGGATATAAATATGATTTATATCTAGTGGAGGAAAAATGCTATGGTTAATATATGATATTAAACCATAGGTTATGAATATAATGTGATTATATTTATTATTTATTAATTGGACAGTTATGGGATAATTGGCCGGCATCTCTTCTATTTTCGTAATGGATGAATAAGATGAAGAATCGTTTTGAGACGCTTAAATAGCTCACGGTGTAGTGCGAGATTTAAAAGGGAGTGTGTCATCGCTTAGTAAAATCAAAGCCTATATGATAGTGTTGAACAATCTCTTATCTTTTACTAAACGATCATTCAGGACCCGAGCTTTACTAAACGATCGTATAGACGATCACTTAGCTTTTCCTACACGATCATATAGACAATCGCTTATCTTTTCCTACACGATCGTATACTTCACCTAAACGATCAAGCATTTTGTCTATACGATAGACGAGTCTTTCTCACACTTGCTTGATCATTGTATATGATCTCTTTTCCTCCTCCCCTCTACCAAATTTGAACAAAGCCCACCATTTGGATTCTCACTCCGAGAATACTGAGGGCTTCGAATGGTGGTGACGTCTCCGTTTCCATCTATTTGTGGTAGACGATTGGGTGTTGCCGAACGATAGCTTGTCGTTCTAGAAAAAGTAAGATTTTCTGTGAAGAAAAGTCTTCAACTGGTATGATCTCTCGGTCTCTTATTTATTGATCCTTTAAGCATGCCAATAATTTAGCATTGTGAACCCATATTTGTATGTTCGAATGTATAGGTGGAAATTCTGTCACAATGAATTAGAAAGATTCACTTCCACTCATAGGCACTCTTATATAAGAGTTTCTTCAAAGGTTTGGGGTTTGAGTTACATATTTTGGAAGTTAAACCTAGAATTTGTTGAACAAGCAGGCAGCTATGTGGATTAGGGACAATGAAGAAGATTTAAAGCCCTAGATCAAACCACGAGGAGTTTTATATTGAAATTTTTAGGTAACATTGTTAACACAATTTTGAGCATGTTTGAAATAGGAATTTTCTTAAAATGAGTTATGGATTTCGAGTTATTGACATTAGAAACCGAATCTAGAATTTGTTGAACAAACAGGCAATTACTTGCTAAACGTTAGTTTGACACCCCAAAAATCCTACTAAGTATTGGGTGTGGGCGTTAGAAAGGAGGCGACCATCTACTGTTTAAGCATTTTAAATTCGACTAAGTACCCTACGCCCTAAGGTAAGTTACAAAGAATTGAAAGCGAAAGGAATAAATGTGAGCTTTGTTTGAAAAGGGTAGCCTCAATAGGGAGACCAAGGTAGTAGCTGAATTAATATTCTTGTGTGTAGGAGCAACACCCATTGGAGAAGCCTACCAAGCCTAAGAAAACAAGCTTAAAGACCCATGAGTGACTAAATGTCTTTAAACTTTATATATAAAAGATCATGCGTTCCAAATGAATTTCATGCTAAGGTTTATATGTTTTCCAAGCAACTAAAGTTTATACATATGATATTAGAGATTTCATAGCATTTCTTAATTATGATGTTTCAAGCTATTTAAGTAAGTTTTACTAGTTTTAGCGCATGTCAGGGCTGAATGTAAAAGTATTGTAAAAGCTAAATGCTTATATTTCATGAAGCATGCATGTCGAAATGTGACAATGCTTTTATGGTGAAAGCTAGGTAAATGCTATGCTTAAAGCTTTATTTACACATATTTTCTATGAATGGTACGATTCTAGTAAGCCAGATGCCAAAGGTATAGAAGGTATCCGAGGAAGTACCTAAGGTGTTGACGGTAGTTAGTATACTCCACGTGTACATAGGTAGTTCAATATGAGAGGCCGAAGTATGGGTCTCCTGGCCACAGTTCATTATATTGGGACCGAAGTATGGGTCTCATGGCCATGAATGGACGTTGGGAGCTTGAGCTACAAACGCTCGTTCTCAACTAAGGTTTGTAAATATGTACGAGGTGTGATGTTATGTTTTAATGTATGATTCTATAAAAGTTGCTTGAGTTTGATTTCAACATGTTTACATGTTTAATATGTGTATGAAAGGCGTGAGATGAACTGTTTCATACAAGTCACTCACTGGGCAACCAACTCATTATTTCCCAATGTTTTTCTTTTTTTCAGGTAGCGGTCAGATTCCCCGAGGTTGAACATGCTGCCACTTGCCACTCAAGACTTGGCCAGGAAGGAGAAAACTTAGGTTAAAGTTTGTAAATAATATACACATGTTGTGAGAGGAGTCAAGAACTAGTGAATATGTTTTGGGACCCATCGTTTCTGCTCTTATGTTGTTTTGTTGGATGTTTGTTTTGTTTGTCAACTCTGAGATTGTAAATAATTTTCATTTGCTGGTTCGGTTATAGAATATTATCCTGCTAAGTCATAAATGCATAACAAGGCTTTAAGCAGGTTATATAGGTAAGTTAGGCAGTACGTGCTGGCGAGAAGGTCGGTAACTGCTAGCATCACATCCCCTTAAAGGTTAAGAGGGTAAACTAGGAGGGGGTGTGACAAAAAGTGCACGAATTCATTATGAAATGGATTGGAGAGGGGCTAGTCAAAAAGTTTGATGTACAATTTGCAAGGGAGGACATAACAAGCGTACTTGTTCACATCGTTCATTAGGTGCTTCCTATTTGAGCCATTGATGACTTTGTTATTTAATGGACTTTTTACGTAATTGAAATTGTTATGTAATGGACTTTTTTATATAATTGAAATTGTTATGTAATTGAATTTTTTATGTAACGAACTTCTTTTATATAATAAACTTTGTTATGGAATTGACTCTATTAATATGTGTTTGCATTCTTTTAGTGTTTGTGCATCATGGATCCTGATCCTTCTAATCCTATGCAAAATATCAATAAAATATTCATCATTTACAATCAATATGGGATAGTTCTTCTGCTGTAGTTTTGGGCTGTCGAAGAAAGGAGGGATCTGCACAATGTACTATCTCGTTTGATCCACGTATTATTCCTTATGTACAACAAGCTGGTTTTCTTGGGGTTGCATAGATTGGATTTATCCAACTAGATTGACACCTCATTACTGCTTTAGTAAAGCGTTGGAGACTAGAAACCCACACATTTCATATACCTTGTGGGGAATGCACAATTACATTGTAGGATGTCGCAATTCTGTTTGGATTACTAGTGGACGGAGGACTTGTGACAAGTTCATTACAATATGATTGAAAAACTATTTGTGATGATCTTTTGGGCATTTGACCAAATGATTTGAAAGGCTCAAGATTGAGTATCCCGTGGTTAGTGTCCCAATTTCTAGAGTTATCTTCTCATGCCAACGACATCAGCATACAGAAGTATGCATGAGCATATATTATGTAGCTTATTGGAGGATTTTTGTCTGCCAACAAGTCGAATTCTCGGGTACATCTTATGTTTCTTCCACTATTGGATGATTTCAAGCATACTGGTACGTACTTGTGGGGTGGTGCCTGATAACTTGTAGAAATACAAGTTATTGTTTTCTTAAAGTTAGAATAATTAGGGTCAAATAAAGAGAAACACATTCATTTCAGAAAAGTATCGTTTTTAAAGAAACGTGCACTACTAACGCTTGATAATGCAGCAATCGTGGAATTTCACTAAGTGTTGTAGAGAAGCCAATGCAGGAAGCATGCGTTGGAACCCAGCGAATTCAAGAAGATACATTTCGCTCGTGCACTTAACGCTAAATCTTAACTTACGGTATGGGCAACCTAACATGCGAAGTCTGAGTAGATTAGAATGGCAAATAGCTACAAGAAGGCTTGAAAATTAATCCTATCACATCACAAGTTGCTGAGTCCAAGTGCCTATAAAAGAGATGCTATCCACCTAAAAAAATAGTTAGAGAGTTAAAAAGTTAGACACCTAGAAGTAGGCAGTAGAATCTCTGTACAAAGTAGTTCCTCAACCGACAACAAGAAGAAGAGGAGTCCGACCACCATTTCCACCGTTGATTACGGAGGTTCTGCTAGAGTTAGAGCTCGAGAGAGACGACCTTCAACACATCCTCACCTCAGTCACGGCAGCAAGCATCTAAAATCAAGCAAAAAGTAGAATGAGATTGACCCCAACGACTTGACACTTTTCTTTCCTTACTTAGCATTTTCTTCCATTATTTGTCTTGATTGAACTGGGATTTTGTAGAAATATTTTGTTAATATTAATTTAATCATGATTTCATCCATTTCCACATCCATGTTCTTACTTTCCTTCATCATGAGTAGCTAAATTTGTCGTGGGTTCGGTGGAACTAAATATTAATCTGCTAAGTCACATGTATGTGCGTTTAACTTGCTTGATGTATACTTAAATGTTTTATGCTTGAATCCATCTAATCAATCGATTTGAGTAGAAATAGTTAATTGCTTCAGAGAGAAAATAACTATTGAACGCATTAAGTAATAATATTGAGTAGCTTTAGAGATAAGTTAGTCATGTTGATCTGTTCATATTTGTAAACACATGCATCTTAGAGATAAGATAAATGTGGCCAATGCATCGAGAGATATTGAAATACTTAAGTAGAGAACAGAACCTAGACACATCATACATGTATACTTAAAGATTACCCGTTAATCTTCCCAACCCCATCTCATTCCCTTGATTTCACATAAACTTGTTGTCTGTTACTAAGGAATCATCACGTTGCCCCAACGCATTACATATTTTGTCAACATATCCCATCTTTCAAACCTCTTTCTCTTACATGTATGTTAGCTTAGCTTAGTTTAGAATCTCAACACATATATCTATACTTAGAATCACACAACGAAAGATCATCTCACCATCTTGCGTTAGTACTAACTAATCCTTGCATTTAACCCTGGGCTTGCCAGGAAACTTGGGCTAGGTTTATACTTAGATCTAACTCAAGAAAACTTATACGCAACTAAGAGCTTTGTATAAAACTTAATTTTTATCTCCTAACGCATAAACTCAAAATAAGATAGAAAACGACACAAGTGCAAAGAATGATTAAAAATGCAACAAGTTTTTGGTGCCATTACTGGGAATTAGGCGATGTAGCTAATAGTAATTTGGTTTATTGAATCTTTCTTGTAGAACTCTCAACTAAAGGAGTATTACAAGCTGAGCTTGAGCCTATAAACGTTTTATAAGCACAAAAGACTCTTTTGAGCCCAAATACAACCCTGAGATTGAAAGAACCTTATGTCAATGAATCAGAGCTAATAGAAGGTGGAGGCAAAGGCAGAAAATAATGGCTAACGATCAAAATAACCAACACATGGCTCAACAATTAAAAAATATTGTCAATAATACTATCTAGATGGCGAACAATAGCAGGCATCTAATGCATGAATATACTTCACCTATTCTATATGACTTTACACCTGGGATCATATATCCAACCCCGATGGGACCAGATTTGAAATGAAGTCTGTAATGTTATAGATGTTACAAACTATAGGGTAGTTTGGTGGAACACGCGGGGAGGATCCCCATGTACACTTAAAGTGTTTCTTGGAGACATGTAATTTATTTGTGATTCCTAGAATCACACCTGAATCTATAAGGCTATCTTTGTTCCTTTGAAGGGAAATCATGAACTTCGAACAGAGAGATTTTGAGACCTCAAGTGATGCGTGGGAATATATTTAAATGGTTAGTTAAGAACTGTTCGAACCATGGGTTGCCTCTCACGGTTCAAATGGAAACGTTCTATATTGATCTAAATAAACATTCCCAGATGGTTGTAGCCTCAGTCGCTGTAGGAGAGATTATGATCAAGTCCTATGATGAAGCTAAAGAGATTTTAGATTGAACAACCAAATAAAACATGGAGCGGGATGAATCTCAATTGAAGGATAGGCGTCGAAGAGCAGGAATGATAGATAATGACGTAGTGAGCAACTTAGCAAAGAAAGTGGTCGCCATGACGAACATGCTGAACAACTTAACCATGAACACATAGCTTAAATTAGAATTTGCATAAGATAGATGCGTCGGGACAACCTGTGATTAGCTGTATGGGTTGAGGCGAGCCACATTCCTCTAATCTTGTCCTCAAAATCCACAATCTGTCTTTTTTGTGAAAAACAACCATTTCTCCAACACTTACAAACCAAGATAGAGAAACCATCCTAATTTCTCTTTAAGAGGCCATCAACAAAACCTAGAGCATTCTAGCATGCAGCAGCAGCAGAGGCAGGGAACCCCATCGAGATTTCAGCACACTCAGCAAGAACCACCGCAACAATCTTACAACAGAGGTATAACTGCGTCGAGTTCCTCTTTTCTACTTGAGGCTCTGTTGAAAGAGTACATAGTTCAGAAATGACGCATTATACTAAAAAGTCAAATTGAAGGAAATCTAAACATAGAGATCCAATGAGCAAAAACGGATTGTTCCAAATCCCATTGTGAAAGAACTTAAACTATTACGGTCTAAACAGAAACGATTATGCATAATCAGTAAATTACAAGCATGCTTCTTAAAAGAATGAACAAGGGATAGAGTATGTAAACCTTTGAAGAACTCTTTTTTCAAGTATCCTTTGATCAATCTCCAACGCGTCCAAAGAAGCACTTGAACATAACGAACATAATAGCCAACAACACGAATTGATGAATCCTCAATCACTATTGAGTCCAACTCGATCCCCAAACCTCGAACAGAACTAGAACACCACCACAAGTGTTACCTTGGTATTCTCGGTGTGAGAATCCAGGAGTTGCGGGCTTTGTGTGACTTTGAAGAAAGAAAAGAAGGAGATAGACGATCGAGTAAGTGGGAGATGTATGAAGTTTATCCTATAGACTAGATACTCGATCGTTTAGAAAAAAGAAGCCTATCGTATAGACTTTGTTATTCGATCATGTAGCAACGAGTAAGCGAGTAACTATCGTATAGTAAACTCGGTATTTGATCGTGTAAGCTGTGAGACACTATCGTTTAGTAAAACGTTTTTACTCGATAGTCCTTTCTTTTGTCAAACAACACAAATGAATGATCATCTGATTTTTGGAAAATGATTTTCCTTTTATCTAACAGTTACCATAATCATTCCAATAACCTCCCATTCAATCGGTTATTAAAGAAAAAGAATAATTATCATATAATTAATATTTAAATAGATATGATAACCAACTTATCATATTATATTTATAGCCTATAGTTTTAATATTTCATCATATGAAACATATAAACCATAGTTCTTTTTCTATGTATGGTATTTAATATAAATCATATTTATATTAATCCTCCAATTAATGTATCTAATACATCAAATCAATTATATCACATATAATTGAATTAATTTAATTATATCACATATAATTGAATTAATTTAATTATATCACATATAATTTAATTAATTTAATTATATCACATATAATTTAATTATATCACATGTAATTAAATTTCCTCTTGTTAATTTGAACATTTCAAACTAACCCAAAATCTGATTTTCAACTTGAACCCATTGAGCTACCAAGGGGACCTTATGGACCTATAGCTTGAAGCTCCAACGGTACGTGAATAACTGACTAAATTCTTTAATCACGAGATCCACCATCCGTTAACTGTTGGTCACTCTACTAAAGATCGACAGTTGCACTCTTCGCACTACAGATATATTTTTGTGTTCATTGGATATAATCAGTCAACAGTGTGATGACCCTTCATAAATCGTTCATAAGTACAGCTGGGCCAATTTACCGTTTTTCTTCTGTAGTTACATCTAACTCCTTAAGTACCCTAATTCCGCTAATGAACAATAAGTTATAGTCCTACTATGACTGAGTTCTCTCTTCCCAAGAGAGGGTGTGGCCAATTCAAGACTCGGAATTAGCCCTTAAGGGAGCAATTTATCTACTTGCCCATGCTTCGGGGAAGAAGTGAATTCCGTCTTGTGTAGCTAAGTTCCCAGCTCCCCAATCAAATGAATCCCTAAATGGTAGATTTATTGAGTTGGCAATCTGGCCACTCTCACCCATACAAATCAAAGAACCGCCCTCATGAGCAGGAGTTTCCAACTCACTCGGGATTAAGGTCATGTCACCTATGGTCATCCTAGTGAAATGTAAGTCTCAATTATCAACAGCGTTATATAAAGAGACTAATCATCTCGTGGTCTGGTCTTATACAAACTCTTTGTATATGATACCCCCGCTCGCATGTCATCACATGAATGGTCAGAACCAGACCATTTGTAGCACTTTACAACACTTGTAACATCTACAAAGCGGGCCATATCCATAGTGTCACCAGGATAAGATATCCCTCCTTTATCCTTATACTACATATCATTTAGATTATTACTTAAGGCATGATCCACTTGTATGTCTCCACAGGCATGCTTAAGTTACATGAAATAACCACGGATCTTAGTTTATTAGATCGAGTAAATGCTTATAAAATAATATTTATTTTATTAATATCAATATGTTTACAGAGTGTTTACAAACTACGAGACTACTAAGAGAATTAGGATACCAATCCCAACACAAACATCCTCCTTAGGAACTGGAGTTACAGGTAGGTCAGATTGCTAATGAACTAAAAAAACGCCTGCAAGGAACCTTGCCAAGCAACACGGAAGCTCCCAAACAACATAACAGTGACAAGGGGCAGTGTCAGACGGTGACACTACGGAGTGGTAAACCTATGACATAGGTTAAGAGAAAAGAATTAAGAGAAAAGATTCACCCTAACCCAACAATGAACACACTTGAATAAACATATGAGAATACCAATGCATCTAAGAAGGCTAGAGTAGAAAGAGCACCTGGTTTTACGATTCATTCTCCAGCGAATACCTCCAATGCAGGGGCTGACGTGCATCCAACTACGCCTTCCCCCAACTATTACAAAAAAAGAATGATGAAAATAAATTCAAGTGTTTCCACACAAATCTTTAAAAAAATTTGCATACCTAGGTATTTGTTAAATAGCATTAAGCAAAGGGATGTTAATTTGTACCTTTTTGAACATCTCAACAAGCTCTAGGTCAGTATCTTCTATCTTAGGTTTTGCAAATCTACTGGGGAAGGGGCCTTAGGTACATACGATTCTGCTTTAGAGGGAGAGTAGTTACATACCTCATGAAAGATGAGAGTTTCCTCGGATTCATTTACCTTGTTTTCTTGCTCATTTACCTTTTCTAGCTTCTGGGAGATGACTGAACTGGGCTAGCTTCTTGAAAGGAAGAATGAATTTCCTTCCCACTTCTAAGAGTTATAGCACTTACATTCTCGTGATCCGGTTGGGCAGAAAGCTTACCAGATGTTTTACTCTCAAGTTTTCTTGCCACAGTTGCAAGTTGAGTGATTTTAGTGCCCAAATTGGTGAAGCCTTGCCTAGTCTCTTGTTGAAAGGATTTGGTGTTTTTTTGGAGTTGGATGTTGTCTTTTTTAAGTTGGTGAAGTTCCTGTTGAAATTTTAAAGAGTGGCCAGTAAGTGATTTTACAACATCCTCTAGAGACATACTTAAGAAGGTTGAAGATGATGATTGGTTCCAGTTCTCGCATTGCCCTTGAGATCTCCATTTGAAATTGGGATGATTTCTCCATCCTTGGTTATAGGTTTGCCCGTGGGGGTCATATTTCCTCTAAAATCCTCCAATGGCATTGACTTAAGCTTATGGGCAAGCCTCAGAAGTATGTCCGACTACTCTACATGCTCTACATGTTTTGACTTGAGGAAGCACTCCCTGAGCTACCTGAGTAAAAAGAGAAACGAGGTCAGACACTTGAGATCTTAGCTTACTTACTTCACTAGATTGAGCAACAGTGTGATTGAGAATCCTTGGCACAAAATTCTGAGAGTTCTCCACCATAATAGATATGAGTTGACTTGCTTCAGTGGGCGTCTTGTCTGCAAAAGCCCCTCCGGTGGGCACATCAATATTGCACCTCTTCGACTGAAGCAAACCTGAATAGAAATATTAGATAAGATATTGTTTAGAAATTTGATGATGAGGGAATAAAGCCCAAAACTATTTATATCTTTCTCAGTATTCATAAAAAGAGTCTCCTACACTCTACTTAATTCCATATATTTCTTTTCTTATATTATAAGCTTTAGATGCAGGAAATTTTTTTTCTAAGAAATTTTTTTTCAAACCATTCCATGTAGTGACGGATCCCTTCAGCAAGGAGTACAACCAATCTTTGGCCACATCCTTCAAAGAGAAGGGAAAGACCCTAGATTGAGTTGCTCTTGTATTACCCCTGAAAGAGTTAAACAACGTGTAGCGTAAGTATCAAGGATCCATAAGCATTCTAATTCACTAATTTTGACAAAAACTAAAGCATGCTCTTCTTAAAAAGTGGGTTTTCAGAACATACCTTTGATGAACTCTCCAAGAAACGTCTGTTCAGCTACTGTCTTCACTTGATATCAACGTGAACCACCTCAAAGCCTTCCCTACTATGCTCTTGGAGCTTTAGGCAGAGCAACTTGAAGATGTGAAGAAACAAGAAAAACTCACAGCAGCCCAACTGAAGAAGAAACTTTCTTCTTCAGAAAATTTTCTCTCAAATTCTGTATCTCTCCTTCTCCAACAACTCCAATCTTCTTTATATATAATAGATGAACATGCAAAGAGATGGGAGTGCATGGCTTGCAGCTCATGCTTGGGGAATCAAAGTAGAGAAGATAATGCCTTTTATGTGAGCATAAAGATGATGGTAATGGAGAAAAATTATTTTCTATTTTGTGCAACCATGCAAATGATTTTCCATTTTTTAAAAAAAAAACATAAAATGATTTAAAACCATTTTAATTCAAAAATTTATTTTCTTAAATTAATTTCATAAATTAATTTCATAAATTAATTTAAAAATTAATTAATTTAATATCAAATATTAAATTAATTTTTGCACAATAATCAACTTTATATATTTAAATCATATTTAAATATTTATTCTCTTGTTTCGTTTAATTTGAACATTTCAAATTAATTTCTCAAGCTACCCTAAAGCTTATCCATTTACGAGCTAGTAAGGGGACCTCGCGGACCTACAGATCATGGGCTCCAACGATTCGAGATTAATCGGCTAAACTCATTATTTCGATCTAACCCCCATTCGTTAACTAATGGGATACTCTACTATAGCCCATAGTTGAACTTCCCTCATTGTAGATATATTATGTCCACTCAATAACTATAATCAGTAAGTCGATCCTTCACAGGTTGTTCGTAATCACATCTAGGTCAAAAATTCCATTTTACCCCTGTGACTACATCTTGTTCCTTAAGTTCCTACTGATCCTCTAATGAACAATTCTGATTCATAATCTCTATGAATCAAATCCTTTCTCTATCATGAGAAGGCAGGGCCCCGATTGTTCAAGACCTGGAGTTAGTAGTTAAGAGAATAACCTATCTGCTAACCCTAAATAGGGTAGGAGTGAATTCCATCTTCCAAGGCTATGTCCCCAGCTATTCATCTGGTCTTATCCCCAAAATGGTAAGCTTATTAAGCAGTGCTATTGGACTACTCTCACCGTTTTCAGATCAAAGGATAATCCCGAACAAACAAGAGTTCATAGTTAGCTCAGGATTAAGATCGAGTTAACCTAGGTTATATAATAAATGAAATAGTCAGTTTTAATAGTAAACGGTCGTTATAAAGAAAAGTGACTATTTTCGTGGTCCAATCTATATGTAAACTCATTGCATAGGATGCCCCCACTCTCATATCTCAACATGAACAATTTGTGGATCACATCGTTTATAGCACCTTACAACTTCTTGTAACAACTATAGAGTGGGCCGCATCTAATAGTGTTACCAGGATGAGATACCCAATTTCATCCATATACTCATTAGACCATTTAGGCTATATACTGTCAACTTGATCCTGTTTATGTCACTACATAAAGTTACAGCATTCAGACTATAGCCAAGGATGCATTTATTGGATTTTCATAATAAGATGAAAATCAACAAGTCATTGTTATTGATAAAATAGAATGTTTAACACGAACTGCGAGTTCTAGGACATTCCTAACAACCTCGTGTGGGCGCATTCCATCAGAAACTAAATGAAACTCTTTCATGTGTTTGTGCGAGTCTTCTTGGGTTGTCCTCTAAATTTAGGCAAGAGATGCACAAGTCCCAGTTTAAGTTTGAATGGAATGTTAGTGATGAGAGGAAAATGTAATCTCTTTTGATATGCATTGATTTCTATGCGTTGATGGTTATGCGTTAATATGAAGAATATGCAATATGCATTAATTGTGTATGCGATGACCATGCATTCCTGTCAGAAGTTTTCTTGCTCTCTTGCCAAGTATAATAAGAATGCAAGTTTCTCAAAATGATTCTTGAACACAAGAACTTGTAACTAAATAATGTTTGCAAAGTAATACGTTTGAGGCGATGAATAAAAGTAAATAGAAAGAAGTTAATGGACTATGCGCTACTCCTACTCCTAACAAAACAGATTGAGCAATGGAAGTTTGACTATGAGAAATAGTATAGATACGACAATTGTTAACGAGTGATAAGATGTTCATGGAGAAATAGAGTTGCAGAAGAGGTAAATTCACCACGTCATTAAGCTTGGTCGTAAGAGTAATCCCAGCTCGCCATACTAACGCATCGCACACCTCTCGGTGGTCAGTCACATGCTTATATCTCTATAACGCATGGTTGCGTTGAACATAAGATCATTCCTACTTCTAGGAACACTGCTTACTTTGTTTATTGTGTTCCACTACATACCCTCTCGAGCAGTTAGTTGTAGCTACTCAGTTCATAGACAAGCATTGTGATAGCCTCACACCAAGCAAAGAGGATTAACTCACTATACTCGTGCAATGCATACCTCTCAGTGGTTTGCTACATGCGTCATATCTCTAGGCCGCATGATTGAGTATTAACTCTTGCAATCAACACTTAACTAAACAATGAATGTAAACAATAATAAAAAAGAAGAAGATGATGAAGATGGTGTTGAAGCAACTAAAGAGATGCATTGATTACAAAATCAATTAGTGTCTTAAGCCAAAATGTAATACAATACAGAGATAAGAAGAGAGGTGGAGGGTTAAATGTAGGCAATCTCTTGCTTCCATCAGATGTACTTCAAGACTGTCAGTGGTGGAGAAGTCTCTCTCGAGCTCTATCTCTAACGAAGCTCCAGTCGTCACTCAAAAAGGGTTGTGGAAGTGAAGAACTTTTAAAGAATGTCTTGCTCACGCTCTCATCTGTGATCACAAGAATCTATCTAAGGCAGAGACTCAGATTGATTGAAGTTGGGCTCCAAGGCTCTATTTATAGAGCTCAAACGCCGACAACATTGGTAGTCCCACTCTGAATCACTGCCACTTCTGATACAGTAGGTAAAATGTCAGCATCATCTTATCTTTTCGATACTCCCAAGGTATGTGTTTATGATCGTTTCTTATGGAGTATCAACGCATTCCACCCACCTTGCGATCAACCTTCTATCACGATTATCATTCTGTAGCTATAACATTCCATGCGACGAACTAGTCTTCATGAAGATTAATGCATGCGATCAGCTTTGCGATGGTCTGGGATCAACGCATGCTCAATTCCTGAAATAGCTACAAGGGCAAATAGGTTCTTTCGGAAGAGAAGGTTTGCGACTAGCAGTAGCTGTCAACGGTCTTTGACACTTAGCTGAATTGTGGCCGTGAGGCTTTTCTCTCGTACCATGCCTGTTTTAACTTCCTTTCCTGTAAACAGAAGTCTAGCAGACATGACCAATAGCTCTTACAAAAGGCAATGTAATTGACGAGGAAAAGTCGGCATTTCTACAAGTTATCACACCCCCAAATTTAGAATCATGCTTGTCCTCAAGCATGCCTCGTACTAAGGAAATTCGAAACTTGCCCTTTGACTCTTCTTTTGCGTTGATCAGCCTCTTAGAATATAATTCACTTGCACCTCTAACATTGGTTGCAACACTGTCCTCAAACTTAGCCACTTCTTTTAAGAGATATTTTTTAAGTTTAATTCTGGCAAGCGTCCACTTTTTACTCATCGCTGAAAACTTTTCTTTTAACTTTTTACAATGTGATCGTTTAATATGATTCAAAGCTTTGCAATTCATTATTGGATTGGGGCATTGAACCTGGTTACGCTCTTCGTTTTGGCTTGCCTCCACGAGTGTCATGCGGGCATCCAACTTTGGTTGCGTGCCATATTCAACTCAACTTTTGTCTTAGATAATTTTAGTTTGTGCCAGTCAAAGGAGTTGTTATCATGCATTGATTCTGATCACCTACTTTCGTTTTGGCTTACCTGCATGGGTGTCATGCGAAGTATCCAACTACGGGTGAGTGTCTTTCACAACTTTAACTCTTATCAGCTTGGGTCTCCTCTTTGCGCTGACAGTGGAGTTTTTATATATTATTATTATTATTATTTTGAATAATCATTGCAATGTTTAAAAAGGACGCATTTGCATGGACCACTGCCACCGCCAAATTTAAAGAGTGGCAGGGTCCTTGCCAAGAAGCTAAAAACAAACTCGCTCAGAAGCTACTAAAGCAAGGTGAGCCATGCAACGTTTAGTTAGTGGATGTAGTGAATTTACATAAGTATCATCATGGATGCTAATCTATCAATGTAAAAGAGAGCAAGCGGACAAAAGAGAATTTCAAAAGGATAATGCATAAAAGATAACAAGAAAAGAAACATGCGAGCAGAATATCAATTGCATCAATACTTAGAATTCACACGGAGGAAATAACCATGCATTGAATGATGGAAAGGATTCTTCTTTCAAAACAACACACCGAGAGGAAATTATTGTCGCACCCACAAGGAGCGAATGCAACACCACATCAAAAAAAAAAAAAAAAAAAACAACCGCAAATCCAAAACAACAATAATCAAACTATTATACTTATGATTCTTGATTTAATAAAGTTCATTATTTCATCAATATTCATGAGCTAAACCTCTCTAGGAGTTTAGTAATGTGGATATTTAGGGTTGATATGTCTTAACTTTTGTTGCATATCATTCCACCATGATTTATGGGTTCTCTTTATTGAGTTAAAAGATAGCATTGGTAGGCTAAATTAACCACTTAACAATATAGTGAAACTCTAATGCTAAAAAGGTTAGAGTGTAAACTGAGGTCACGGAGGGATATGAGACTTCGAGCCTAGAAATATGACTGTCATGTCCCCTTAGAAATAAGGGACACCATAGGATAAAGAAATCGAACTTGAATTAATCTAAGAAGCAAACCATGGAAACATTAGGCATTCGCTGCTTAGACCTCCTAAAAGAACTTGACACAAAACCGAATAAGTGTAGTTTTTTGTCCATGCATAACTCATTGCACTTATGCTCACATGATGCGACCGCATCACTTAAGGCATAACACCCGAAAGTTGAAACATTGTTGCCCCCTTTTCATTCGTCATTGTTACTATTTTAAATTTATTTTCTCACTCACTATATCATATATTTTTCATTGGTTACCTTGGGTATTTGGTCCATAGTCATAATCAACTTAGAAATCAATCTGTCCTGTGGGATTCGACACTTGGAATACTCCAAATTTATAACTTCATTGATAGTGTATGCTTGGATTGATATCTCATTTATCTATTACTATTTGTTACTCATACATCTGGTCGATCACCTAACTTAGTAAATGATCACTTAGATTCCTCCTAAGTGTGAGATTCCCTCTCGATGAAATTTAGGCCCCCATAAGTGTGAGACTTCCTTATAATGAAACTTATACTCCTCCTAAATGTGAGAATCTCTTCTCAAAATATAGTAGAATGATTCAATATGATCAACATACCACGTCAAGATCAATAGCAACAAACACTTTACAATCACAAGGATTGACACACTTGTAGATTACAACAAAACCACAAAACAAATGATACAACAATTCTTCAAAAGCGGTAACCCTAAAAAGAGTACAACAACCACTTAAATATGCAGAACATACAAAGAGAACCAAACCTAAACCATAATCTACATAGCCCATAAAAAGAAACAAATCCGTGAGAATAAACACAAAGTATTTTTCAAGTAAAAAAAATACATTCAGATTGAAACAACATTTGCATAAACATCTCGAAGGACGATATAAAAGACAAGATGACAAATATTTTAAGGGACAACTACCACAACCACAACAACCCTAAGAAATTACAGTAACACTAAAGAAACACTAAAATTTTGGTATCCATTAATAGATATTTGTAATTTCCACCAAACAACACGATTCCTAAAGAGAAATAGAGAGGAAAAAAAAGAAAGTAAAGGTGGGTTATCCAATACTATAAGAAAGTGCCCAAATATGGTGAAACAAGGGTGTAGTGGCATGTGGCTTTTACTATTGAATGATGTTATGGTATGTGGCTTAAAGTTCACTCCAACCCTTTAAGAAATCACACTCTCTCTCTTCTCTTTTCTTTTTTTCTTGTCAAATATCTCTCATTTTGATGCTTTGAATTATGTCCCTTCTGCATTCATAGCATTCTATGGTCCCCGCCGTACACTACATAAAGTAGAGCTGTCCCTTTCTTTGTGGGGTACCCTCCCCCTCCAACATTAGGGACCCCCCACCTTTCCTTTCTTCCTAAGCTTTTTTTTCCTTCCTCTTGTCCCATTGATTGGATCACTAGCTAGCCTTTTTTTTTCCTCTCGTTTTGGTCCATACGTGTGTCCAATTCATGTTAGATTGCCTACCCCTATTAACGTGTATTTGTTACGAGGAATTGGTAAGTCATTCTATTAAAAAATATCAATTTTATAACTTATCAACTCCTTATATTATAGATTCAAAACTTTAAAACTCAACACTATTTGAATATCCTTTTAGAGGAACAATAAGAGAGTATTTGAGTATGATTTTAAAATGGTTAAAATCATATTTTTTATATTAATTTTATTCATTTGAAATTGATTTTGATTATATGAAATTCACATTTAAAAGAATAAAACTAAACATTAAATTAATTTTTAAAAAGATTAAAGATAAATTTGAATATGATTTGAACCTTATGAAAACAATTTTAACGTTTTCAAAATAATATTTAAATATGTCCTAAATAAAAGCATTGTCGTGTGCTGTGAGGCTGAACATATTATTGGTTTAAAATAAATATAGTATTTTGCTAAGAGTTTATTTTTCTTTTTCTTTTAGTACGCCAAGAGCATTGTGTTATTGTGAATGGATCTTTGATTTTAAAATTATTCCCAAGTAAATTCAATAAATTATATAGCTTAATTGAATACGTGTGTATGTATTTTAAAAAACTTACCATTAAGTTTCTTTTTTTTTTCCCTATAAAAATGATAGCATATCATTAAGTTTTTTTTTTTCAGGACAGACCTTCTACCCAAAATAAGCCACATTTTCCAATTAAAACCAAACCCTACGATCCACTTCCACGTCAAGCACTTCAAATTAGTTTTTACTTATTTATTTATTTTAAAATTTTAAAATTGTTTTTAAATATAAAAGAATGAATTAAAATATTTATAAATCATAACAAAATTTTAAAACTATCAATAATAGATATTGATAGACGTCTATCACTGTCTATCAATGACATTGTTAGACATTGATAGAAGTCTATTAGTATCTATCAATATCTATCATTCATAGTTCTGAAATTTTGCTATATTTTGTAAATATATTTTTTAGGCCAACTTAAAAAAATTTCAAGTTAGTTGGATTGACAATTAAGTTGCGTTGGGTTGTTGGATTATAATTTATTTTTCTTTTCAATTACAAATATATAAATTTATTTACGACACATGATTAATAATTAAAATCTCATAAAATTCAAATGTTAATGACTAAATATCTATGATATTTATTACAGAATTTAAACTAAAACAAATATTATTACAATTTTAAAAGAAAAATATTAAAATTCACAAACTAATCAATATAAAGTAATAAAACTTTAAATAAAGTGGGTTCGGTGAACCCAAATTTTTCTTTAGCCAATCCGTATCCCAATCTAACCTAACTCAAGAACAAAATCAACTGACCCAATTCTTATATTCTAAATTGGATAGTCAAAATTATTCGAATTGTTGAGTTATTTGAACACCGTAACCTAATGAAGGTTTAATTACTATTTTGTTTAAGCAGCAATGGGTGTCAATAAAATAATTAAAAGAGAGAAAGAAAAAAAAACATTCGTGCTATTGGTTGATAGATGATAAGACTTACTTTGTGGTTCCAATTTCTCCATCAGTTGCTTTCTTTTGCTTTCTTTGCATTTTATTAATAACTAATGTTGCAATTTAACACTACGTGGACATTAAATTTGTCAACTTTTTTCTTTTTAAATTTAAATTGTCAACTTGATCTCCTTATTAAAATTGTACTGTAGTTCTCATTTTGCCCCTTTTATTTCTTTTAAACCATTTTTAATACTGTAGATTACATTGAAATTTGAAATCAATTTCTTTATATAAATACCATAACAAAATAAGTCATCTGTTATAAGCAAACCGCTTAACTAGAAGATTATCCTCATAAAAAATAAATTTTTTCTTTTCTTTTCAAAATACAGTAAGTAGAAGAATTCGAATCAACTACCTTTTGAAAGATTCATGTTGCCAAAAATTGTTTCGTTGAACAAAATGAATTAATTTCACTTCTTATTTAGGTCTATAGTAGTTTAAAAAATAAAAGTAAAAGTTTAATGTATAATATTTATTAAAAAAAAAAAAAGAAAAAGAAAAAAGAGGTGGTGGATGGGGGTCCACCTGTAACACAATAATGATAGTGTTTAAATCAGGACTTTGAGTATGTGGGAAAATGATAGAATGTGTAGAATATTCCTTTAATTGGAAAAATCATAATTCCACAAGATAAGTTTTAATTTAATGGGAAAAAAGTTGTAAAATTCAATGAATCCAAGGATGCCGCATCACTCCATTTCGAATCTCTAATTTTATGACTTTTTTTTTTGTTCAGATATTCAATTAAAATGACTCTTCAAAAGTCGTGGTGCCACCCACATGTGTTTATAATATATGCTGTCAATTGTTATCTAACACTATTTTTAAAAATAAAATCAAATCAAACAACAATATTTATCAAAATATAGAAACTTCACTACACAACAATAAAACATTTTCAAACAAGTTTAACCAGAGCTACAATTTAAAGGATTACTTTTAAACCAAAAAAAAAAAATTAGTCAAGTTATTTATAAATATAATAAAATATCATTATTAATTAGTGATATTATTCCTGATAAAAGTCTATCGCGATTTATCGTTCAATGATAACAATTTATTGCAGTCTATCACGAATAAACAGTGATATTTTATTATACTTAAAAGAAATTTCATAAGCTTTACCATTTAAAATAATTACCCCAATTTAAATCCATGTATATACATTTTTAAGCTGCAAATCAATATTTGATTTTAATTTACTTTAGCCAAAATATCATTTTTTTTCTATGATTTTGAACTCTTTTTTTTCTAATACAATTTCAACGCGTTCTATATTTTAATAAAACGAGCAAATATCAATTTATACCTCTAAATTTTTGAATTGTATCAATTTAAACATTAACCTTTAGGGATTGTATCAATAACTTCGAGATTTATATCAATTTAAGTCTCAAACTAATAATTATATCAATTTACCTGAATTTTCATAAGTGTATTAATTTAAACCTCGAACTTTCATAATTGTATCGACTTAAATCCTGAATATTCATAAGTGTATCCAAATAAAACATAATTGAGGGATTAAATTGAATATACTTACAAATATTTAAAGTTTGAATTGATATAGTTATGAAAAATTTAGGATTTAAATTGATACAATCCAAAAAATTTAAAGTCTAAATTGATATAATTATTAATTTATGATCTAAATGGATACAATACTCAAGAATATAAATTGATATTTGTCCTATAAATTATGTTGGTGTCATTACGTAATTTAATTTAGTGAAATGACGTAGAGATAGTTAGGTGAAGTCGGCAAGGAAAAGCTATTTGCTACTATGTTTTATACTTTTTTTTTAAATTGAAAATATTATCTTATAAAAAATAATGGGTATATACATGATGCAAACCAATAATAATTTGAATATACTCAAAAACAGAAATAATAATAATTTGAATATACTCAAAAACAGAAATAATAATAATTTGAAATGTAGACTTCTTCTTTATCAAATGTTTATTTAATTATGGTCTTAAAGAGCTCTCATTCAAAGCCTATCGACTTTTTTTTTTTTGGGAAACAATTGATTTTAGTTTTAAAATTAAACTAATATTTCAAAATTATGTTTCAATAATATCTGGAAACAAATAAAGAAAATGAATAACATAACCTACTTTTTGGAGAACATACACTATAAAAAAAATTGTTATTGTTGGTCATATAATTTTATAATCATAAAATTTTATTCGTGAATCCAACAATTAAAACTGGAAGTTTTATATATGATAATATTGAGTAATAAAGAAAATCTCAAAAGTCTTGATGGCTTTGTTTGATTTTAAAAAGTTGTTGAGAGTCTAAAGAAAGTATGATTAAGTATTTGATTAGTTGAATTATTGGAAGATTTTGATGAATGGAAGATATTCATGTTGATAATAAAGATGACTCAATACATCCAAAATAAAGCAATCAATCTATCTTTTATATTTTCAAGAATTATGATTCTAGAAAGCCATTAGCCCATTATATACCTAAAAAATAAATCCTTCAATATTTTAGCCATGTGGTTTAATTGATTGTATAAATGTGTCGATAAAGATCTCAATTTCCAATCTTATGAAAACGAGTATTTTTTTTAATAATTTAGACCTTATTTGATAATTATTTTATTATTATTTTTTTTTTTTAAAAAAAATAAGCCTATGAAGACTACTTTAACCTCCATATGATTTAAAAAATTAAGTAAAATTTTGAAAACTAAAAAAAGTTGCTTTCGAAAATGTTGTTTTTGCTTTTTGAATTTGGTTAAGAATTCAACCTTTATGCAAAGATACAAATAAATAAAATGATTACCAAATAAAACCTTAACTATCTTTATATTCCTTTATAAAAGTATTATATTGTTTCACATAAAAGGATAAATTTTATACAAATTTTAATTACTATTATTTTTTTTCTATTTTTATTAAATTTTAATATTGAACTGAAAAAGGAGTAAAAATCAATTACGGATAAGTTAAAAGCTTAATTTTGTTGTACCATTTGGATTATGATACATACCAAATAATGTGATAATTTAAAAACATATCAAAATATTGTGGTTAGTGGGTCGGTTTCATTGTGGTTCATTTTCTATTGAAACGATTTATTACAGGTGAAGTTATCCATTGCATTGTAAATGAGAATCACGAAAAGGATAGGTTTTAAATTTTATGGGTACCTACACCCAACTTCTGAAATTAAATACTACTTTTTTTTTAAATAAAATAAATTATGATGTAGCTCTTATTTTTTTTTTTATGTTATTGGAAAATTATCATTTATTTAATCAAATACGAAACTAATCTTCACTTCAACAAATATATTTATATCTCAACATTCATAAACATAAATTGAGAAATATAGAATAATAATAATAATAATCAGAGTACATCCGAACTCAAGAAGTTACAAAAAAAAAAAAAAGTAAAAATGAATAAAACAAAAAGAAAAAAGAAAAAAGAAAAAAAGAAAATTAGAAACCGGATTGAAAGAGGGGGGAGGAGGTGACCGGCGACCGATGGCGGAGGTTGGGTATATAAAAGGTGATTGCGCGTGAATTGGAAAAAGGCCAATTTGGCGCTTGGCAATCGGCCGCTCCATTTTTGTCATTCCGTCTCTTTTCTAATTTTCTCTGCACAAACAAAGAAAGAGACAGGCCATGGAATCAACCGAGTTTGAAGTCTCTCCAATTGTCTGATTCTCAACCCTGAACTTTCATCAATCTCGGTAACTCTCTCCCTTTCTCCTCTTGATTCGTTTCCCAAAAAACGGGAGCCCCATAAACTACTCAATTCTTCTTTATCTCAACCTTACTCAAAACCCCATTGTTTTGTTTTACTGAAACTACCGCAATTCTTTTCGCAACCAATTATCTGATAGGATCTGCTTCATTTTCCTTTTCATTTCTCATGGAGACTGAATTCCCAATTGTCAATGAAACTCTGCCCTTTCCTGCTTCTTGTTGAATTTAACTGTACTATATAGTGGTAGAGTAGAAGACAGGGGGGCGGGGGGTTTTCTTCAGCGATGGGATTATGGCTGTTAGCTTCAACTGGGCCACCAATTAAGCGACGAGCCGGTCTAAGAATAAAACAGGCGGGTCGGGGTTCTTATAGCGGCAGCTAGTGAAGCCCTTTGTTTTTCTCGTTGATTAATCTATATTTCGTTACTTTCGAATTTGCTCTGCTTATTTGTAAAGCGCTCAAGCGAAGAATGGAGATTTCGTCTTCGTCTCTCAACAACCTCTTGAAAAGTCTCTGCACCCATTCACAATGGATTTATGCTGTCTTTTGGAAAATTAAGTATCAAACTCCACCGTAAGTTTCTTGATATATCTATATGATTAATTGTTTATGGCTCAATTCCTTAAGCACTATGGTTAATTTTAAAACCTTGGATTATTTTCAGGATATTGACTTGGGAAGATGGGTATTGCAATTATTCAAAATTGGAAAAACATATGGGAAGCATGACAGAGTATGGAATGATTAAAGACAATGATGAACATGTTACTTCGTACTATGGAACAAATATTTATAACGGTGATTCTGGAAGTTGTTCTGTTGAACTAGCAGTGGCTGATATGTTTTGCCTTCAATATGCGCTGGGAGAAGGGTAAAGTCTTATTTATTGTCATTTTCTTACGTCTTTTGTGTTTCTACTTTTTCCAACAAAATTGATATGTCTGAAACTTAGCAAATATTTGCTTTTCTTGCTAATTTTGGTTTTTGTGTGGAATTTTTCCTTGCTGAATCTTAAAATGAAGGTTTTGAGGACTTGGCTGATTTCTTTATTGCCATGGTAATCATCTTATGCTACCATGGACTTTTGTTTGCAGTTGTGGGTCCATTACCATCGGTCCTTGCAACCTTCATATTTCTTAGAATTATTTTAGTGAGTTAACAATGCTTAAGAATAAGATACTACTGTTCTTTCAAATAATTTAGTCTATGTGCCTAATTTTTATCTTATACAAACTTCACACCAGGACTGTGGGAAGCGTGGCAAGTTCTGGAAATCATAGTTGGGTTTTCCTTGAAAATATTTTTACTAGCAATTCATCCACTCCTTCTATTTATGAGGTATGTGTGAATTTCACTTTCTTTGCTATATGAGGAGGATCCAAAAATGGGGCATAACATAATTTAATGTGTCGATGCTGCAGGGTCCTACTGAATGGCTGATTCAATATGCATCTGGTATCAAGGTAGTATAATTTTTGTGCCACCTCATGTTCTTACCTCTAGGTGCATTTGACAATTTATAATTTTACCAAACATTGTTGAGAATAAAAAATACAAGTGCTCTAGCTTGCATATCCGTGCTTGCACATCTCGATAGTTCTCTATTTGTGTAAAGCACATGTTATTGCTTTCAACTAAAAGATCAAGTATTCATTTGCAGACTATTTTATTGGTGCCCATTCTTCCTTTTGGAGTGTTGCAGCTTGGCTCATTGCAAATGGTGTGTATTTTCTGAACTTTGGTGTGTGTGTCAAAAGTTCTATTCTTTTAAATGTTAAGTCTATTGGTTGTTTAAAGCTCCTCGGGGGTAATACTTTGAGAAACAATAATTTGATTCCTCCCCACTTAATTGAATTGCTCTATAACTATTCATCTCATACTCGGCTTTCCTGTGTCCTATTGAATCTCAGGTTACCGAAAATCTCTCGGTGGTTGCTTATATCAAAGACAGATTCAATGTCATTAACTTTGTTGCTGGAGATGCCTGTGCATCACTTGTACCCAGTCCCTTTGAGAGCTTGGATGAGCAAACAAACTTTACCACTTATATGCTGGAAGCTGAAAATCATGAGGTTATTCATGATATTAAGCCACCAATGTCAAATTTAAATCAGTTTGTAACCATTCAAGATGTGATGACTGCATCTAGAAGATTTAGGCCCGAAACTCCTCACTGTGAAAAGGAACATAAGGGTGATATGCAAGGGACTAATATGGAAGAAGCATTCGCTTCACTTTATCAATCTATTAGTGCTAGTGAAGTGGAATTTTCCGATTGTATTTCTCTGGAATCCCTGCTTCCTCCTTGCAGTCAGTTGAGAAACCATGAGACTGGATTGTTTGAGATTAACCCCCACATTGTTCACTCTTATTCTGTGGACAATGTAGTTGGACAACAATCTGGACATAATCTTGTGACTGGGAAAGAATATGGCACTGCAGACAATTTCTTTAGTTTTCCTGATGACTGTGAACTACGGAAAGCACTTGGACCAGTATTTCTTGCACAGAAACATACTGATGTGTTAGCGTATGATCCATCTAGCTCAATCAAAGACACAACATCAAGTATGTTGTGCAGTCGAGATTTCAAGGAAGGTGATATCGAGTATCTCCTCGAAGCATTGATAACTGCAGATGATAATTCAGATGATACCTTTTCTAATAACACAATCAATGCCAGGATTCCCCCCTTGGTAGCAAAATTGAGTCTTTCTACCAAAACATGTCAATCTGAATCAAGTGCAATAATAGTGGATGATCCAGCCCCTTGGATCATTCCTGAATCCAAAATGACTGCAACAGGCAGGAAAAATTTAACTAGTTCGTTGACATCAAATTCTCTAGTTGTTAACGAGCGGGAAGAACAAGATTGTGACATCGCTCAATATAGGAAAGGGATGAAACGTTCCAATTCGAGCCGTCAGATCAAAGTTACGTCTAGTACAAGACAGAGACCGAGGGATAGACAATTGATCCAGGATCGTATCAAAGAGTTACGGCAAATTGTCCCAAATGGTGGTAAAGTAGGTGTCTCGAGAACTGTTGCGGTGTGTCAATTTGAGTTTCATTTGCTTGGTTTCCTTCTTAGTAAGTTTGCTTTTTTTGTCTAATGGTAAACAGTGTAGCATTGACGGTCTCTTAGAGAAAACCATAAAGCACATGCTATACTTACAACGAGTAACTGACCAAGCCGAGAAACTAAAGCTACTAGCCCAACAAGAGGTATAATAAAAGGATTGTGCTCTACATCAAAATAAATGCCTTCTAGCGTTAGAATTTAGTAAATTAGTGCCCTAAAATGCTTTCAAATGCTTTTATAGGATTTTGATTCTGACAATTGCACTGATCTTGAAAATGAGGAGTTTCAACCAAATGGGACTAGTTGGACCTGGGCGTTTGATATTGGGAGTGAGCACCAAGTTTGCCCCATAGTCGTAGAGGATCTAGAATACCAGGGACACATGCTTATAAAGGTTTTTGTTGATTTCTTTTTAAATGTTTTTTTCTCAGAAACTGGAAGCTTGTGTTTCAATAATGTATTCAATTTCAACATCCTGTAGATACTATGCAATGACATGGGATTGTTCTTAGAGATCACTCAAATAATCCGAAATTTGGAATTAACGATATTGAAGGGTGTGATTGAACGCCATTCAAACAAATCATGGGCTTATTTCATCGTCGAGGTATGCAGTGTATATGTCTAGTTCTATCCAAATTGGTATATCAAATTGAAAAATTATGTTAACTTCTTCACAGGCTCCAAGGGGATTTCATAGATTGGATGTTTTCTGGCCATTAATGCATCTTCTCCAGCGCAAAAGACATCCTATTTCATGTAGGATCTGAACTACATCCTCCATGTCAAAGCTGAACTTCTGTTGTTCACTAATATTTTCTTGTCAAGCAGAAATTTGATCAAAATGAAAAGACTCGAAACATGAACGCCTACATGTATCACTACTGATGTATATACTTCAATATTACACATAAAATTTTCACCTTTATGACATTTTTTTCTTTGCTAATTGAATTGTTGAGGCTTTTCTCATCCATAGCTTAGGACCAACGGGTCACACAACAGGTGTACGATTACATTTTCTGTAAGCAAAAAGGCTCGAGAAATATAGGTTTGGAATTAAAGCTATAGATATGCTACAATTACAAAGACAAAAATGGAAGGAAATACGGAGTAGAAGACGAAAATGAGATTTGAAAAGCAATAATTTAGTTTAGTTTCAGAGATCGGAGATGGGGTAAGCCTTGACAGTGTGGCCACCATCAATAACAAAAAGTTGTCCAGTAATATATGACGCAGCTGGAAGACAAAGAAATGCAACCATTGACGAAACTTCATGTGGTTCCCCAGCGCGTTTAAGAGGTGTTACTGACAATAGTTGTTCCATCGATTTTACATATATTGGATCATCCTGCAAAATAATAATAATAATAAACTTGTAGATATATATATGAATTAATTTGAAAGAGACGTTGATAATGAATAAAATTTGTACATTGGGAGGCTCCACGAAGCGAGTTCTGATGATCCATGGAGCCACTGCGTTTACACGGATGTTATCTTTCGCCCACTCGCATGCCAAGTTCTTTGTCATTTGATTTATGGCAGCTTCATCAACAAATCCGTTTATAAAACACACCCCTCATTCAAAATAAGATCCGTAATGGTGAAGAAATTTGTGGGTTACCTTTAGAGGCAGCATATGGTGTAGAATAAGGAAGGGCCATCAATCCTGAAACAGAGGATATGAACACAATGTTTCCATTACCAGAAGCTTTCAGCAATGGATATGCAAGTTGGCTAGAATGGAACGATGCCTCAAAATTTGTATTCATTACACTCCAAATCTCTTCCTCTGTTACTTCTGCCGCCGTCTTCAACTCCGACGTTGTCCCAGCATTATTCACCTAATTCAAATAATCAATCAAAAATCAAATTAAAATCTATAATTTTCAGTTTGTTGTTGTTAATTACCAGAATGTTGAGGCTGCCATTGAACAGAGACGACACTGTTTCCATCAGCTTCTTCCTCTGTTCTCTGCTTTGCACATCGCATACAGAGCCACTCACTTTCAAACCCATTTCTTCCCATTCTTTTAAACATTTGTCCAAATTTTCCTGGCTTCGGCAGCATGTGTGAACGGTGGCCCCAAATTCTGCAAGTTCTTCCACCGTGGCTCGCCTGACCGAGGAAATGACATTGCAGGAGGAGTTTGATCTTAAAAAGAAAAGAAAGTAGAAATTGAAAACTAGGAGTACCCGATACCGCGGCTGCCGCCGGTGACGAGAGCGGTCATCCCCTTGAGAGACCATCTTTGGTTTCTGTTGTTGGCCATGGCTGCTGCTTGGTTTGGGTTTCGACTTTCGATTTGATTAATTTAAGATGTACTACATATTAATATGAAATACGGAAAAAAACTACATTTTTTTTTTGTCGCGGATATTGGATCTAGTTTTTATTTAATCACTAAATTCAAAATATTACATTTTTTTTAAACTTTAACTTTAACTTCAATTTAGTTTAGAGTTTCAAAATTATCATTTTACCTTTTCTTTTTTTTCAATTTCAGGTTTGGATTTCAATATTTACCTTTTAAAATTTTTAACCTTTATTTTTATTGGATATCCACTTCTAGTTATTGACTTATGTTTTGTTAATTAAATTTAAATAATTATAAAGCAAAATTTTAAATTTAATTTCAATAATGATGAAAAATAGTGAAACTTAATTAATTATAATTCTTATAAATTATATCAACATTGAAGATAAAGAATAAATATTTAGTTAAAAATCAAAGTTAAAAGTGTAAATATTAAAGTTAAGTTATAACATTAGAAATTTAGAAGCCTAAGACAAAATTGAAAGCGAACTCAAACTTGACAATTAAGATTCTGTTTGGTTATCAGTTCGTCTTTTTGTTTTTTGTTTTTAAAATAAAACTTATTTTCTCACTAATTCTTACATTGATCTGCATATTTATAGACCTAATTTTTAAAAATTAAAGTATAAAACCAAACGGTTACCATATTATTCCTAAATTTATAAAATTAGAAAATTTATGAACTAAATACACACTTTATTCTATAATTAGGGAGAAAAAAGAATTTTTCGGTAAAAGTAATTAGTACAGTAAAGATTAATTACAAATCTTAACAAGATGTGGAGTTGTAAGTTAGTGACCCACCACGTGATTCATGCATCCAGTTTTAATACATCAACCTAGGATACCATTTCAATTCACAAACACAAAAGGCAACATTGTCACACTAGGAAGCAACCCACGTCCGAAAAAATGGAGAAAAAGTAAGTAAAATACAAAAACATTGAAAAATTGACAAAAATGACAAAAATGACATTTTTTCAAGTTTTTATTTTGATTTTTGGATCCTTTTTAAAAAATATTTTTTTTGACTCCACAATTTTGAAAATAATAAAAATTACCCTAATACCCTTCACAATTCAAAACTCACTCAAACCCTCCAAACCCTAACTTTTCTTTTCCATTTTCACTCTCCTCCATTTCAAAAACTCAATCACACTCCATTTCACTCTTCCCATTCTACATTTCCTTGTCATTCTCCTTTTCATTAAAGATCATTGGGATTTTCATTTTGTTTCACTCAATGTGTTAGTTTATGTTAGGTGTTCTTGTGTGAATATTTGAAATCTATGTTAGATCTATGTTGAATCTTATTTTTTTTTTTCCTAAAAACATCATGTTCGGCATTTTCTGAATAAGTTTGAGCCTAAAATGCGTTTCCGAAAATCGGTCTTATCCGGCCGGACTTCATAACATTGTGACCGGGTGGGCAAGTTTGAGGTTGCTTGAGGATAGGTTTGGGGAAGGGGGATTGTGCCCCGTGGTAGAACAGTCGGGCGGTAAGTGATTTCGACTGGGTATGGGCGGGAAAGACTGGGTATGGGTGGGAAAGATAGGAAAGGATGAAGGGGAAGGGGGCAAAACCGGGTAGGAGTAGGTGGCGCCCGGTCTCAGCCGGCCGGGTATTGGACTGTGTAGGGGGAGGGCACCATGTAGAAAGGGGGCGTACAGAGAGGGGGGCAAGTATGGGACTAAACGATCGCTTAGTAGTACTAAACGATCGCTGAGCTATGATCGATGGGAACGTGAAGGTACTGGGTAGAGAGGGGGCACGCAGAGAGGGGGCGAGTATGGGACTAAACGATCACTTTATAGTATTAAATGATCGCTTAGTAATTCTAAACGATCGCTTAGTAGTACTAAACGATCGCTTAGCTATGATCGATGGGAATGGGAGGGCACCGGGTAGGGGGGCGGGTATGGGACTAAACGATTGTTTAGTAGTACTAAATGATCGCTTAGTAATACTAAACCGATAGGAGCAGGAGGGCACCGGGTAGAGAGGGGCGTGCAGAGAGGGTGTGGGTATGGGACTAAACGATCGCTTAGTATCATCGCCTAGTACTAAACGATTACTTAGCTATGATCGATGGGAACTAAACGATACACTGGATTTTCTAAACGATGGTACTACACGATCGCGTTAAGCGATGCAATGAACTGCTACGCGATAGAATTGAGTAATCGATTAGATGTAGACCTAAGCGATCGTGGTGTGGGAACTAAACGATACGTTGGATTTTATAAATGATGGCACTACAGATCGCTTAACTATGACGCGTGCTAAGCGATGCGATGAAGTGCTACGCGATAGAACTGAGCGATCGTTTAGATGTAGACCTAAGTGATCGTGGCGTGGGAACTAAACGATACGTTGGATTTTCTAAACGATGGCACTACACAATCGCTCGCGTAGAAGGGGGCAAGCCGTGGGGGGTACTTCTAGAATTTGGCCTGGCCCGGCCTGGTCAGGTATTGGACTAGGTAGGGTATTCTGTTTTTTTATTTATTTATATTTATATATAATTTTTTATTTTTTTTAAGTATGCATTGATGATCATGATGTTTTGTCTTCTAATTTATCTATTTCATGAAAAATATAGGTTATAATGGAACTAGATATGAAGGTACACTCTAATGACCATTTTCCTGCGACCCTTTCATGTTGTTCCCACATAGGAAAGACTATCCATAAAATTAAGAAAAAACTATCTTCGACACAATTAGCCATGTTTAGACAAACATGTTTTGGTCCTCTCCTTGACACAAATATCATATTCAATGGACCACTAATTCATTATATTTTTCTTTGGGAGGTAGAGGAACCTAGGAAAGATGTGATTAGCTTTGATCTTATGGGGAATAAAGTATCCTTCAGTCAAGCAGAATTTAACCTTATCACAGGACTAAAACATCAAATAGAGATGTGAGGGGAGAAAATTCTTTTGTTAGACTTAGAGCCAAGTATCTGAATGACAATGAGGGCATGAAGGCATATGAGTTGGACTCTTTTTTCCAACTCTTGAGTTTGAAAATGATTTTGATGCAGTGAAAATTGCATTGTTTTATTTTATTGAGTTTGCTATGATGGATAGAGAGAGGAAAAAGTAAATGGATTTTGAAAATTTAGCATAGACGATTGGAATAGATTTTGTAACGAGGATTGGAGCAAGAAATTTTTTGTCAATACAATTAAACGATTCAAACACGGGCTGAAAGATAGAGCACTGGCTTATAAAGGCAATACAGATGGAAAACAACAGACGTATAGTCTTTACGGATTTTCCTATGCTTTTCAGGTAACTTAATTTGTTTGAATTACACTTACATTTGTTTGAATATTCATAAAAATACACCACTGATATACACTTACATTTTATATAGGTATGAGCATATGAAACGGTTTCATCATTATTTGGACGCATTGCAAATAGATTGAATGAAAATGCGATACCAATATTTTGAGATGGTCGTGCTCACATTCTCCTCCATATGGAGTGATTAGAGAAGAAGTCTTTGGGTCAGATGCAGTATATTTCTTCTTAATTTTTTTGGGTTAGAATTATCTTGATACTTATAGCTTCTTAGTTTATTTAGTCATGATTACAATGTTTTGTAGGTGAGAATTACATTGGAACTCGTTCCTTCTAAGGAAGAGATTCAGTTTATGAATCGTGTTATGGAGCCACCCATCCCTCCACTTGCACCAATTGCACCACCTGCACCACTTGAACCGGATTGCACCTTGAGAAAATCGGTCACTTAGCTCCATCGTTTAGAAAATACAACGTATCGTTTAGTTCCCATGCCACGATCGCTTAGGTCTACATCTAAATGATCACTCAGTTGTATCGCGTATGGTAGGGTTACCATTATCCTTTTTGCAATGACGAATCTTGTATGTGTTCCGAAGAAAAGTTGTTCATTTTTTGGGGTCTCGAAGGGGTGTGGAAACACATAAAAACTCTGGAATGGAAATGGAAAAGAGATGTAACTCCAGTTCCTTCGGAAATGGTAAGATCTTTGGCACAAGAAGAAGGGGTTGATCCATATCATCTTGACTGGGTTCTGATTTCTCTATTTTTTTTTAATAATACCGAGTTGGGTTCTTTTCCTACCCGTATCGAATAGAACATGACCACCTTCATCGCATCGCTTAGTGCGCGTCGTAGTTAAGCGATCTTGTAGTGCCATTGTTTAGAAAATCCAACGTATCGTTTAGTTCCCATGCCACGATCGCTTAAGTTTATATCTAAATGGTCGCTCAATTCTATCGCGTAGCACTTCATCGCATCGCTTAACGCGATCGTGTAGTTTCATCGTTTAGAAAATCCAACGTATCGTTTAGTTCCCATCGATCATAGCTAAGCGATCGTTTAGTCCCATACCCGCCCCCTCTTTGTGTGCCCCCTCTCTACCAGGTGCTCTTCCGTTCCCATCGTTAAGTGATCGTTTAGTCCCATACTCGCCCCTTCTCTACCCGATGCCCTCTCGTTCCCATCGATCATAGTTAAACGATCGTTTAGTCCCAATACCCGCTCCCTCTCTGCACGCCCCCTCTCTACCCAGTGCCTTCCCCATACCCAGTCCCAATAATCGCTCAGCTTCAGTGAATATTCGTCTAACGTTTCTTCACATTGCTATAATCGCTCAGCTTCGGTGAATATTCATCTAACTTTTCTCCCCATGAAAACGATCGTCTAACTATTTTTTTCATTTTTTTTTATATAAAATATCATTCTGGAAATAATTTGATGTAGATAACTTTTTGTGGGGTTGTAAACAAATTAAATTTGGTGGAGGAATTTTTAATGTTGGAATGTGAAAAATAATTTTTTGTCAATTATTTTTGGATAAAATAATTTTTTTGAATTAATTTGGTAGGTTGGTTGTTGAAATTGAAAGTGAGAATTTAGTAAGGAATATAAGAGTAATTGTACAATCAATCTTTTTCATGCTTACATCATTTTCTTCATCAAGGGGGTCAAAAAAACTTGTTTTTCAAAAGTAGGTAAAAAATACAAAACGATACTCTAAATAGGTCATTTTTGTCAATTTTCTAAAAACATTCCAAATCAAAACTAGCAATGAACAAGTTAAAAAAAAATCGACACAAATATTAACAATACTTATCATCTTGGCCAATACGAGGAGTAAGAATTGCATACGAGGAGAGGGAGACACACGACACTTGGACTCGTTTAGTAATTATTTTATTTTTAAAAATTGAGTTTATAAAAAATTTTCTACCTCTAAATTTCTTGTTTTGTTGTCTACATTTTATTCATGTTTTAAAAAATAAACCAAAATTTCAAAATTAGAAAAGGTAGTTTTTAAAACTCATTTTTTTAAAAAAAAAATTTGGCTAAGAATTCAACTAGAATTATTAAAAAAATAAACTAAAAGAGAAAAGCCATGGTTAATTTAATGATGGGCTTAGTGTTAGACTTTTAGTTTTAGTATTTTGAAAAATTATAATAATTTAATTGTAAATTAAAGTTTATTATTCAATTTTTGTAATTAAGTCATTTTTTAAAATTTACACAACTACTTGCGTTGTGGGTAGTATTAAACTAGTCTATATAAAAGTATGAAAAAGAAAAAAACATTTTTTTAAGACAATTTTATCCTAAATTTGTTTAATATAATGCATACCTTACCTTTTTTTCTCTCCCATATTGATTTTTTTGTTTCTAATCCCACATTCAAGTCTCCCTCACTATGTTCTTTTTCTCTTTCTTATTAACTCTCTGACTCTCTCCCACTCCATTGATCTTGACATTTATGTTTGAGTATTAATTGCTTATGAAATTTTAGATATTGTTTCATAGGGTTAACAGTAAACGAGAGCGTAACTCAACTGGTACAGTATTTATACTATCAATTTTGTGGTTTAAGGTTCAACTTTTCATTCCAAATCTTCATAATTTACGAGTCTTTGACTATACTTAATGGTGAAATTTTAAAGGTCGAAGCTTTTAACCTTCCACAACTATGTAAAGGGATCTCTTCAACTTTTATTTTTTGTAAAAATAAAAAATTTCGATCAATCAAGTTTCGCTACGTTGTCACAACAAAAGTGCATTTTATTAATGGAAATTGCAATGGGAGGCAAATGTAAAATGTATAGTTGCAAGCATGTCTTTGATGTATGGAAATTTGTAGATATAGTAAAATTCTCAAATTTCATTTTTTTTTAAATTTTTTTTATTTTGTATTCCAAATTTGCCAATTTTAACAAACGTATGCTCTTGCTCATTGATTCAACCGGAAAAAGAAAGAGAGAAAGAAGGATAGTGGAGAAAAACAAAGAGAGAGAAACTGATGAAAAGATCTCATTGGCGAAGATTCACGCGACGGCAACCGGGCGTGCACCGAGGTTGCAGCTGTCAATGGAGGAAGGTGGAACATTGAGCGGCGATGGTGGATGGAAACTGATGAGAGAGAGAGATGTGAGGGGGAATGGGCGGAGAAGAAGAAATTGAGTGTTTCTTTCTTCTTCTCCTTCTTCTTCTCCTTCTTCTTCTCCTTCTTCTTCTCCTTCTTCTTCTGCTTCTTCTTCTCCTTCTTCTTCTCCTTCTCCTCCTCCTCCTCCTCCTCCTCCTCCTCCTCCTCCTCCTTCTAAAAAAAAAATCTAAACTTAAATATATTATATATCAACGGTAGCAATTGTATAAACCAGTGAATCATTGTAAAGTATATCAATGATATAACCTAGTGTATTATTATCAAATATATCAATAAAATATTGCAATCAAATGTAACAACATTATACAAGAGTGCATCATTATCAAGTTTATCACTAGTATATCAGTCAAGTGTATTAGTTTATCAACAATATAAACAAATGAGTGATATCTGTAATTTATCGATCAATTACATCATTTTCAAGTATATCAAGTATATCAATCAAGTGTATCGAATTTATCAACAATATAAATAAGTGCATGATTGACAAGTATATCATATATCAAGTATATCAGTTTATAAAATATATCAAGCGTATATCAGTAGTGTATCAAGTGTATCAGGTGTATCAAGTGTATCAGGTGTATCAAGTGTATATCAGTAGTGAAAGCATCGTGACATTTTACATCTTTTACAATGTGGGTTGGACTATGTTTTTTTCATTTTTGTAAACAACAAAACATGTAGGCTATGTGCCTAATTAATGTATTTTGTTTTGCCCTTTTTGCAAGTGCCCCTTTTATTAAATTAGTGTAAATTAAAATTTGGAGACAAATAAATGACAAACTAAAAATTATCATGTGTCTCGTTAATGGTCATTTGATCACAATGATAGGCTTGTTGAATTCAATTGTGATTAAGCCTAGACCATGATCAATAAATTTGACTAGTATTCCAATTGAGTCTCAAATTATAAATTTGATCGAACCGAATAATTAAAGTCATTCGGATCTAAAATCTAACCCAAAGTAAATCCATGGTGAAAAATTAGGCCAAATAAAAAATTATACCTAGCATGGGCCCAATTCAAGTCCAATTGTTAGGCCCAAAAGATAACCAAACCCAGGGCTTTTGAAAACTCTATAAATAGAAGCATTATCTTTAATTTATCTCTCTCTAATTGTACATTTCTCTCTTCCACTTGTCCATAAATTTTCATCTCACACAATCAAATAAACTCTTAATATTAAACGATTTTGAATATAAAATATTTTATAATTTATTTCAATAATCTAATTCTGAAATGTTCGTATTATCTTAATTTATAACTTATTATGAAATACCAAATATTTTTAAATTTTTTTTTAACCATCTCCACTCCTTAACACTAAATAAAAAGATCTCTTCTAAATTGTTTTCTACAAAAACGAAATGCTTGTGTTTGCTAATATACCTCCATTTGTGCTATTTTTTTTCTTCTAAAAATAGAGTTAATATATTTAGTAAAATTTTCAATTTAATCTAATAATCTTTCAATTTAATTATTAAACACAACTATTTTTTAAAAATCAATTGGTTATCAAATGATCATAAATTTTTAAGTTTTTATTTATTTACCCTTTAAATTTTAAAGATATCTAATAAATTATTGAACATTCAATTTTTTGTATCTAATAAATCTTTCAATTTAAATAGTCTAATAAATTCATGGAATTTTCATTTTTGTATCTAATAAGTTCTTTAACAGATTAAAAAATATTAAAATTAACTGCTTTATTTGAATTTTATATCTAAAAGAATTCTCTAACTTTCAATTTTGCTTGTCTATAAATTTTAAAAATATTAAAGATATCTAGATTCAAAATTTAAAATTCAATAACAGACGGGAGACAAAATTGAATAAATGCACATACACAACTTCCAATTTTTCTTTTTCTTTTAGAAAAAAGTAAATAACACATGGAATAGGAGAATTACAATTTTTTTTTTTCTTTTTTTGAGTAAGGAGAATTACAACTTTTAGCCTCTTTGGTAGGAAGATAAATATCGAAACATAGAGGATTAAACTGTAATTTCATTAATTTCCCAATTATTTTTGTTATTTGATTTGCCTACCAACCACCGGCCGTGTAGCCGCCATCCACACAAATGATCTGTCCAGTCACGTAAGAAGCCGCAGGAAGGCACAAAAATGCCACCACCGAAGATATCTCCTCCGGCTCTCCGATCCGCCCCGCCGGCGTCCGCCCGATCAGCCGCCCATATTCTTCCACAACCGCCGCATCCGGTTTAGAAATTGTTGTCCTAACCCCCCACGGTGCCACTGTGTTGACACGAATGTTATCCTTTGCCCATTCACACGCCAAGTTTTTAGTGAGTTGGTTAATTGCCGCTGCAAACACAAATTACCCAAATACTTCGAGATTAATCTTTAATTACCCGGTAATTATCTATGTAAATCCATACCTTTGGATGCCGCATAGATTGAAATTCTTGGCAAAGCAGTGACTCCTGCAATGGACGACACAAACACAATACTTCCATAGCCAGATGCCTTCAAAATTGGATGCGAAATTTGGGAGAGATGATAAGAAGCCTCAAAATTTGTGCTCATCATGTAATTGTAATCCTCGCTTGTGTGCTCTGTTGCTGGTTTCAATGTTACCGTCCCGGCGTTGTTGACCTTAAAACCAACGACCCATTTTCAGAATTTCGACAATTTTCCATTTGGGTTTGTTTAAGAAATAGGAAAATTAGAGAGAGAAATTACGAGGATGTTGAGTTTTCCATCGAAGATGGAAGAAACAGTGTCAATGAGGTGCTGACGCTGAGATTTTGAAGTGAGATCACAAACAGAGGCAGTGACTTTGAAGCCTTTTTGTTCCCATTCTTTTAGCCTTTCGTCGAGCTCTGTTTGGTTACGGGAACAGGTGTGTACGGCCGCCCCAAGTGAAGCCAGTTCTTCAACTATGGCGTACCTAAGAAATTTTCAAAGACTCAAAAGTAAGAACATCAAAAAAGGAATGAAATGAAATTTTGGATCGATAAGATTGATTAAGGGCTGACCCAATGCCTCGGGTTCCGCCGGTGACGAGGGCGGTGAAGCCGTTGAGAGACCATCTTTGAAGTGGGGAGCTCATCTGCAATGGATTTGAATAAAGAAATGGAGAAGATAAGGGAGAATCCTTTTGGATTTCAATTCTGTTGGTAGATACCCAAAAATGAGATGGCCCACAATTTATTCTCTCTCCAATACTCTCTGCAATTCATTTATGAAAAATATTGAGATGCATCTAACTTGTATACCGTCATAATATGTAAACGAGACAAATTCTTTTTTTTTTTTCTTTTCAAAATTTTTATTTTGAGAAAGAATACATATCCATGAATACATAAGAGAATTACTTGGCTACACTACGTATTCACATTACTTATTAACAATGTGTCATCTATATCCACGTAAGTAAGCAGAGAAATATACAATACAAAGATAATGTATAAATACGATGACTTATATTGGACGCTGCTCTATAATTCTAAAATAGATTCAAAATATAAAAGTCAAAAGCATAAAAAAAAAATAATAATCTCAAGACTTCTGTATGTATTATATAATGTCCTTTCCTCCATAGAAATATAAATACATACACATCAAACAATATTTTATATAATTAATAATGTGCGCTGGAAGAGCATGGGACGTAATCCGTGCTCATAAAAAAAAGGGCATTTTTGGTTAAAAAAAAGAAGGAATGCGTTGACTTGCCGGCTTATACCTTTCTAGATCTCGAAATTGTATGTTTTGGGTTTGGACTTTCATTGTATATTTCCTAATGAAAGAGAGATTAGAAAAAGTCTTTAACATATATAAACAAAGATAAATTAAAAGAAAAAACACCAATAGCTTTTACGAATTATATAGGTCAAAAGAGATAAATCCTAAGCAATCATTTGCCGCCCTTCTAATTTTTTAAAATTAAAAGATTGTGTATGAAAAACTTAGAAGGTAAAGTATCAGAACTTCCTTGATTTTTTTTAATACGGATTCTTCTAACAAATATATAAAAGTTACTTGATCTTTTCATCGCTCTAAATTGTTTGATCTTTTCATTTTACTCTATTTTGACATCGAGTATTATAAGTCATTATCTTGCTAGAAATTTTTAGGAGATGCACCTACTTTTTGTGCATCCTATCATAATCAAACACAAAAAGAAAATTAAAAAAATCTAAAAAAAGAAGTAAGAAGAGATGTGATTAGATAATTGAGTGAAATGTACAAAGATAAATGTAGACTAAGATTTACATAAATATTTTTTATTTTTAGGATGGACAAAATTTTATAATATTTCAATTTTGAAACTGGAAACTCCTTTTTTGTTCACTACACCCTTCATGTTTGAATAGAACATATATTTCCAAAAAGATTATAGGGTTAAAAAGCTGTTTCTATTGAAGTTAATATTGGAATATCCTAAAAATAAAAATCTATTTCTTAAACCATTTTTTACAAACCTGTCTCTTTTTCAAATTTAACTTTGGCACATACACTTTTTTTTTTTAGGAGGTTCATATTCTCATATACTTCATATTAGTTACATTGAAAATAAGTTTTCTTTTTTTTTAGTTTTCACTTTTGATTTCTTATCTCTTTCATTTTCACTTCATGTTGAAGGATAAATTTTGGACCAACTACAAATTGCCACGTCGTTTACTAAATTAATGATGAAATTCAAACATATTAAATTTGGGACCAATTAGGAGTTGACATGTGTCCAAATTGAAGTTGAAAATAAATTTGGATGATAGCACGTGGTTTCATCATGATCGTTGAATTGGATAAAATTAACTTGGTCTAATTTAATATTATTATTATTGGGTTAAAGTATCTAAACCCAAAAATATGTTAATTTGACCTAGATGTTAAATCAAACCCAAAAACCCATGGGTCAACCAAGCCGAAGCCCATGAATCCCACATGAGAACTCTATAGATAGAGAACTCTCTCCATTTGTAGGGGGTCAGCAATTCTACCTTCAGAGAGCCCAGACAGAATTCACCAACAAATAGAAAACTCCTAAGACTCCTAAAAGACAAAAAAAAAAAAAACTCTTCCAAGACCCTTGAAGACACAAAGACTCTTCCAATACTTCTACTTCAAGAACGTTCGATGCCTTTCTAGACTTCTACTTCAAGAACGTTCGATGTCTTTCTTCTTCAAGTCAGGATATCCACTCAATCGAAAGAGAATCAGAGGCTGAAGTACTAGAGATTGAATCACATCACATCAAATCAACATCGACGTCAACACTAACTCAAGCTCAACTCCGCGGAATAAGTTTCTCCGGAAATTTCATGTGAACCCTTCATTTTTAAAAAGTTGTTACGGATCCTATTTGGTATTTCATTTTACAATAGATTGTTTCATTCAACAAGAGATTTTTTATTTGAAAATTTTGAGACTTTTTTCTTTCCCCAATAAAGAACATGTCAATGTCATATAGATTTTTATTTTTCCATTTTTTAAAAAAGAAAAAATCTATTGTTCTTTTGTATTGGGTGGAATTTGATTTTCATGTTTGCCTTCTTTTCTTGAAACGAAGCGCGGTGAATTGTTAAAAATCTTTTTAATTTATTAAAATTTGTGACATGAGATTGGAACATACACTCAATAATCCAAATTAAATTAAATCGGTACAATCTTAGTACTCATAATATCTAATTTATTCCAAAATATTCTTTTAACTCCTAGTTTCTTTTAAAGAACACTTCTATCTTTGTTGATCAATTTTTTATTATGTGCCCCACTACATTTTGGATTTGGATGTATTTATTTTAAAAAAGTACGCCTAAAATAAATATAAAAAAGATATTTTTCCTATGTTGAGGCTTTAATCAATTATCCCACTGTTCTAAAGAAAAGAAAAGAAAAAACAATCTTTTGTTTGTGGACGATTTTAGGGCTGGGCCTCAAAGATTCTAAAAAAAGCCCACAATCTCGGCTCGATTTACCAGGCCCATACAGTGCGGAAAGCGTTCTTAATATTCACATGGCCATGCTAATAAATTTTGGGTTTCGACCTAAAAGACTCTAGAATAGTGGCTATATCTATTGAACATTTCATTTTTTTTTTTTTTTTTTTTACAAAAATGACTTATTGGATTTTGTTTTTTCATTAATGTGAGTGGCTATTTACAATTTAGCCATAGGTCTCACGCACAAATATATATATATATATATATATATATATATAATTGTGATTCTCTCTCCTCCATGCGCTTCACGCTCATTAATGTTTTTTTTAATAAAAAAGAAAAATCATGGATTCTTCCACTTCCCCTTTCTTCCTCTTTTTCTCCTTCCTCATCCCTCTTTTTTCTCTTTTCGACGATTTCACACGCCTCTGCTGTTGCTGTTCGCTTGTCGAATTTGGCCGATCGCCGCCTGTTGTTCACCAGTCTGCCTTTCGCTTGTCAGATTTGACCGCCGTTTGCCAGTCCGCCGCGTTCCATCCATCCTCATTCATCAGTCATTCGCCCATTAGAATCAGTCTTTCGTCCTTGTCCATCAATTTCCATCATCATCAACTTTCAATCACCGAGGTAAGTTGCTATTTGTCTTCTCCTTGATTCTCTCTCCCATTTGTAGTTTTTTCCCTATCCAGACCCGTGGAGGCCATGGCTGAGAAGAATTAAAGATGAAGATGGAATATTATGTGTTATAGGCTCCATATGATGATAGAGAGATGAAGATGGACTATGTTTGTGTCGCCTATACAAATCCGCCACACTAAGATCGAGGATAATTTTTTTTTAAACCTTAAATATACATGTTATAAACCCCTAAAGGAATATGAATTTTTTTACTTGATATATGTGAATTATATACTGTTTTTTATTTGATATATACTATGATTTATGTTGAATATTAAGTCAATATGTGATTTATATACTGTGTCATAATTGATAAAGAAATTCGATTAAATAAATATATACTCTTAATTTTGTATATTTTAATATCTACTGATCTTAATTTTGTATATGTTCCAAAGTATATTGATAATGTTTCAATGTATTTGTTAGAATATAAAAATTAATTGAGAGTTTTCTTTTATTTATTTAAATTTTATGTGTATTGTGATATATAAAAATTTTGATGTGTTGGGATTTCAGATTACTTAAATAGATATATATACTGTAAATGAAATTTATGATATATACTGCGATTTATGTTGAACATAAAACTAATATTATTTATATATCGTAGTATATTTCATATATTAGATTATAAGGTGATTTTGTGTTAAGCATTGAATCAATATCTAATTTATATATTGTGGTATCTTTTATATATTGGTTAAAATATTTTCAAATACCTAACAAAATGTTATGAAGTATATTTTTAAGGGGAAGTTGCATGAATATTTATTTTACAATAAATATTAGAGTTTATGTAGTAAGATAAAAGTATTTGCAAATATAGATTTTTTATATTAAAAATTTAGCTCAGAAAAAAGAAAAGACTAAAATGGACATGGGCCTATATAAAACCGTTTGGCCACAATGTAAAGGACTATTTTACTAATTATAAATTTCATTTCGACCCTTCATCTTCTTCCGAAAAAAGCAAAAAACACTTCCAACCCTTTCTAGCTCCGACAGTACCGTCTCCTTCCGATTTCAACCTTTTGATTTCGACAGTGCCGTCTTCTTCCCCATCAATTTCGCTCCAAACTTCAAAAGGTACGTTGTTCTTCTTCGTTTCTTTTTTTTCTTCTTTTTCCTTTGTTCATCTCTTCATCATTGATAGCAAGAATTCGAAAACGTAGGGCTTTGTTCTTCTTCCATTGACAGTTTATATAAGAAGATAAATAGTTATTTCAAATTAGGGCTACATGTATTCTCCAGCTTTTTTAGGTGTTTCATTTTATTATGCATTTTGGTCATAGTGTAGTCATCACGGTGTAGTCATCACAGCGTAGTCATCATAGACTAATAGTCATCGAAATGTTGATTATGTAAAGATTATTTGTAATGTTGATTGTAATTTGCTAGTTTTTCGAGGAATATGTAGATAGTTTATTGTTGACTGTGTTTGATTGCTAATTATGTGAAGATTAGTACTGTGTTTCGTTGTGATTTGCTGATGTTTCGATGAATATTATGCTAATTTAGTTATTTATTGTTGTTTAACTGAAGTTATCACTGATGCTTTAGGGAATATGTTGATAGTTCATTGATAGTTTGTTGATGGATTTGTCTATCAACAAACTATCACTGACGGACTCTATCATTGATACCAGTTTAGTTTCATGTACTGTGGTTTGATGATTGTTTATTCATAGGAAAAGTATCTATCACTATTATTGCTATCAATGATATGAATGTAATGGTTCCACATGTTTGTTTTTAGGATAGAAGTTATTACTGATGCTTTACGCAATATGTTGACAGTTCATTGATAGTTTGTTGATGGATTTGTCTATCAACAAACTATCACTGATGGATGCTATCATTGATGCTAATTTAGTTCCCTGTACTGTGGTTTGATGATTGTTTATTCATAGGAAAAGTATCTATCACTATTATTGCTATCAATGATATGAATGTAATGGTTCCACATGTTTGTTTTTAGGATAGAAGTTATTACTGATGCTTTACGCAATATGTTGACAGTTCATTGATAGTTTGTTGATGGATTTGTCTATCAACAAACTATCACTGATGGATGCTATCATTGATGCTAATTTAGTTCCCTGTACTGTGATTTGATGATTGTTTATTCATAGGAAAAATATCTATCACTATTATTGCTATCAATAATATGAATGTAATGGTTCCACATGTTTGTTTTTAGGATAGAAGTTATCATTGATGCTTTAGGCAATATGTTGACAGTTCATTGATAGTTTGTTGATGGATTTGTCTATCAACAAACTATCACTAATGGATGCTATCATTGATGCTAATTTAGTTCCCTGTACTGTGATTTTATGATTGTTTATTCATAGGAAAAGTATCTATCACTATTATTGCTATCAATGATATGAATGTAATGGTCCTACATATTTGTTTTTAGGATAAATAGAGAAAGAAAATAGAAAACATTGGAAGGATCAACATCTGGGAAAAAACACAAGAAGATCAAGGTCACAATCTAATGATATTTTATAAATTTATATGGATTTGTGGTTGCTTTTTTCTTACATTTATGTTATTGTTATATATACAGGAAAATGTATTAATTGTTCCAGAAAGTGAATGGACAAATCCATTAAAAGTCAGTTCCTTCATAAGTTTAGATGTCCTGTCTAATATAGAAAAATTAGATGAGCCATCACTCCAACTATTTAGAGAAGGTCCTTTTGGGCACTTCTTAGATTGAAAATGAAAAGGATGCCCAACCAACTCATATCACACCTTATTAGAAGGCAATGCACAACTACCAAGTAAAATATATTGGCCTTTAATTTAGAAGGACATATTTCAGAATTTGGCCTCAAGGATTTTTATTTAGTAACAGGTTTAAATTGTGATGATTACCCTATAGATAGTATCTATAGTGAACAGGAATCAATGGACAACACAATTAGGAACTTCTTTTTCAAGACAAATAAAAAAATTATAAGAAGAGAGCTCCAACCTACTTTTAATTTGTTAGGTTCTGATGCCAACATACCCATTGATATAAAGGTCAAACTTGCACACTTGTATTTTCTAGAAAGCTTCCTAATTCCTACACAAAGACATAACAAAGTAAGTTGGAAGCATTTAAAAATGTTGGATGACGAAGAAAGGTTTAGATCTTATCCATGGGGCAGAGTTTCCTTTGAACTAACTATAGAGTTTTTTAAGAAGGTTGTCATCAATAAGCCATCTTCCATTTTCCTCCAAGGATTTCTACTAGCTTTGGTATATTGGCTTTTGAAATTATACTAAGATTATCCAACCCCACTATTGAATTTGCACGAAGAATAAAAAGCGATGGACCTAGACTTACTCAATGGGAGTTTTAAGAACCTAATGATTGACAACACATCAACAACAATATTTTCAAAGCCACTGGTGTAAGTCTTTTATCACTGTTATTTCCTTTATTTTTATATATTATTAGTAAGTCTTTTATCACTGTTATTTTCTTTATTTATATATATTATAAGCATGCTATCAAATGATAGAAACTATAACTGATGTTTTAGCTTTTATGACATAGAAGATACCACTATCAGTGATAGTTTCTATCAGTCATTTGGAACTATTGTGATATCTTCTATCATTGATAGCATGTTATTGTAGATAGAAGCAATCAGTGATAGCTTGAAATCAGTGATTATTTCTATAAATTAGTTGTATCACTAACATCTTTATCAAACTTTCAGTTTACTGTTGCTTCATTTGTTCCAATTGAACAAGAATTGCAATCCAACCATTATGCCTATTTTGCGGAGGTGGAAACCAGAGAGATGAATATTGAAAAAGAAAAAGAAGGAAAACAAATGTCAACCGGGAGAAGAATTGCATCATTACAAGAGGCAATCGAAGAATTAAAAAGAGGACAAGAAGATATTAAGAAGGACATCAATGAAAAGCACAAGGAGATTCTTGATATATTGGGCCACATAAAAGAAGCTATCAGTGATAAACTTCCACAAAAAAAAAAGTAATCTCAAGAATCTCTTGAGAAGAACAAAGCACCATCATCTAGTTTGGAGCTTTTAGATGCAAGTTTGGAAGTTCTAGAGGTAAAACTTGTGATTTTCTTTTTCTGTAAAGAAGTACAATAACAAAAATGATATATGCATGCAGACTGAAGTTGACACTGCTAAGGACAAGGAGGCTCAAGATGATTAAGAGAATGACTAGCAAGAACAATTGCATGATGATCCTAAAGATGAAGATGAAGATCAAGAAGAAAAAGATAAAGAAGATATGACAAAAAAGAATGTAAGTATTGATTGATTGATGATCTTAATTATAACATTAGCATGCTATCAGTGATATCTGAAATCATTGATAACCAACTATCAATGATAACACACTATCATTGATAGTTTGTTATCAGTGATATTATAAATAATAGGAAGCTTTATTTACTTGACTGATACTGATAACACATTGATGTCATGTTATATTTAATTCCATGATTTCAAGTGATTGAAAAGACTCTTAAAAAAGTCCAAAAAAATATCGATCAAAGGTTGTCATCGAAAATATAGAGGACAACAAGAGACCAAAAAGACAAGTAAAACCAACCAAGAAAATTTTGGAGAACGCATAGAAACAAAAGAAAGACAAAAAGAAGGACTCTTCAAATGTATCTACCAAGGTGTCTCCAAGCAAAGCTACAAGGCAGTCTCCAAGGTGGAATGACGATGCTCTAAGCTTTGATCTCAAAATATCACAACTTTGATTGACAATAGAGAGACTTATTTATTGACAATAGACTTTTGTTTGACAATAGTTTGGAAATTATTTTGACAATATATAGTGATTGTTATGATTTTGGAAATTACATTGTTATTTTACAAGATCAATGATAATTATATTGAATCAATATGAATCCTTCATAAATGTGATTGATATAGTTGCAACTTTCAATTTATTTTAGAGGTTGTTACTAGTCCCTCCTGCCAGCACCCACCACCCAAGACTTTTAATCTAAATACCAACCTGTTAAAACACTAGTAATATAAACAATAAAACTCCCTTAAGGTTCTACAAAGATTACATAAATACATGCATGCAACCAAGACATTACATTTACTGAAGAATAACAGATCCCCACAAGCGACATTAACGAGATCCTTTAAAGCGACACTGGCGAGATCCTCTAAAGCGACACCAGCGATACCCTCTAGAGCGACACCAACAATACCCTTCGAGAGCGACACTAGCGATACCCTCTAGAGCGACACTAGCGATACCCTCTAGAGCGAAACCAGCGATACCCTCTAGAGCGATACAAAGCTTTTCCTGTGAAATTCTTAGCGATACTCACCTCAATTCCTAGCGAAATTTCCCCCGAGAGCGATATCCTCCTTATAAAATCCTCTAAACACAAGCTGCATAGCTTCTATCACTGATAGTATGGTATCAGTAATGCAATACGACCGTGTAGCATTTGGTTGGCGATTCTATCAGTGATAGAATTTATCATTGATGGATCTTCTACAAAAATGCTTATCTACTGTCAGTGATAGAATCTATCACTTCATTGTATTAATTGCTGACATAAGCTATTACAGATAGCTTGATATCATTTCTTTCAATTGTTGTGGCTAAAGGAAAACGAAAGCTTCATAAATAAAAACATCATATTGTGAAGCATCATATTGACTAAAGAATGGATATATCAACAACAAAGTCTGTTCCACTAACAACACATTACTAACAAGGTCTTTAATATATTTATGACAAACATCAATAACAAATTGTTTCATTATCTAATGGTTAAATTGATGACAACAAGCAACAACTACAATCTAATTGACAAATTGGTGAAAAACATCGGCTGTCTCACTGCATTGATAAATTAATGACAAACATCAATTACAAAACAAGCTTCTTCATTACAAACATCAATTACAAATCAAGCTTCTTCATTAAACAACTGGTGAAAATTTGCATGTCCTACAATTATGGCCACGACGATGACATCGATGCACTTCGAGCTCCTTTTCTTTTCACCAATTGATAATATTCTTTGTTTACGTGGTCGTCCAGTCGGACGTTTAACTATTGGAGGTAATACATTCACATCAACATCGACAGATCTCCAATCAGAATGATTTCCAATAGGATAAACTGATCCTTTATAGGTTGATAACAATGTACTGCAAAAATAGTAGTCTGACACAAAAGTATATATCTCTAAATTTAGCCCACGAATAACAACACAAGCATGAGCACATGGAATCTCCACCAAATCCCAAACATGAAAACTGCATGATTTATAGGCCAAATTTATCAAAAAGTGATTGTCCCCATCAACTACTTTATATTCTTCATTTTTAATAGGATCAACCTGAAAAATAAAACAGTCAACAAAATGTAATCAACTAGGTGAACTAATGGAATGTCAATGAAAACTAAAATATAAACGAAATTGTAAGTGATACTATCCCTACCTGATTAAATATTTTCAAGCTATTAGTGAAAACAAAAAATATCAGTGAAAATAAAAACTATCAGTGATAGAACATGTTATTAATGATATTTTCTAATAGTTAAGGTATTTGTACCTTGAAGCTTCTTGACTGATTGTATTGCTCTCACAACTCAAACTCTGCCCAACTAGTCAAAATAGTCTTCATAGATAATGCTGATTGACCCTTTTCATAAAACCAATTTTGAAGTATTTCTCTAATATAATCAAGTAATGATGCAACGGGGAACTCCCTAGGCTCTTTCAAAATATTATTCAAGCACTCTGAAATATTAGTAATCATCATATTATACCTTCTTCTCCTAGAATATGCACGTGTCCACTTCTCAAAATCAACTTTACTGAGATATTCCCGAATTGTAGGATATATTGATTCCATCCATTTCATATAAAACTTGAACTTATCAATTGTATAAGCTTTTGCACAACTATAATAATTTCATCAATTAAAGAATCCTTATAAATCAACTTTATATTTTGCAAAAGGTGTCATAGACAAACACAATACTCAACATTTGAAAAAACATTCATAACACCTTTCGGAATGCTAAAATGCCGATCAGAAATAATGACTAATCCCTCTCGTTCACCAAAAATTTTCCTTAAATTCTAAAAAAATCATCTCCAGAATGCATCATTTTCAGAGTCAACAATACTAAAAGCAAGAGGAAAAATCTGATTGTTACCATCAATTGTTGAAGCCGTCAAAAGAGTCCTGACATATTTACATTTCAAGAACGTCCAATCAACTGATATATTAGGTCTACAATGCTTCCAACCCTCAATTGATGCTCCAATAGCCATATAACAATACTTAAAATGCCCATTTATGTCCGCTTCATAGGTAGTAAATGTACCTAAAAGAAGAAAATAAACAGTTAAGCCAGATTACAAAAGGTATATATTGATTGATGCCTACCACCAATAGCTTCTATCACTGGTTGCAGTCTATCACCAATAGCTTCTATTATTTTCATGTTATCAGTGATGGAAGATATCAGCGATAGACTCCAATCAGTGATAGAAGCTATCATTGATAGATCATATAATAAGTCAGAAACAAGAAACCTGGATTCTTTTCTTTTAACTTCATAAAAAACTTTGGAATCAAAGCATATGATTCACGTGCATCGCCTTTCAAAGATTTCATTATTTGCTCGTTTGCCCTCCATACTTTATAATAGCTAATAGTTACTCCAAATTCCTTACGAACTTTATGCACAATATCACTAGGAGTTGAGGTATGAGAAGAACTAAATCTAAAATTATTTCTTAAACATTCAGCTATTAAGGACGAAGAAGTTTGCCTATGACAAGTTTGAATACTTTTTATAGAACAATCATGAATATCAATAAACTTCCTAAGCATCCACAAAACAGTCCGCTTGTAATGGGATGCCCTCACATACCACTGAAAACCATCTTGAACACACATAATTGCTCTTGAATTTGAGATTATAGTCTTAAATTCAAAATTCTTCTTAACCGCTATCAAGTAAAAACAATTTGATAAAATCTCTTTGCTAGCAAACACATCTTTTTCTTTCAAATCACGAGCAATATATATATCCATAATCACTTGGAAATCACCATCATCAATCATAGGTTTAGAAGAAGGAACAGTAGACAAATAATTCTCAGCTCCACTAGAAACAACATTAGAAGACACTTCCAAACATCAACTACTGGCATGAACAACCAAAGGATGTCGTGTATTATGTTCCTTAACTAAAGCCAAAAACCAAGCTATATCTTTATCTTCACGAATTTGAACTACATTTTGAACCTTATTCATAACAAAATCTAATAGAACGGAAAGTTCTATAGAAGAAGTAGACACATCCAAACAAATCTCCTTAACTATTAAACTCATAAAATCTTCAAAAACTATTATATCATCTACTAAAACTCCAGTAGATTTGTAATTCACATAAGAGTGTTTTTCATTCCATATTCCACTATGAAAAACAACTATTGGAATAACCATGTTTTAAAATTCCTGCAAAAGTAAAACAAAAACTATTGAATAACAATATCAATAGGTTCTAATAGCTATCAAAAGCAAATATAAATCTATCAATATCATTGATACCAATCTAAAACTAGGCATGCCTTTCAATGGATATCAATAAAAATTAATGAACAAATAAAAAATGATAGCAATCACACATTCTATCAGTGATAGATATTATCAATGATAGCCACTGATATCTTCCAATATACTGATAGACATTATCAATGACAAACACAAAGCCAATGTAGCTGTAATGTCAAACCTAAAAGTATCAAACATCAAAATACACTGATATGTTTATAGAAAGAATATACAGTATCAAATGAAACAGTGAAAAATGCAAGCCCTAACTTAATTAATCAATCAAAACTCAAAATATCAACGTAATGAACAAAGCAAAATTTCATGAAAGCACACAAACTCTACTCACAATCCATTATGTTCACAGTGAGCTGAAGAAAACATTAGGTTCTTGAAAAAAAAAGAGAAAGAAAAAACTAAATGACCAAAAACTATTTAGGAAAAATTGAAAAACAGAATCGAAAAAACAAGAACGAACGCTAAAAGAAAAAAAAAAACTCCCAATCAAAGATGAAATTGAAAAAAGAAAAATGAACTTACGAATCGGTATTGATCGAAGTATCACGAAGCTTCACGAATTGGAATTGATTGAAGTATCACGGAGATTCACGAATGGGATTTCATGGAGACTGATTCATCGATATTTCACCGTGAAAGAAAAGGAAAGAACAGCAAAAAGGAAAGCAAAAAAGTATCACGGAGCTTCATTGATTTGATTTCATGGAGACGATAGATATAATCACGATGAAAGAAGAAGAAGGTCACGAGACAATGTTCAAAGGAGGTGACGAACATGAAAAAGGAAAGTTAAATTTGGAATTTTGAAAAAAATGAAAGGTTGACCGGTCAATGTTTGCTATAATAGCAAATATTAAAAATGTGGTATATATAATCACATTCTTTTCCCTCTTGTATTATTCAATACAAATTTCCTATTTTTAAATGGCCATGCATCTGTAAAAAAAGAAAAAAAAGTGAAAACCAACGTAAATAAAAAATAAAATTTCATTAAATACATTTTCTCTCTCTAATTAAATTAAATAAATGAAAAAATCTCAACAAATAAATACATTTTCTCTCTCTATAATAAATGCACTTTCTCTCTCCATCATAAAAATAATAAAAAAAGGTAAATTTGTCCAAAAATAATGCTAAAAACCTTTCTCGAAAAAATTCAAATTTATTAGTTAAACAACTTTGTATTTTTAAAAATGGTCAAAATATTCCAACAGCATAATTTTGTATTTAAAAAAGTGACAACTATACCCTCGTATGAAATCCTATATTTTTTGTGTGTTTAAAAACAAAATCTTTTGAATAAAAAAAATCTCAAATATCCACATCTACACCGATAGCAGAAAGTACTAAAATATATCTCCATTTTTTACCCTAATTGTTATAGTATTATCGAAAATCATTCTATAACTACAAGATATATCACAAAACAAAAATCAAATCAAAATTGAAAATCAAAATCAAATAAACATTTAATACCTGCAATACGTCTTCCCACATGACCTTTACATATACCAAGGAGAAAGAACCCTTTCGTCTTACATATCCCATTTCATCTTCCCTATGCAACACTGAAGTAGACAACTATTCCATCTTTAGAAACCTTTGAATGCTTCATAAAACCTCCATTACATTCTCCCATAACATAGAATCCTTCAGAAAACCTCCATTTCATCCCTTGTTGCCGGAGTACCAACATTCCTTGTTATTGGAATACTAACATTCAAACTTTCAGAAAACCCCATATCGCAATCGAGGGTACAAATTTTCCTATCTTGTCACTGGAATAACTCATTCGATCCTCCACACCTCCTCTGTGGCTTGAATCTTTAACACAAGCCGTTTCCAAAAAACTTAACCAAGAACCTCGGTAGGGATTTTAATAGACAAAACTCCCAACATTTGCTTTCTTGAAATCCTAACACATTAGCCATATGGCTACCTTGAAATCGACATGTATATATATGGTTCTATTTGACAAATATTTTTTTTTTAAAAATATTTTGAAACAAGGAAGATCTTGGAATAGTAGTTTATTCCACCCTTGATTACATTTTATTTACTTTTTTTAACCACAACAATGTAACTTCGACAAATCTACATTGTAGGATAGGAAGAAGGTGACTTCAACTACAAGAACAAGATCGAGTGATAGATTACGGACAGCAGACATAACTAGAAAAAAAAAATGAAACCCACAAAGAATATACGCTGAACAGTAACAATGAGATATGTATACCACTATAAAGATATAACTTGGAAAACTAACCTACTGACCTATTGCATGCATACTATAAGAGACAACTGGAAAAATGCATGAGGGGGAATTGGCTAGGAAGTTAGACTCGCCAAAAGAAAAGTTAGAGAAAAATCTTGACAAGAAAAGGAAAGGGGAAACCACTGAAAATATCACCCCAAAAAAAAAAAAGAAGAACAAGGTAAGTTTACACAAAATTTTGGGTGCTTGTTTCACTGTCCTTTTTTTTTTTTTTTTTAAAACTACATTCATCCAATGCAGAGGGAGACAAAACACAAAAAGAAGAAGAGATTTATTAGAGAAGACGACTGTTAAAGTGAATGAGGTATGTACAATCTATTTTATTAACAGATAAAGGTAGTATTAAGTAGTTTGATGGCAGCATGTGAAAAAAATGTATACATAGGGGAAAGAGGAATCTGATAGCCATGAACAATCAGAAGAAAACTCGATAAAGGATTGTGCCAACTCAAGTACAGATGAGATTGCCAATGACGTTGAGGAGAATCGAAAAAAGATCAACCAAGCTGTGTGTGCACCAGAAAAGGTATATCCACAAATGCATTGTACATGCTACTTTCTAAGCTGAGTTTTTAATTATTATGTATTTATGCTTATGTTGTATATGCTACTTCTTAAACTGAGTTGTCAATTACCCACTTAATTTTTATATGTGCTTCATGTATATTAATTATTTTTAAGCTTGTGTTTCTGTTATGATGTATACTTATGCTTAATGGATACTATTTTTAAAGAAGCAACTATGTACATGTACTTATGTTGTCTATGTTGGAAATACTCCATGATATTTAGTTGTATGTTTATGCATATGTTTCCCAAGTTCTAGCTATGTAAATGTTTATGCTTATGTTTTTGCTTATCTTTTCTAGATTCTATGTGCCTGGTCTACATCTATTTAAACTTGTAAAATACTAAGGAAAAGTGGAAGAAAAAATCCGAGGCAAAAGTAGAAGAAGAAAATACTTCTACAAAAAACAGCGAGGTGTGTATTGTAATACATGTACTTTATCATACAAACTACAGTTAATGCTATTTACATTCTTCCAATTGTGTTTTCTGATAGGGTGATTTATACTTGATGAGGAAGTTTAAGAGAACACAACCTTTAAAAATTATTCTCCAGACTAAAACGGAAGTAATTGAGAAAATGAAAAAAAAAACCTCCCTGAAAGTGTGCTAACTAGGTTCAAAGAGTGTCGTTTCGGCCATTTCTTAGATTTCTCAATTACTTACCAGATTTCCCAGTTGTTATTACACTTAATTCAAAAGCAATGTAAACCTTAGTCCCCAGATGAGCTCAAGTTTCTAATAGGAGGAAAAGACTTGCGATTTGGTCGGTGAGAATTTGCATAGTTATAGGATTAAACTATAGACCTATACCAAACATAGATGTAGACCAAATACAGGGTAATCACCATATCAAGAATGTCTATTTTGAAAGAGAGAAGTCTGCATTTAGGAGACATCTAAATATGGCATTCAATGTAAACAAAAAGACCGATGATGATGATATGTTAAAGATAGCCCAACTATATTTCCTAGAAAGTTTCCTCTTGCCTAGTCAAGATATTGTACATGTAGACATAAAACACGTTATTAGGGTGGATGATGAAAACTTGTTTAACAGTTACCCATGGGGTAGACTTACATTTAACCTTTTAGTGGACTATGTCCAAAAAGCATTACATAGTAGAGGAGCCACTGGGATATCAATGGGGAAGTTTGTGTTCCCTCGCTAGCATGGGCATATAAGGTAATCTCAGCTCTAAGTTCTCTAAAGAATTTCTTTGTAAGAAAAATGAACCACCGGATCCCAAGGATCATAAGCAGGACTTTCAATGCAAAACCAAAATGGAAGGACCTAAAGAAGAAGGTGTCTGATTCACATGAGGAATAACAATCTTGAATTGATACTGTATACATAACTACAAAAATATTATTGATAAATTTCCATTTGTTTTTAATACTGTAGTTGGAAATTTGTCCCTTATTGGCTATTGAGGAAGAAATCAGTATGTCGTAGTGTAAACCATTCATAGCTAAAGAAGAGGAAATAAGACGACAATTTGAAAGGAGTTGGAAAATAGAAGTGTAGTACATGGCATAGATGAAATCATAGTAGGAAGGGATATCACATCTTTATATGATCAAAGGTTTATGAAGGAGAAGTGGGAGTCCATTGAAGAATCACAAATCGAGATTAAAAAAAAATCAACTTGAACTGGCAGAGCACATGGAGGAGATTGTGGAAGTCCTAAACCAAATAGTGACAAACTTGAAGAATTTAATGGTCTCAAATGTCCAAATCGATTGACTTGCCCACGATGGTAACAATGAAGGAAATAGATTTGAAGTGTTCAAAGTATATTTCTTAAATACAATGTACTTAGTATATTTTTTTATACATCTTGTTTGCTGCTACCTGAAATTTCCTATATATTTTGGATCAAACAGGAGATAACTGACTTCACTAGGGAGTTGGATGAATTGGAGAAAGAGAAAGAAGAAAATGAAAAAGAAAAAGAAATTAATGGTGGAGAAACAAATGACCAACAGATACGATTTTGAAAAGACGAAAAAGATGATGATGACCAAGCACACAAAGCAAACCCCTCTCATGAAATGATTGGATCAAACACCAAAGTGATAGAACAGAATAACACTCTTGAAAATGAGCGGTAAGGGGGCAAAAGCAAAAGGATGAGGGATCCAAAAAGTTATGAATACTTACCTACAACTATTTAATAATCTATACAGGTAGTTAAAAATGATTGTACTATTTTAGTAACATGCTTATCTGGACGAGTATGATGATGTAACAAATAATTTAATTTGTTCAATTGATGAAAGAAAAGTGTATGAGGAATTTAATTATAGCTTAAAAGGAAAGGCTACTGTTAAAGTACTATATACAAGTAAACCATCCTGAGTTATATACTATAACTATAATAACTCAACAACTCTAACAATGTGAAACCCCTACAGAAACATGCACCTACATACACAACGGTTAATAAAAGTACTAATTCATTGGTAAGATATAACCTATTTATACACACCGTAATCTTATTTATTAGAAAACTACAACATATTATTGTATAAAAATTAATTTTGGTGTTCTTAAATTTACCTAGGGCGAAATAATAGTTGCTTTTACACATTTTAAATAGATTATTGGATATTGAAAATCATTACATAATACGTCTAGACCTAAAAATTTTTCTACTACCTACAAGAGAAGAACACAAAAATAGTAGTCACCATGAAATTGTTTCCCACGCTCCAACTGTGATGCAACATATACAACTTATATGTAAATGTTATAAACGTAACAAATATTTTAAACTGGACATTTGCCAAAACTATTTGGCAAAAGAAACAAAAAAAAAAAAAAAAAACATATATGATACATGTTATTTCTTATGAATCAGGATCGAGTTACAATGCCAATTGAACCAACCATAACTAAACCTAAAAAAAGTTTCTACTACCTACTAGAGAAGAATACAAAAATAGTAGATACCATATAATTGTTCCCCACACTTCAACTGTGATGAAACATATACAACTTATATGTAAATATTATTAACATAACCAATGTTTTAAACTTGAAATTTGACAGAGACTATTTAACAAAAGAAGAAAAAACATAGATGATACATATTATTTCTTATGAATCAGGATTGAATTACAATGCCTAATGAATCAACCACAACCAGACCTAGAAAAGTTTCTATTACCTACTAGAGAAGAACACAAAAATAGTAGATACCATGTAATTGCTCCCCCATGCTTCAACTGATGCAACATATACAACTTATATGTAAATGTTATTAACATAACCAATGTTTTAAACTGGACATTTGCCATAATCTATTTGACAAAAGAAAAAAAAAAGATGATACACGTTATTTCTTATGAATTGGGATCGAGTTACAATGTCAACTAAAACAACCATAACCATGCCCATTAATAAGATAAAATTATCTATTTAACATAAAAAAAAAACCCTCACATGAAAACTAAAATGTTGTTAGAAATCATGTGAAGAACAAAATACCAAAATCATTCATACAAGATATTACTTAGTAATCGTCAATAAGATAAAAGTATAAATAAACCAATGAAAACTAAAATATTAATCATCTAATAAATAAAAATAGAAGAATCTATTGGACATAAACCAAATATATTTTTTTAAAAAAAACCCGAGCATGAAACATAAACTTGCATTGTTGAAAATGACAAGCTCAGCTAACTAGAAAGTGGATTTTTGCATGTTCTAGAATTATGACCTTTCAAGTCACAATGTCCACATGTTTCTTGATGCTTTCTCCCTGCAAGTTAACAACCTCTTTTTCTTAGGTCTTCCAGCCGATCATTTGGAATTGGGTGGGAGAATACCATCTTCATCTAGAGAATTTGTTGAAATGAGCTGATCAACACCATCAATAGGGTACACACTCAAACTATAAACTTGGTATAATTTAGAAATCCGATAAAATTCATGTGCACATACAACTACAAGTCAAGGTTCCTACAACATAAGGCAACACATGCATGAGAGCAAGGGAACATGTCCATGTTCGATGTGCATGTTCGATGAAGAATGTCGACTTGAAAATATTTTTTTTGATCATGAACCTCGAATTCATACTCATTTATAGGATACAACTGTAAAAATAACACACACAACATTAGTTACACATACAAGATAATTGTTAATAAGAACAACCACATAGTACTCACAAGATAACAAATGTCTATTATGCGACTCTCAATCGATGCTGATCTAATAACACCTTTAGCCCAAGGAGATAAATCGGCCCGTTAGAAGCTATAAAATGTACGACGTTTAGAACCATCTTTGTATCAACGAATGCACGAACTCAAGGAGGGGGATGATAGGAAGCTCTCGAGAAGTTCTTAAATTTGAATTTATGCTATCAGAAATATTGATCGTCATCAAACCATACCTCTTCCTAGTAAAGAATGCCATCACCTACCTAGAAAGTCCAACCTCTTCTAACTCAGTCCTAATAAACAGAACTATTCCTTCCAATTGCCTCATGTAAAATTCAAACTCTGTCACTGTGTACACCCTTGCACACAAATCAAATGATTGGTCTAGCAATTTCAACTTATGCCCATCCTTAAAGATTTTGAGTAGATGGTATACACATAAGCCATGCTCAGCAGCAACATACACACTTCAAATGCTTTAGTTATGCTAGGATGTTTATTAGATACTATAATGAGATCATCCGGCTCACCAAAAATAACCTTCAAATTGCGAAAGAACCACCCCTATGAGCGATCATTCTCTGAATCAACTATAGAAAATGCAAGAGGGACAATTTGCAAATTCTCATCCAGGGTGCATGTAGAAAGTACATTGCTAAAGTACTTAATCTTTAGATGTGCACCATAAACAGAAATGATAGGTAAACAATGTTTCCATGCATTAATACAGGCAGATAGAGCCATGAAAAAGTATTTAAACCTACAATCGTCATCCACTTCTTGTGTTGTATACGTCCCTAAGAAAATTAATAATTAGTATAAGTCCCAAGTAAAGACTTAGTAATTTAAAAAAAAATACAATGAAAATTTATATTAAAAAGTAGTTTTATACCTGAATTTTTTTTCAATCAAAGCAGCTAAAAGAGTGGGGATCAGAGCATACGAATCCTCTGCTAACCCCCATATCAATCTTAATGCAATTTTACACCCTCTCCAAACTTTGTTGTAGCTAATGCTAACTTCACGTTTCCTTCTCATGTAGGCAATGATTTCAACTGGACGACATCAGATCTTATCATTTGTTTTTAAAATAAATTTAACACACTTACTCATAATGATTGAAGTTGCTTGCCTATGACCACTTTTGACAACATCTATTGAACATACGCGTTTGTCAAAAAATTTATGAATAATCCACACCTGACCCTTAGAAACCAGTGATGACCAACTAAACTAATTGCATCTATTCTCTTTACACCTCATTACTAATTGCATTAGACTAGATTTCACAGTTTTCAATTAAAAATTAACTTTCAAGGAAAAAACGTATATTAATTTCTTCGGTTGAATCTTGCTATGAAATACATAACCTTCTTTAAATACAACATCTTCTGACATGGCATCAACATTAACCAAATCAACAAACCTACACTCCATTTTACTATTACTAGAGCTATTAAGTACATGACTATCATTGTCATGCATAGACACAGTAATTGAATCCATATCATTGTCAACCTCAACCCAGTCCACCACTATGCAATATCATCAGACATATTTCTAGCAATAATAGAAAGACACCAGAAAACATCATTGTCTTCTAAAATCCTAATCATATTCAATTGACTTAATCTAGAGCTATACATAGTTAAACCCAAAATAACTTGATTACCCCGAATATGTAACTTGCAAGCAATAACCTCAGTGAACTATCAAAAATTGGAATCAACTGAAACATGCAAACAAGCAATATTAAATTCTTTATATCGTTTGTTGTTGTCCCACATGCCCCCACATAAAATCGTGATCTTTTAAAGTGACATTTGATTGAAATATATTAAAAAAAACTACAATTACGATGTGTTAACATTAAACAAGTATTTAAGATTCAAGATAAGAGTATACTTATAAATACTTTATGTTAAAAAAATACATCAGTAAAAGGGAAGAAACTCAAAAAATAAACTAGTAGAAGGGAAGCAACACCAAATTCAAAAAACTCCACTAATAGCATAAATATTTAAATCTATATTGGATAAATTTAACCCTAGGATCATTCATACTAAATTTTCAAGAATAAATAATAAACCCGATTCCATTGTGATTGATAATAGCTTCAAAATGACGATGGCCTTAAGATGACTATAGTCTTCCTCAAACAAAACTCCGAATGTCCTTAGTGGGATCTCTCTCTAGATGGGATTCAAGAAAGACTGAGTGCTTATTGTTTTGGTATATAGGGTGAAGGAACTCTTAACAAAGAGAACCAATGAGTGGAAACAGATTGTTCCAAATCCCATTGTGAAAGAACGAGACATTTACAACCAAAACAACAACAGTTATGCATCAAGTAATCTACAACATGCTTCAAGGACTAAAAACAAAGGGATCGAGTGAACATACCCTTGAAGAACCTTTTCTTCTCGTATACCCTCGATCATCGAGCGTCCAAGTGATGACATACAAAAATGCATGTCATCTTAGGCCTTTTACTTAGAATTATGAAGGTTGTTAAGCAGAATATGCGGCAATTGTGCTAGGAATTCATGAGAAAATGAGTTTGCGTCGATCAGCATGTTGAATCTCAGCTAACCCGTTATTATGTGTTCAATGCTCTATTTTTGTAGCTAATACAGGAAGTGGATGCAAATGCAGAAATCGGACCACCGCATAGACGACCGCATGTGGAGAAACTCTCCATCGCAAAGACAAACGCATCGATCAACGCATGGATGTTGTGGTAATCAGCCGTATACATCCATCGCGTGGGAGTTGCGCTCACCTAGCGATTGCGGTCATCGTGTAGAGTTGCAGTATTAAGCGAATGCGGTCATTGAATGATTGCGGCTACACGATAACGTATACTAATGAGAGCAACACAAAGTTGGTGGAATGAACGCATCTACCTCGAGAAAAACCAAAAGACGATGTTGACATTTCACCTACTACGCCGTTAGTGGCAGAGGTTCAGAAAAGAACTAATGCGCCGAATGTTAGACTCAGAGCAGTTTATTAATGCTGTCGGTGATCCAAGCTCTATAAATAGAAGCCGATGAGCAGAAATTCAACTTGTCCGGGGATTACCCCTGCAATCCGGGGATTTTCCCTGTGGTCCAAACAAAATGTGTGAGAAGACGCTTGAGAGTTCTTTACCTCCTTCATTCATTTCGAGTGACGACTAGAGCTATCGACTGGAGCTAGATCTCGAGAGAGTCAGCTCCTCCGCCCATCCATGGCACCATCGGCAGCCTTTTCGCACATCTGCTGGAAGCAAGTCTTTGCTTCCAGCCGATCATTTCATTTTCCTTTCTTTTCTTATATTGTATTGTATGACATTTTGTGATTAAGAAATTAATACAATTTATTTTCAATGCATTTCTGTGTTCCTTCGATTCCATCTCCATCATCTTTGCTTAGCATCCTTACTTTCATTGCAACACTTAGTGAGATTACTTGAGTATCACATAGTTAGTCATGTGGATTAGGGATATGAAACATGTAGCAAACAATCGAGAGGTGTGCGTTGTGCGAGTATGTGAGAAAACCTTATTTGCTTAGTGTGAAGCTGCGGCAACGCCTGTCTATAGGCTAACGCATTACTTGTCTATGAGTAAAGTCAGCAACAACCAACTACCCAGGAGGGTAAGTAGTTGGTTGCATTAAGCAATGTAAGTCATTGTTTACTAGGGATAGGAACAATCTTAGGTCAGCCAAGTTCATGCGGTTACCTTGTCCTATGAGCGCATCATTCATCATTTAGGCATACTTGGGAGAGTAGTCTAACACCCAAATCTAAGACTTGGGAGAACGGATTGGAATGCATAGGTAAGAATGGGGATCTTAGAGATAAGCTCTGTTTGCTTTCACACAACATATGCACTCTACGGATGGGATATTGTATGCATCTAGGAAGTAGGATATGGTGGTTGTATGCGGTCGTCTCGACACTTATGCATACCCACCGCATACGTCCTAGACTTAGGCTTTTAGTGTGTGTGTAGCATGATCGTATGACCTGCGTTGTCTAAGGTTGCCCTTGCGGTCACTCTTAAGTATTGCAATGAAATCATCTCCACATTTTATCTATCTTTCCCATTCATTTGTTTCATGTCAAGAGTTTTCGTGTCATTACCTCTCATGCATATTCTCATTGCGTTGTCTGTTAGATAGGAGTAGGAGTAGGGTTAACTTAGCAACCTCCCTTCCATTCTTTTATTTAAACTGCCGCATGCACATCACTGCATTCATTGTGCTACAAGTCCCTATGTTCGACCTCAGATCATCCGAGAAACTTGCGTTCGCGTTATACTTGGCGTGAATGCAAGAAAACTTGTGACAGGACGCATGGTCATCCTATACATTCATTAACGCATTATCATTCCAACGCATGACCATCGACGCATGACTATCAACGCATATCTTAGGAACATGCATCACATATTGCGTCCAAGGGATTTTAGTTGTCGAGTAAAATTGACTTTTAATTTCCTGTCACCACCAAGAAAAATCGATCAGGCGCACAAACGCAACGAACAAACCAAACAAACTCGAATTGGTAGATACTAGAACACAATCGAGTAAAACTTGATCTTCGACCCTCGAACAAGAAACTCGATACCACCACTCGGTTACCTTGGTATTCTCGGTGTGAGAATCTAGAAGGTGTGGGCTCTGTATGAATTTGGTAGAGGGAAGGCGGAATTGAACGATCGAGTAAGTGGGAGATGGGCTAAGTCTATCGTTTAGACTGGGTACTCGATTGTTTGGTATCGAGGAGCTATCATCTAGAAAACTCGGTCCTTGATCGTGTACACTCTCAAAGCTATCATATAGCTTTTTCTCTTTTCCTGATTGGAATGCGTTGGATCTAAAAAAATGAAAATTATTTTTATTTTATCCATCAGTTATCAAAACTGAATATAACTTCCCACTCATTCAGTTATTGGAGAAAACCGAAATCAATTATCTCATAATTGATTTAATTATAAATAAATATAATAACTAATTTATCATATTATATTTATAACCTATAGTTTTGATATCACATCATATGCAATATATAAACTATAGTTCTTTTTCTCCTTTATTGCATTTAGTATAAATCATCATATATAATCAAATTCCCTCTTGTTAATTTGAATACTTCAAACTAACCCAAAAACTGATTCTCAACATGAATCCATTGAGCTACCAAGGGAACCTTATGGACCTGTAGCTTGAAGCTCCAACGGTACGTGAATAACTGACTAAACTCTCTAATCACGATATCCACCATCCGTTAACTGTTGAAAATTCTACTAAATACCGATAGTTGCACTCTTTGCACTACAAATATATTTATGTGTCCATTGGATATAGCCAATCAACAGTATAATAATCCTTCACAAATAGCTCATAATTACAGCTGGGCTAATGTACCGTTTTGCCCCTGTAGTTATATCTAACTTCTTAAGTACCACTAATTCCTCTAATGAACAATACATCATAGTCCCATTGTGAGTAAACACTTATTGGGCCAAGAGAAGGTGTGATGCCACATTGTTCAAGCTCTGGAATCAACCTTTAAAAGAGCAATTTATCTATTTACCCCTACTTTAGAGAAAGAGTGAATTCCGTCTTGTGTAGTTGAGTTCCCAGCTCCCCAATCAGACGAATCCCCAAAGTGGTAGGTTTGAGTCGGCAATCTGGCCACTCACACACATGCAAATCAAAGGACCGCCCTTATAGGCAGGAGTTCCCAACTTACTCAAGATTAAAGTCATGTTACCTGTGGTTATTCTAGTGAAATGAAAGTCTCTATCATGAACGACGATATATAACGAGACTAAACATTTCGTGGTCCGATCTTATACAAACTCCTTTGTATAGGATACCCCCGCTCGCATGTTTCCACATGAATGACCAGAATTAGATCATTTGTAGCAATTTACAACACTTGTAACATCTACAAAGCGGGCCATATCCGTAGTGTCACTAGGATAAGGTTTCCATCCTTTATCCATATACTACAGACTATTTAAGTTATCATTTAAGATACGATCCACTTATATGTCACCACATACATGCTTAAGTTACAACGATAACCAGAGATTTTAGTTTATTGGCTTGTGGTTAATGTAACTAAAATATCTCATATTTTATAGACTGTAGTGAATAAAATATCTCATATTATTACATCATAAAGAGTTTGTTCATACAGGTGTTTACAAACTACAAGACCTTACAAGATTTAGGGCTTTAACCCCAATATAGGGGACCATAGCCTAAGATTTTTCTTATACTAATTCAATTAGGGTTCCCATTAACCCTTAATTAACTAGGAATGGGCTTTTACCCATTAAGTTCATAACATATTAGGAATGTAGGGCATTAATTAGATCACATAGTATGGTCCAATCTAATAAAATAACCCAATGTGATAAATTATTAATCCACATAAATAGCCCATACTTTAATTAAACATATTATTATTTAAATATATCTAACAATCTCCCACTTGGGCTATGTCTGTGTACCTGATATAATTAAATCACATAAACCTTAAGCGTGCATAAATAGGTTATTTCAATAAGAGAATTCCCTTTTAGTTCAATCTGGTCCATCTCCTATATTAGCACGGAATCAAGGTGACTTTTGTCACTACCCTCGTAACTAAACCTTCCTTGATCACCAATTTCAATACATTCAATGACATAGATCAAGTATGGATGGATGACATGGAAACTACATGTAAAGTGATCTAGATCATCCTTGTTTCCATCTGGTCCAAGTTCCTTAGTGAGATCATTCTCAAAACTTTATGCAAAACTGCATGCATGATAAACAAGTTCAGATGATTAAACTTAAACCATCAACTTTATTCTATATAGTAAATAAACAAAATAAGGTCAAAGAACATCCTCAATAACAAATTCCCACTAAATCATGTAATCAGAAAAGTGGCTAACACCTATGTGAGCAACATGCTCGTGAAAAACTTTTAGGTGGTAAATCTTTAGTCAATGGATCTACCATCATGGAGTTTGTTCCTATGTGTTCTATCAAAATTTGACCATTATGAACTCTCTTTAACAACCAGAAACTTCACATCTAATATACATATTTGAGCGTACATTAGATTTCTAATAGCTGATGCATAAGGAACCTTCTGCATCTCTTTAATCTCGAGTGTGGTCTTGGGGCATTGACCTAAATTAAATTTATCACCTTTGGCGATCGGGTATCTCCTGGTGCACAATCTTTCATGCCAAATGTACTTAAAATATTTTCAATGTAGTTCTTTTGTGATAATCTCAAAATACCTTGAGAATGATTTCGTAGTATTCCAATCCCTAATACAAAATAAGTATCACCAAGATCCTTCATCTCAAAATTCGTTTTGAGAAATCTCTTAGTGTCATGCAACAAAACTACATCATTACTTGTTTTGAGTATGTCATTAACATATAACACCAGAAAGATTGATTTACTCCCACTGAACCTGTGATATACACAATCTTCTATTATATTCACCTCAAAACCAAAGGAGGTTATCACCTCATGGAATTTGTGATACCATTGACAAAAGGCTTGCTTGAGACCATAGATGGATTTCTTCAATTTTCACACCATAGACTTTGAATTATTAGACACAAAGTTTTCTGGTTGTACCATATAAATCGTCTCATCAATGTTCCCATTGAGAAATGCAGTTTTTACATCCATCTGGTGTAGCTCTAAATCAAAGTGAGCTACCAGTGCCATGATTACCCTAAAAGAGTCTTTTGATGAAACTAGAGAAAAAGTCTCTTTTTAATCAATACCTTCTTTTTGAGTAAAATCCTTTGCAACAAGACGAGCCTTATATCTTTTGATATTGCCATGTGAATTGCTTTTGATTTTAAATATCCATTTATAACCTATGGGTTTCACTCCTGATGGCAATTTGAAAAATTCTCAAACGTCATTGTCTTTCATGGATTTTATTTCCTCTTCCATAGCACTTATGCACTTTTGAGAGTTAGAACTCTATAGAGCTTGTTGGAAGTTGATTGGATCATCTTCCATTACGACTACATCATCATGATATTCTTGAAGAAACACAATATAATCATCTGAAATTGCATTTCTCCTCTCTCTAGTAGATCTCCATAGTGACACTTTTTGAGGTTGTTAAGTTTGAACGTCAGGTTCAATAACGGGGACTTCAATGTTATCTTTTTCTATAATTGGTTCAATAGTGAAGCCAGGAATTAGAGCCTAAATATCACTTATAACCACATGAGGTAAAAAACTAATTTCTCTTCAAAGACAACTTTTCTTATGTTATCTTCCCCCCAAACTCAACATCTTCAAGGAATCTAGCTCTTCCCATGATCTAGAAGTGAGATCATAAAACTTGAAACCCCCAGAGTGCTCAAAATACCCAACAAAATAATAATTAATAGTTATTGAGTCCAATTTTCTCTCATTAGGTCTATAAAACCTAGCCTTAAATGGATAACCCCAGATGTGAAGATGCCTGATACTAGGCTTTTTTCCTGTCCATAGCTCATAAGGGGTTTTAACTACTGCTTTACTAGGTACCCTATTAAGGATATATGTTGTAGTCTTGAGTGCCTCACCCTAGAGGAATTCTGGTAGAGAAGAATGACTAATCATACTTCTTACCATATCCTTAAGTATTTTATTTCACCTTTCCGCTACACCATTCATGCTGGGTTTGCCTGTCATAGTGTATTGTGAGATGATTTCACATTCCTTTAGGTATTTGGCAAAGGGCTCTGGACGTTGTTCATCTGATGCAACATATCTATCATAGTATTCACCACCACGATCAGATTTGACAACCTTGATTTTCTTTTCAAGTTGAAGTTCAACTTCAACTTTGAAAGACTGGAAAACGTCCAAAGATTGAGACTTCTCATGAATTAAATATAGGTACCCATATCTAGTCGTCTATGAACGTAATAAAACATTGTTGTCCATTCCAAGAGGCCATAGGGAATGGACCACAAATGTGTGTATGTATTAGTTCTAAGACGTTTGAGCATCTCTTGACACCTAACTTTCTTATGTTTGTATGTTTTCCCTTAATACATTTCACACAAACGTTGAAGTTACTTAAATCAAGGGAATCAAGAATTCCATCTGACACAAGTCTTTGAATTCTCTATTTAGAGATGTGACCTAAATGCTTGTGCAATAACATAACGAAGTTCTCATTTAATTTACGCTTTGTACCACATGAATTAGATAAATATGATCTTATTAAATGAAGCAAAAGAATCAAGCATATATAAATTATCAATTAAAGAACCGATAATAATAAGTTTAGAATCTTGAAAAATACTAACTTTACTATTTCCAAAAGAATAAGAAAAACCAAATTTGTCCAAACTAGAAATAGAAACTAAATTCTGTCTAAATGATGGTACAAAAAAGTCTTATTCATATCTAAATAACATCCAAATTTTATAAGTAATCTAAAATTCCCAATAGCTTCAACTGGAACTGCTTTGCCATCACCTGCATAGATGAATCTTTCAAATCACTTGGCGGCCAATTTCACAGGCAACCCTGCATTGATATACTTATGTGAATAGTAGCACCAAAATCCACCCACCAAGTATTTATAGGTACAGAAGCTAAATTAACTTCAGAACAAACCAAAGTAAGAAGTTTACCCTTCTTTACACGCCACTTAGTGTATTTGGGATAATCCTTCTTGAATTGACCTTTCATTTTGCAGAAAAAACAAGGTTTTTCAGTAGCTTGTTTCTTGAGATGTCCTTTCTGTAGCATCCACAAATTTCCTTTTCTTTTTATCACGAGAGCCTATTGCCAAATGAGCGCTTTCTGTCATTTCTCTCTTAATCCTATCTTCTTCTTGCACACATTGTGAAATAAGCTCATTAATACTCCATTTATCCTTTTGACTGTTATAACTTATCTTAAACTGAGTGAATTGTGCAGGAAGAAAGATAAGTACCAGATATACGAGTAAATTTTCATTTATCACGATATCAAGTACCTTTAATTTACCTGTGAGATTGGACATTCCCATAATGTACTGCTTTACGTTTCCATTGCTCTTATATCTCATAGAAGTTAAAGAAGTCAAAAGACTACTTGCTTCCCTGTTTTCATTTTTAGCAAAATATTTCTCAATTTGAGCAAAGAACTTATTGGCATTTTCACTTTCTGTGATAAAGCCCCGAAAAACTCCGAAATGGAGTACCTAATGATCATCAGACACATGTGATTTGACCATTCTCACTTCTCTATATTAGTCATATTTGGTTGTTCCTTAGTAGAAGTAGGTTTATCGGTCTTTAATGCAAGGTTCAAATCCATACACCTGAGAAGTATCTCTATGCTTTCCTTCCAAATCTTGAAGTTTGATCCATTTAACTTAGGGATTGAACTCAGATTTCCAAATATTTGAGTAAGACCAACTGAAACAATAAACAACAAAACATATGCTCACAATTAAAATATAACAAAATAATTTCACATGTGTATGGGCCCCTTAACAAGATACCTAACACAATATTGATGTCCAACCTTTGAGCAAAAATCACCAACTGTAAATGGTACTCTCAACGTAGTAATCAAAATACTGATAATAAACTTTGTCAAAAATAGCCTTTCTTTGGACCGACTATTTTTTCACATGAGCAACCCTTATAATTGCCACATACTCATTACCACATGCATACCCTGGCTAAATAATTATATTCCTTTGGGTCGATAATTATCTGCATAAATTCATGAATATGCACATCTTATATTTCATAATTAAATTAATCTAGATAATAGAGGCTACTTTGATAACATATTATTTTTGACCAATTCAATCTAAAATGTAAGACACAATAATATATAATATTATTGTACAAAAATAAAGGAGGAAGAACACCAAATAGTCTTTACCAATATTCACTTAATAACTGCATACACATAATACAATTAAAACAACATAAACATGTAAATATCGCCAAATATCATCAATCAAATTTAAATTTAAATTCATTAAAAAATCAATCAAATTTAAATTTAAATCACCAAAAAAATCGATGAAATTTAAACATAAACTTAAATTTGATTTTACTAAATTCATTGAATAAAACCCATTTAATACTATTTAGGCCTTAAAAAAATCCCAATCTTCGGCTAACTTTCGCAACAATTACGCCTTGGAAATTTAATTGCAGAAGAATCCATGATGCACAAACAATGACAGACAAATAGTTAGAAAAATTTAATGACGGACAAAGTATCACGAAAGTAGCACCTATACAAAAACCTCTCGGTTCTGCACTCCGAATCCCAATTTTCACAGAAAAATTGCCATAAATGAAACAGACTTACAAAGCTTGATTTACAAATAAGTTGCCCAAAAAAAGGGATTCGAACAATGATCATCTCATCATTAAATTGTAAATCTATGATGCCAAAAACCAAAAAAAAAAAAAAAAAAAAAAAAACTATGATGCAAACGTCAAACTTTTCTTTACTGAATAATTGAATCATAAACAATGGTAAGCGATAAAAAAATCCAAAAATCTAACATGAAATTCATGCTCTGATACCACATGATAGCATAAATATTTAAATCTATATCGAATAGATTTAACCATAGTATCATTCATGCTAAATTGTAAAGAAAAAATAACACATCGGATTCCATTGTGATTGATGATAGCTTCAAGATGACGATGACTTTAAGATGACTATTATCTTCCTCAACTAAAACTCCGAATGCCCTTAGTAGGATCTCTCTAGATGGGATTTAAGAAAGACTGAGTGAGTGCTTATTGTTTTAGTATATAGGGGACCATAGCCTAAGGTTTATTTATATACTAGTTCAATTAAGGTTCCAATTAAACTTTAATAATAAGGAATGAACTTCTACCCATTAAGTCACATAAAATGATCCAATCTAATAAAATAATCCTGATACATAATTCATACTTTAATTATACATATTATTATTTAAATATACCTAACATCCACGACAAAAGGAAAACAAACCAAATTACAGAAGGGAGGAAATACCTTTTCCGCTACTGTGTTGTCCCGACGATCAGGTAAGTCGACGGTAGACCAAACGACAGGAGGGAAGAAATACTGTATTTTCTCGACGATTGCAGGTAAGTAAAAGGGAGGATCAATGGCAAGTAAACTAACCCTTTATTCTTTATTAAATTATAAATTGTAACTAAACAATAGAAACTATATCCACAAAAATCTCGACGGGTAGTTAGTTTAAAAAACGCAGAAGGGGGAGAATTATAGAAGAAGCTGTGAGATCTTTGGGGGCATGCTTGGAAAATCAAGTAAGAGATGGGCCCCAAACCAACAATTTTTGGCTCTAATTCATGAAAATTAAAAAATGGCTATATTCCCTATTTTGGCCATACAACACAATTATTCATAAATTTTCTATCAACATTCTCATATTCTTATCGAGGGTCGATGTCAATGTTTCTACTATATCATATAAAATAAAATAGTTTTTTTTAATAAAAAATAACAATAAAATATAATATAATATGAATATAATATTACGACAAGTGTTTTACCTCATTAAAAAATTTGTGTAATTGATACATCAACATTTTCAATTTTTTTAATATTTTTTGTTTTCATTTTTTTAAAAGTATTCATTCACATCAATATTTTATCAATATCTTCATAAACATTTCTATAAAATTGAGACATCAACATTTTTATCATATCAATATTTTAAACATTGATTGATAGGATTTAGTTTTTAATTTTCAAAATAAAATTTAGTTTAACATTGAAATTCCGAAACAAACAATTTCTTCACGATGATTTAAAAGATAAATCCAAATTTGAGTATAGTAGGTGGATAAAACATCGAAAATTTATATGGATGATCCAAAAATTGGGTACAAAGAGTCAAATGATCCATTTTTTTTTTTAAAAAAAAAATGCCGAATGACCATTTGCTAACGTTAAATTTAGATGAAATTATCAAAATATACTCGCGCGCACGTGAAAAAGCATCTCGCTCTCGGTCACTCTCGGTCTTGCTCTTGCTCTTCCTCTCGTTGATGATCCATTTGCGAACATCCATGGAACAATGAGTCGTTTTCTTCCCCCCTTTCACCGGTCTCGCTCTCGTCGATTTTGCTCTTCCTTTCCTCACTCACAAAATGACTCTTCTCTCTCTCACTCTCGCTCCTGTTCACACGGAGTTGTCGCGTCGAAGCCGCCCATATGAACTTACCGTATCGGAGAAGAAGGAGAAGATACACAAAGGAGAAAAAGTTGGAGAAGAAGAAAACAAAATAGAAGAATAAAAGAGGGGGAGAAAGGAAGAGGAAAAAGAAGAAAAAAGAAAAAAAAACTCATCGCATGGAGAAGAAAGGAAAAAGAAAAAAAAATCAAGAAAGCATGAAAGTAAGGACAATATTGTAATTTTATATGATCATGACATCAACAAAGGATCATTTCACATTTTTATTTTTCAAAATTTAGGCCATTTCCAATTTGGGACCTTTAAAATAGGTTTTTTATGTAATTTTTTTTCATAAAACATCCATTATTATTATTATTTAATATCATAATTCAATCTCGCTTGTAATGGTTGAGAAACTAATAATAATAATAATTATTATAATCAAATTATAATAATAACTTAAAGATAATTAGTTTGAACTCAACTTAAAGATAATGGATTGTATGTTTATAAATTTCACATTTAAAAAGAGTGATTCATTTTAGTGTAATTGGGGTGGAGGGTTTGAACCACATATCAAGTGATTTCACACTCGTATGTCAATTGAGATAGAATTAATTTGGCCTAGAAAAAACGATTTAACCATAAATTTTTACTCCATTTGGGATTGCTTTTACAATCATAAAAAACGATTATAGTAGAATCTTAACCGCCTAAGTTGTTTTATATTTATTAATCTACCGGAATCACTTTTAAATCTCTTTTAACATGATAAAACTATTAAATGTGAAAAGGGTATTCGACCCTACATTATAATGATATCACATAGAATGTATCTACAATTTCAATAACTAGAAAAATAGGTGATAAACATAAATAAACTGAATACAAGGTTTGTTAATCCAATTTGGTGAAATACCACCTACGTGTGGGAATAGTGTGTTTGTGGAAAGATATTTTTAATAATATAAAATTAATCAGTTTACAATATTGTACTTATCTATAAATGAAAGACAAAAACAATGATACATGAATAGCTCAACTCTTAAAAAGAATAGTACTTAGGCTACCTCCTCCCAAGAGTACTTAAGTTTTCCCTATGTATGAATATTAGTAAGCTATCTCGTAGACTCCCCCTAAGATTGAGATTCCTTCTATATGAATGGACTTCACATCATTCACTTGATAAACTCAGACTCCCCTAAGTTAGAAGATTCCTTCTCAAACAATGAAGAAATCATCGATCCATCCAAAGATCAAGTCCAGACGCCTCGATCAGCATTGTTCCAACAAAAATTTCAAATCAAATCGAACACAAAACACATTTTTTGTGCAATTTGACCATATGTCTAAACAATTCTCAAATGCAAAGATGTTCGATCTCAAAAGCAACAACCCTAGCAAGAGCAAAACAGCCTTAAAAGGAAGCAACAGACAAGGAAACCAACCCATCAATTATTTTCTAATTAAAATCAATTATTGGATCACAAAACCCATAATTATTGAGTTAAAAATTTATAATTTCAAATCACAACTAGACTTAAATAATTTTCCCAACATGAAATTAACTGTTAGAAATAATCGTGAACCTTATATTCCTTAAAAGCAATTGCTTTTCAATTGAGTAAATCTTCTAATGTTGTAATTCACTTAAGAAACCATGAAATTATGATTTCAAACCAAATCGTGCAAGCTAATTAATGTTTGACTATCTTTATGGCAAACATAATGGCAAGAAAACTTTATAATTAATTATATTTGTCCAATTCAAGTAAAAATTCCTGTTACCTTATGGTTTGTATAAGGACCTGGATTTCTACTAATTTTGAAAAGTGCCAAAGAAGCCAACACAGAAATGAACTAAACTTGCCGCTATGTTTTTTAAATATTTCTGTCGTATGTGCATATTATTATATTAAGCTGGTTAAGGATAAATCTATATGTGAACATGTCAGCAACAATTACAAAGCCATCTTGATACCTCAACTAAATACAGTAAGCAACTGAAATGGACTGCTTGTGTGGCTAACAGAAATTGGTTAGGAGAATATTTTGGTGGTGTGAGGACCACCTCTCCTTGGCTGACACTTTACACATATTCTTTATTATTTCTCATTTATTCCTGTACAAATATCTATAGGCGTGGGCTGTATATATGATATACCTTACTGTATTGGAAAGATCAATAGAGCATAATTAATATACTAAGAATACTAAAGGTCTTCTTCTTCATTGGTGCTTTCTCTCTCAGACCCTTCGCCCTTTGTCTTGATTTGGTATCAGAACCATTATGGCCAATGCTAATATTAATGGCATCCCAATCGTAAACCCTAGCAGCTTGGTATTTAGTAGCCCTCCTCTGAATCAACTTTTGAACTAGATTACCTCGATAAAGTTGGATTGGAACAATTTTCTCCTATGGAAGAATCTCGCACTACCGATTCTGAGGAGCTATAGGCTTGAAGGTCACCTGACCGGCCAGAAGACTTCTCCCCTGATGTATCTTCAGACGTCTATGGGGGGAGAGTCTAATACTATGGGAGTCGCAAGTGTCAGCATCGATGAAGCTGCTGTTGGAGCATCCTTGTCTGAAGGTGGCTTAAGTGGGAGTGCCGGAGCTTCGAGCTCCACCATGTTTCTAGAGGTAAACCCTCAGTATGAAGCTTGGATGGCCGTCAACCAACTCTTGCTCGGCTGGTTGTACAACTCAATGACCCCTGAAGTCGCCGTCCAAGTAATGGGGTGTTCGTGCGCGAAGGACCTGTGGGACAACGTTCAGCAACTCTTTGGAGTCCAATCCCGTGTTGAAGAAGACTATCTCAAGTAAGTATTTCAATCTACTCGCAAAAGTAATATGAAAATGGAAGAGTATTTAAGAGTTATGAAGAATAATTCTGATAAACTTGAGCAAGCTGGTAGCCCAGTTTCCACAAGAGCTTTGGGGTCGCAAGTTCTCTTAGGTCTGAATGAGGAGTACAATGCTATGGTAGCTACGATTCAAAGCAGAGCAGAGGTATCTTGGCTTGATTTGCTGTCCGAATTGCTTCTATTTGAGAAATGCCTAGAACATCAAGTTGTACAAAAGACCTCTGTTGGTTTCAGCCACAATGCTACTGTTAATGTAGCCAATACCAGGAGACCTATTGTTAACAATAGTAAAAAACCTTAAAATGGTGCTAACAACAATGGAAATTAGAGGAGTGGAGGCAATAGAGGACGAGGAAGAGGCAGAGGTAACAAGCCGATGTGTCAGGTGTGTGGTAGACTTGGTCACACTGCCTATTACTGCTATGGATGCTACAATAATGAGCTTGCACCACCCAATTTCTTACAAAACAAAGGAGGAAGCAACTTTAATCCACAACAAAACAAGGGACCTTCTCAAACTCAGTCAGCCCTGATGATCTCACAGAATGCTCATCCCTTTACTGCCACCCCTGAGACACTCATTGACCCTAGTTGGTATGTTGACCGTGGAGCCTCAAGTCATGTGATAGCTGATTGTGGCAATCTAAGAAGTGCAAATGAATGTGGAGGTAAGGATTCTGTTGTTATTACAAATGGTGACAGCCTTAACATTTCACATGTTGGTGATGTTTATTTATCTAGTAGTAAAGGCCAATTGAAACTAAAAGATATGTTGTGTGTGCCCAATATTGCCAAAAACTTAGTGAGTGTATCTAAGCTTACCAAAGATAATAACATATTTATTGAGTTTCATGATGGTTTTTGTCTTATCAAGGACAAGGGTACGTGGCTAGTCATACTGAAGGGACAACTTAGAGATGGTTTGTATGAGGTGAAAGATGTGCAAGTTTGCTCGATTGAAGATCAAGTGAAGGAGTCTGGTCAGCAGCAGTCCTTGTACAAAAATAATAGGTTGTCTGCATTAACAGTGTCAAAGTCTAGAAAGTATCCAAAAATATATGGCATCAATGTTTAGGTCATCCCTCTCTAAGAACACTTGAGTTAGTTTTAAAGCAATGTAATCTTCCTACAAACATCAATGAAGAGTATGAATTTTGTGATTTCTGTTAGTATGGAAAGTCTCACTCTCTTACATTTCCTAATTCTAAAACTCGAGCCACTAAGCTATTTGATTAAGTTCATACTAATTTGTGGGGACCTGTACCACTTATATCTATTGGTGGTTATAAGTATTATGTCATATTTGTTGATGATCACAACCGATATACTTGGATTTATCCTTTAAGATTGAAGAGTGACATTCTAGCTGCCTATCAACACTTCACCACTATGGTCAAAAGACAATTTGATACTACTATTAAAGTGTTTCAGTCTGATAATGGGGGTGAATACGTCAAAGTACATCAGTTTTGTAGACAACAGGGAACTCTCTCTAGGTATTCTTGCCCTTATACCTCTGCACAAAATGGCAGAGCTGAAAGAAAACATATGGATATTGTGGATAAAGGCCTCACAATGCTTGCTCAAGCCTATCTATCTCTTCATCATTGGTGGGATGCCTTCATGTATGCTACCTACCTCATCAATGGCTTACCAACTGTAGTACTTCAAGGTAAGTCTCCCCTTGAACTTCTATCAGGTAAGAAGCTTGACTTTGAGTCCCTAAAAGTATTTGGCTGTGCTTATTTCCTCTGTTTGAAGCCCTATGACACTCACAAATTCAACTATCGTACAAAAAAGTGTGCATACCTAGGACCTAGTTAGCATCATAAGGGGTATAAATGCTTAAATGAATATGGAAGAGTGTTTATTTCTAGACATGTGTTTAATGAGCTTGATTTTCCCTTTAAGTCTACTTTTACAGCAGTGCAACCAGCCTCTATACAACAAAGTTCCCCTACACTTTGGCTTCCCTCCATCAACCCAGCCCCTGCTATGCCTTCACTACCCCTACCAAACTCATCCTCTGCAGGTCCATCTACTGTGCCCTCGCCCTCCCCTTCTCCTCTACAGAACACTAGTCCCTTTTCCTCCACCAACACTCCATTACTGCACCTGTCTCCTACACACAGCCATCAACCAACCCCTCCCTCACAGCATCAAATCAACCCTCCCCTGGACACACCTACCTCACCAACCGATACTCCCCTACCATAGTCACATTTCCATACGACCATTCCCTCACATGAAGCAACAACCTTACCATTGTCTCCTCTTCCACTTCCCACACATCTGAAGATAACTCGTGGGAAAGTTGGAATATTCAAGCCTAGAGTACTGCTTGCAAATTCCTCAAGGGACTGGTCAAGTATAGAACCAACTCGTGTTAGTGATGCCCTCGAAACGCCACAGTGGAAGAAAGCAATGGATGCTGAATATGCTGCCCTGCTAAAGAATGATACTTGGTGCCTTGTTCCATTCTCATCCTCCTGCAATGTTGTTGGCACAAAGTGGGTGTTTAAGATCAAACGACATTCGGATGGCACTATTCAACGGTACAAAGCCGCCTAGTTACTAAAGGGTTTCATCAAACACCCGGAGTAGACTCTTTTGAAACATTCAATCCAATGGTTAAGCCTTCAACGGTTAGAATTGTGATTACCATTGCAGTAGCTCAAGGTTAGCAACTAAGGCAACTTGACTTCAACAATGCCTTTCTGAAAGGTAGACTTCAAGAAGTTTTCTATATGAGCCAGCCACCAGGGTATACTGATCCTCACTATCCTAATCACGTGTGCAAGCTCAAGAAGGCCATCTATGGCCTAAAGCAAGCATCGAGGACATGGAATACCACCTTAAGAGATGCTTTACTGTCATAGGGTTTCCAAAATGCTAGGTCTGACACATCCTTGTTTGTTTTTCATAATGGTTCATTTGTTCTGTTACTTTTGGTATATGTAGATGATGTTATCCTCACTGGAAATGACACTCATATGATGAAAAACCTAATAAAGAAGTTGGACAATTGGTTTGCTCTAAAAGACCTTGGGCAACTCCATTACTTCCTAGGTGTGGAAATTCATTATCTTGAAAATGGTGTTCTTCTTAGTCAAGAGAAGTATGTTGATGACCTACTGGCCAAGCTGAACTTTACTGATGCCAAACCAGCTCCCTCTCCGAGTGTGATGAATAGACAACTCTCCCTCTCTGATGGCACACCTCTTCCCGAACCGTTTTGTGTATCAAAGTACGATTGATGCTCTTCAATACCTCACGAATACAAGGCCAGACATCACCTACATCGTAAACCAACTTAGTCAGTACCTCAAGTGTCAAACCAATGCTCACTGGCAAGCGGTCAAAAGACTCCTTCGGTACATCAAAGGTACGAAACACTTTGGCCTTTATATTCAGTCCAACTCTAATCTCTCTATCTCGACATTCTCGGATGCTGATTGGGCCGCAAATCTGGATGACTGAAAGTCCATTGCTGCATATTGTGTCTTCTTTGGTAATAATCTTGTGTCTTGGTCATCCAAAAAGCAATCCATGGTAGCCCGGTCCAGCATTGAGTCATAATATAGGGCCCTTGTACATGCCTCAGCTGAGATAATTTGGATTCAACAATTTCTTGAAATTGGTATCGTGCGACGCTCAAAATCAGTTCTTTGGTGTGATAATTTAAGTGCAGGTGCTCTTGCTGTCAACCTGGTATTAAATGCTAGAACGAAACATATTGAGATAGATATTCATTTTCTTCGAGATCAAGTCCTCAACGGGAAACTAGATGTCCAGTATGTACCTTCGTCTAATCAAGTGACTGATTGTCTCACCAAGACTCACACATTCACAGTTCTTTACTCTTCGGGACAAACTCGGCGTTGTTGCACTCCCATCTCGTTTGAGGGGGGATGTTAAGGATAAATTTATAGGTGAACATGTTAGCAACAAAGCTACCCTGGCCCCTCAATTAAATACAGTCAGCAGCTGAAGTGGACTGCTCGTGTGGCTAATAGAAATTGGTTAGGAGAATATTTTGGTGGTGTGAGGACCCCCTCTTCTTGGGCTGTCATTTGTACACATATTCTTTATTATTTCTTATTTATTCCTGTACAAATATCTATAGCCGTGGGTTGTATATATGATATACCTTACTGTATTGGAAAGATCAACAGAGCATAATTAATATACAAAGAATACTAAAGGTCTTCTTCTTCATTGGTGCTTTCTCTCTCAGACCCTTCGCCTTCTTTCTTGATTAAGCCAACAAAATATTACATCATGGAGTTTAATTATTTGAAGTATTCATAAGTGTATTTTAATTAAAAAAATAAGCATTTTGAAAAAAAATATTGGAATATTTGGTAATCACTCAAAATAATTTTTTGAAGTGTGTAATTTAAACCATTTTTATAAAAATTATTTAAATAAAAATGAGTTTTTTGAAAAATAGTTATGTTTCCGTCAATTCAATCAGACCCTAAATATAATAACTTGTACTCATTTTGAATTTCTATCGCACTTTCATGCTAATGAAAAAAATATGCTCGATAAACTTTGAATCAAATGACATAAATAAGATAATAGTAAAATGTTTAAAAACATAAAAATCAAGATGAACTATGGTTATAGAGACCGAAAAATGTGGTAACAAGACAATGAAAATGTTGTTACATAGTTAATATGATGCGTTTTCTAAAACAAACACAAAAAAATAATAAAAATCATACATTTATAATCAAAAGGGTCGAAGCATTTATGTGTTTAATTTTATTTTGGAAAAAATAAATATTGATCTCCAAATTTTGGATTTAGTTTCTATTTGATCTTTATTCTCTCGATTTCAAATTGTCATATTTTTTGTCCTTAAATTTTGAATTTGATTTCAATTTACTTACCGAGGTTTCAAAATGTTATAAATTTACCCACACGATTTAAGTTTTGTTTCAATTTGATCCTTAAGTTTCAAGATTGATATATTTAACTTCGATTTTCACTAAATATTCACTTTCAATTTTTAGTAATAATGTATATTAATTAATTTAAATTTTACTATTTTTTTATCACTATCAAAATTAATTATAAAATTTTACTGCATAGTCATTTTAAATTAATTATAGATATTACTCTAAAGACTAAAAATGAATATTTAATATAAAATTGAATTCCTAAAACCTAACTAAACGAGAACAAAACTCAAAGCTTCAGGAATAAAAATGATAACATTTTAAAATAGCATTTTCGAAAATATGTGTTGAAAAAATCAACCCTGCAGGTTGACCTGGGCCACCGGCCGCATCTTGCTAGCCAATGACATATCAATAACGAACAACAATAATTCATTACATTACTAAAAAAAATAGGGTATATTTAATTATGATAATTGCTAATCAAAATCATACGCTCTTATTTGAATAATAATAATAATAATAATAATAATAATAATAATAATAATAATAATAATAATAATAATAATAATAATAATAATAATAAAACGGACTTCATTCGAACTATTTTGCTGGCAAACATTCAAGAACGTTTCAGTCCTATCATTTCACTTTGTCTGCACATATCCATCATCCCAAAAAATATATTTAACTTTATATATAATAATAATCTACCCATAAAAAAATCTAAATTAAATTAAAAATAATTTTACCTTCATATTATTCTCGAGGCAATCCAACATGCATCTATCTTCATGCATCATCTTCAATCATTAAAGATACAAAATTTAAAAGGTATCCTTTCTGGAAAATGAAAGAAGAAATTTTCACGTGACAACTTTAAATTATTAGACATTTAAATTAATGACACAAAAATAGATGCAGCTCAAAATATACCCTGATATTTTTCTTATTTCCATACCCCAAGAGATATATGAGTTTGCAGAGTTTTTCTGAGCAGTTTTTGTATACTTGTTGTGTAGCTACCCCACCTGATCTCTCTCTCTATCTGAAAGATTCCCAAAAAAAAAAAAAAAGAGAAACCCTTGAATTTTTCTTGGATTCCAAAATCTGAATTGGTTTGTAATTTGTAAAGGCAGGCAGAGAGATTGAATTGGATGTGGAGGAAGCAAGAAGAAGAAGAGGAGAGAGAAAGAGATGATTTTGATGATAATTTTGAAGGTTCAAAAACCAAAACTTGTTTCCAATATGAGGAGTCATTATCATGGGAAGAACAAGCTTTTGCTGAAGATGCTGGCCGTCTTGGAGCTTGCGTTTGGCCACCAACCTCTTATTCTTGCTCCTTTTGTAGAAGAGAATTTCGTTCAGCTCAAGCCTTAGGCGGCCATATGAATGTCCACAGAAGAGATAGGGCTAGATTAAAGCAATCCCCAAATAACAACAATAACCCTAATTTCACTACGACTGATTATTCCTTGACCTTATTTCAATCCCGTTCTTCTTCTTCTCATCACCATCTTTCTTCTTTACCTGATTATCATCTTCCTAACCCTAATCCGTCTCTGCCAGATGGCGGTCGATCGGATTCAAAGGCGGGCAAAGATGAGGAGTTGATAAATTCTTGCTCTAGGGTTAGGGACAAAGATCATGTTGGAATTGGGGTTCCGGATGAGGGGTTGAATTTTGGTTTTGGTCGATCTCGGCCGACGTCAGGTTTGTTTGACGACGACGGTCGGGATGACGCGGGGGCGGTGACTGGATGCAAAAGGAGGAAAACGGACGATGCGACGACGTCGCCGATACAATTTTATGTGAAGTCCAGTAGCTTGGTAGAAAATCATCATCAACATCATCATATTCAATCAGAGGTAATTGGACTTAGATCTACCTCCTTACATGATTTGGATCTTGAACTGAGGCTTGGTGGTCTTTCTAAAGGTTGAGTAAATTCAAAATTCAAACTCTCAATTGCTCAATGTTTGGTGAGCAAATTCCATCATTTAATTGAAGTTCTCATCCGAGTTTTTGTTTTTACTTTTATTTTTATTTTCACTTTTGAAGTAGAGGCTGAGGTCTTTCTAATTCGAGTACAACTTCTTAATTTTGCAGTCTCTGTGTAACAAAAAGTTTCAATATTGAATATTTCTGATTATTGTAAACAATAACCAAAGCAAAGAAGATACACAATAATCATATTCAACTTCACTCAGAACATATATGAGAAATCATAAACGAATGAAAATTCAAAGATATAATCATTCTTATGATTTTTACCCCATTATATTATTCAAATTGTTCTTAGGATCACCTAATTATATTGGTAAACTATATGCAATTAATATTATCTTAAAAACTAATTAATTAAGATCTCCTTTTCCATTATTCTTCAACAAAGTAATAAAAGTCGAGGGATCAATAAGTGCACCTAAATATCTCAATTAAGATAATCTCCATGTGTAAGTTAGAAAATGGATGAAGTTTAGGTCTAAATTGTTTAGATTATTTCAATTATTATGTAGAAGATGAGTTTATTTTATTTTCTTTTGTTCAACCTCTCATAAACTATATGTGTTATCTTTGTGAATTCTCTTTTTTCAGTACAAGCTAAGCCAATACATTGATAAATAAGGTAAAATTAAAAAGGATTTGAAATTGAACTGTAAAATTAACATAACTAAAGGGTTTGAGGTTCAAAGAATTTGAAGTTGCTTAGAATATATTGAGAGACAAGACACACAACTTAAGCCAGAAAGAGTCAGATTAAATCACAACATTCATTCCCTTTTCTATGTTAGTCTGTTTATATTATCACAATTCATCCACCACTTTTCTTTTTCTCTCTTTCAAATCCCTCCAAAATTCTGCCACCCACTCTTGGAATCAATACAATCAAGTAGTCTATATATTATTATATGCTGCTTGTTTGTACCTTTTTTTTTTAAAAAAAAAAAATTCATATTAAGAGAATGTCATGCATCATGACAATTTTCCCAACACATCTCATTGCTTCTAGCTTGTTTTTTGTGTCAGCCTCATATACTTATAAGTTTATAACAACCCAATATTTAAATGTGTGTGTTGTTTGACAAATGTACATATGGGTGTGAAAAGATAAGATGTATTTGGATCCTAACAAGCATAATCCCAATCATATTATGTCTTTTTTGAGCATCTAGGGTAAAATAATGAATATACATAAATTTGAATATTTTGATTATATACTCAAATAAAGCATGAAGATTCCTTTGTTGTCACAATGGCAGTGTCATTCTTATTTTTTAAAGAAAGAGTTTGGCATTATAAAATAAGAAACCCACTTGATGAAATATTATTTTGACCTTACCCACTAAAAAAAGAAAAAAAGGATAGTGAAACTTGTTGGTAATCATATTAGTAAAATCTCTAAACTAACATCATTGCATTACTTTCAACTCCAAATAGTACTTAATCACATATATATACTCAAGACTTAAAAAGAAATTTAACTGTCATGGTTTGATCTAGTAATAAATAGGGATATGACCTTGATCATGGTGATCACCGATCTAGGATTTAATATTCTACGAATTTTTTTGACACCAAAATATTGTAGGATCAGGTAGATTATCCTGTGAGATTAGTCGAGATATGCATAAGTTGGTCAAAACACTCACGAATGCCAAAAAAAAAAAAAAATAATGGAGTCAAGAAATCTGAACCACAGACTTCTTGTCGATGACATGTGACTTAACCAATTGGACTATGTTTAGATTGATTATTCTTTTAATTTGTATATAGCTTTTAATCAATTATTACTTTCACTAAAAACAACCCAAATAGTTAGATAAAATAATGCTATATAAGTACATCATGTACAACGTGGACTCTCAAATATTAGCAAAGAAGCCAATTTGACATGGTTTGATTCGTTAAGGTATTATATTCTCGTGTAAACTATCAGAATCTCCATCTCCAAATCTTATTCAACTAAAAATCCATTTTGATAATGAGGTTCGACATAGAATAATTAGTGATACTTATGACAAGATATTGAAATAAATGAGAAAAAAATTTAGGTGTAGACTGACTGCATCCATCTATTGTGCAGTCTCTATTGCATCCAATTAAAAGTAGCCGTGTGACAACTTTTTTTAGTTATTAAAAAGGGAAACTTTCACCGATATAAAAAATGTCAAACTATTTACAGAAATAACAAAAAACATATTGATAGAAACTTCTATCAGCGTCTATCAGTGTTGTTTATTAATTTATTTTTTTATCTTTATTTATTTATTTTTGTAGAAAAAAAGGAGAATATGCAGCTAAGTATTGCTGGTAAAAGAAAGGGTATAAGAGTATAAAGACAAGGAAATGGAGAGAAGATTATGTTGGAGGACATAAGGGGAAAATTGATTAAAGAGAGAGAGAGGGTGATGGAACAATGCATTAAAAGGGAAATAGTTTGGAAATTGAGAAATGATGAAAAGGGTTTTGGATTTCTATAACAAAGGAATTGAAATTGCATTACGACGGAAACCCACATCCCAACAAAACAAGGAATTTGCATTGTCATTATCATTATTTAAAGGCAACTGATTGAAGGGATGCGTTAATGCATGGCTGCCTTTCACCTCCCAAGGACCCTTCACTTGACCACGACGTGGGTCTCTTTCTTTTTCGTAAATATGACCAAATTTTCAATTTTTATTTTTCGTTTATTCCATATCCTAATTTTGTCCTTTCAACAAACTCACGTTTTTTTGGTATATTAGTCAACTAATATACCACATTTAAAGTATATTAGTTATGTATTTTTTTTCCTTTGATCGGTATATTTTGTGTATTTTTTGTTTGTCACAATATGAGATATTACTCACTTTAATTTTTGAATTTGCTACTTTTTTTCTCTTTTATATTTTTTTCTTTTTAAATGATGTTGTTTCTTTCATATTTAAGTAAAAATATATAATGGGTTGGGGAGATTCAACCTCAAGCTCACTTGCACTCAGTTTAATGTAGTCATTTTGACAATTTAACCATGTTTGGAATAAAGAAAAAATGTTTTTAAAAAAAATCATTTTTATGATTTGTTTTAAAACACTTAAATAACTAGTATTGTTCAATGTACATCTATATGATGTGTATCAAGTATGTCTATCAACATTGTATCGAGTATCTTTCAATATTGTATCAATAACAGTATATCAAGTGTATCAGGCATATACTAATAATGTATCAAGAGTATCAAGTGTACTGGATGTATCAAGTGTCACGTGGGTTGAACCTTTTTTATTTTGCTATTTTTGCAAAAGTAATAAGTCTGAACTATGGATCTAATTTGTTAAACTTATTTTGTCAAATTTACAAGAAGTCCTAAAATAAAATAATATATTAAATGACATGCAAAATTCTTATGAAGTATTAATTGTGCTATGATATATTAGATTGTTAAGAAATTGACAACAAAGATAAACAAAAAAAAAAAACATAAATAATAGCAAGTCGTGACAGAGAATTTACGTGATTAATTAACAATATATTAACTGCGTCCACAGGTCAAATGGAGAAAACAATTTATTATTGGACAGAAAATACCAAATTACAGATTTAGAGATACGTTTTTAGGGTTAAAGAGTTTATATAGTGCATTCATCTAATTTCTAGGATTAAAATCGTAGATAATATAAATATTGTTCCGTTCTTAGTCATTTAGAGCGTCGAATAATGGATTCAAGGAATTCCAACATAGATGATATGGAGGAGTAATGTAATTGGTTTTAGGGTTTGTGAGTTATTATTAATGGATTTGTAAAGAGAGAGAGAGGGGTTGGAAATTAGGGTTTATGGAGGAGCAGGGGAGCACATGGGCGTTTGATGTCGTTTCTTACTCGTTTTGTGTTATAATATATTATGGGGATACAGACATAATATCATTCCAATTTTGCTTTCTCATTTCTATCCTCAAAGCTATATAATTTATTCCAAGCTATATTTTATTCAATTATTTTTTAAGAAAAAAATAACATATTACACATTTGAATATAATCTATTCCATGTGTTATTCACACATTGGTCATTGCCATCTCAAAAGTATTTGAATTCAGTCTTAAATTTCTATCAACATGTCAACAATATTTTTACATATCTATGTGCATTCCATAAAAAAAAGATTGAATTCACATATGCATTATTTGGTGAAAAAATTGATGAAACATAAGAAAAAAAAGTTATTAATATGAATATAATATAAATAATAAACATTTTAACTCATTCATGAAGTGCAAAAGTTTATTAATTAATTTAAATAATTTTTATTTTATTATTTTTCAAGAAATATTTATCAACCTCGACACTTTATCAATATTTTCTTCCACATTTCCATTGATATTGCCATCTTAAAACGTTTGTTAGATATAAGTGTAAAACAAAAAATTACTCTACAAGAAAAAGGGTTTTTAGCGATAAAATTAAAATGTTGTTAATAGCCACAACTTCATTGCAAAAAACCTTTAGCGACGCATATATGAATGTTGCATGAAACGTTACTAAAGTCCCGTCAGTAAATATCTTTTGCGACGTTGTTTTCATCGCAAATGGTTTACGACAAAAAGTTTTTTCGTTGCAAACATTTTTGCAACGAAAATATATTTTGTCGCAAAAGCTTGATTTTGTTAAAAAAATTATATTCGTTCAATTTCTGATAATGACATTTCTTGCTTCTTTCTCTATTTTATATTTCAAGTCTAACAAATGTTTTGTATATACAAATACTCAAATAAAATAACATAAGATAAAATATATTTTTATAAAGGTTGAAAGTTAATATATACACCTGTAGCAACTTTTTTGTATAAAGTTTTGAAATTAAAAAATAAGTGAACAAATGTTATGTTTAAGCTATAATGTCTAAAAAAAAACAACATTACTAAATGTTCTATTCACAAAGATGTAAGAAGTCAACGGTCCTTCATCCTTGTACCGTCAACAAAGATCGGTCTAATCCTACACATAACATATACAATTTTTTCTCGTTTCAAACCCAAGTAAAAGCACAACAAAAGTACTAAAAACATGTCAAGCATAACAATCATAAAACAACTACCATAACAACTTTAAGGTAAATTACGAAACCACCTCTCTTTGCAAACACAAGTTATATAATTAATCTCAAGCTTAAGTTAAAAAAAAAAAAACCAATTCTTTTAGTTAAATCAAACTAAAGTTACAAATTAGAATAACAATTTAAAAAAAAAAACCCCTCCCCTCCTCTCCAACCACATCCAATACTAAATCATAATTATAGTTAAAAAGAACCTATCATTCTCTCACCTAAAATTACAAGTGATATAATTCAATTAAGAGAACAAGATCAAAATGTAAAATATAACATTTTAATATTCAATAGATTCAATAGGATAAAAATCACAAAATAGGATCCAAATCAAATTTCACAATAAGGCTAGAATCAAATTTTAATCACCCACAAGAGACTCAAAATTAAACTAATCACACATTTCGACTTATCACAATTTAGTCACTCAAACCATGCTTCAAGTCAAATAAATAAACTTCAAATCAAACTTTCATCACACAAATGATTTCTAAATAAAACTATTGAGCGAACAATAGATACTCAAAGTCACAATTCAATCAACCAATAAGCTTCGAAACAAACTTCTTTCATATAAACACAAAATATACTCAAAATAAACATATTGAAGGCTTACTACTTGCAATTCCACATATAGAAAAAACACACAAGAAAATGTCTTAGTAATAATACATACCTATCCAAAGCTTGGGCACCAAGATGTAGAGTTCGACAACTCTGCAAAATAGTAAACAAGAAAAATACAATGAGTAGAGTTGTATTTTACTATTGGAACAAATCAATACTATAAACGTAACAATTTGTTACTATTACAACTTAAAAACTAAATAACTGTCCTCTTTCAAACATGAGTAGAGTCACATTTATCAATCATTATAATGTATGTTGGTACATTATAAAGTATAATACATTATATAGTTTAAAGAAAGAGATAAGTATTTGAATATGATTAAAATATTTACTATATCAATGAAATTCATATACAAACTATATGTTAAAATTAATGTGAATATGATTTATATTAAATTTGTATAATTTTATGAGAGAAATAAATACTTGAATATAATTCAAATATTAATTATACGAATATGATTTATATAGAAACTATATGTTAAAATTAATGTGAATATGATTCATATGAAATCTATATAGTTCTTTGAAATAAATATTTGAATATGATTCAAATATTAATTATATGAATGTAATTATATGAATGCAATTCATATAAAAACTATGGGTTAACATTAATATGAATATGATTCATGTTAATACTATAGGTTATATGAGAGAATAATAAACTATAAGTTATATTATATGTGATATAATATAAACTATAGGTTATAGGTTATACATGATATAACCTATGGTTTAATATGTCTACATATAAAAGTAATTAATATATATTAATTAAATTCAAAATTTGAATTTGAATTAATAATTTCCTTGGAAGTTATTTATCTTCTCTCAGTTTAATTAAAATAATAGGGAGTTGATTTTGGGTGTAGTACAAGAATTTTGGGCTTTAATGTCGGTTTGAAAAAGTGAAACCGATGCCTTTTTTTTATAAAGAAAATCTTTAATGTCGGTTTTAAACTGACATTGAAGATAGGCTACAATGTCGGTTTATAACCGACATTAAAGATCCCCATTTATTTTTTTAAGTTTAGTAAAAAATCTCTCTTTTTCATTTCACTACCTTTCTTCTCTCTTCTTTCTCACTTCTCTCTTACAAACCCTCTCTTCCCCTTGAGCGTACCAATCATCTCCATTATTTCCTCAAGCTTTCTCCTCTCTCCTTTCTTTCAAGAGTTCTCCTAAAAAACCCTTTCTTTTGCCGACTTCCCCTTCAATCTGTCATCGTCGATCAGCACATCTATCCATTAGGAGTCTTTCTCATAGCCGGTAACCCTCACAACCGTAGCACAGTTGGTAGATTCTCTTCTTCCAATAGATCGACGTTCTTCACATGCATATGTTGCATATTTGGCATTCTTCACGCGTAGCAATAGAAGATTTGGTCGTCTTCTTCTAGGAGCTCCACCATCCGTTTCGTCAAAGCCCAATCGCCTGTTCCATTGTTGAAGGTAGTATTAAGATTGGTGTCCTAAATCTCCTTGTAATCTTGTAGTTTGTAAACTTTGTATAAATATATTGTTATTAATAAAATAAGTGTTATTTTATAAGCATATACTCAATCCAATAAACTATGATCCTAGTTTGATGTAATTTAAAAAGTATGTAGAGACATACAAGTAGATCTTGTTTAAATAATAACCTAAACGGTCTGTAGTAGATGGATAAGGCTGGGTATCTTATCTTGGTGACACTACGAATATGACCCATTTTCTAGGTGTTACAAGTGTTGTAAAGTGCTACAAATGATCTGTACTTGATCATTCATGTAGAGACTTGTGAGCAGGGGTATCCTATACAAATAGTTTGTGTAAGACTGGATCACAAAATGATTAGTCTCTTTATATAACGCTGTTAATAATAGAGACTTACATTTCACTAGGATGGCCATAGGTGACATGACCTGAATCCTAAGTGAGTTGTGATTCCTGTTCATGAAGGTGGTCCTTTGATTTATATGGGTGAGAGTGACCAGATTACCAACTCAATAAGCCTACCATTTTGGGGATTCGTCTGACTGGGGAGTTGGGAACATAGCTACACGAGACGGAATTCACCCCTTCTCCGATGTAGGGACAAGTAGATAAATTGCTCCCTTAAAGGCTGATTCCGAGGCTTGAACATAGTGGCCACACCCTCTCTTGGCCAAAGAGGGACTTGGTCATAGTTGGACTATGACTTATTATTCATTAGAGGGATCAGTGGTACTTAAGGAATTAGATGTAACTATAAGGACAAAATGGTAATTTTGACTCAACTGTACTTAGGAGCAATTTGTGAAGAGTCATCGCACTATTGAATTGTTATATCCAATAGACACAAAAATTTATCTGTAGTACAAAGAGTGCAGCTGTCGGTCTTTAATGGAATGACTGACAGTTAACGAATGTTGGGTAATTTAATTAAAGAGTTTAATTAATTATCTAAGTACCGTTGGAGCTTCAATCTACAGGTCCATAAGGTCCCCTCTATAGCTCAACAGGGATTTAATTGAGAATTATTTTTGGATTAATTTGTAGTATTCAAATTAATTAAGGAAATTAATTTATATGATATAATTAATTAAATTAATTATGTATGTGATATAATTAATATAATGTATTTAATACATGACAATATAAAGTAATATGAGAGGAATTTGAATATAATTCAAATACTAATTATATGAATGAAATTCATGTAATTAAATTTAATATAAATATGATTTATATTAAATATCATAAATAAGTTGAAAGAAATTAAATATTTGGATATGATCCAAATATCAATTATATAAATGAGATTCATATAAATGAGTTGACTATAAATGTGATTTTTATTAATTGCCATATATGGTTGAGAGAAAATACATCTATAGGTTATATTGTATTTGATACAATATGTAACTTTAGATGCGGCGGATTTGAGAAAAGGCAGTTGTGTGATAGATGCAATGAGTATGCGATGAATGGGTTTTAGAAGATCTTCAGCTAGCGTTACTTGGGAATGCGTCAGACTATGCGATCATGTTACAACCATGCACAACAAAGCAATTTCCAATGCAAATGCGATGCTCCTAAGTCTAGGACGCATGTGTTGAATGTAAAACTGCCCATAGAGCTTATCCCTAAGTCTTTACTCTTGTCCTATGCGATGATGCAAAATGCATAAAAGCAAGGTGACCGCATGCAATCATATCCTATCTCTAGAATACAAGCGATGCATTAATAATAAATAATGCTCATTCCTAAGCTCCTATTTCTTGATTATGCGTTCTAACTTGGCTCTTACGAGCCTAGATTCTAACCTGACCTTTCTAAGGCTAGATCCTATCCTTAGACTACCCTCCCGAGTATCTCTAATGGACGAATGAAGTATACATAATACAAGATAATCACATAGCATGAAGGTTCCCTAGTTGTGCTAGCTAAATACTTCTCAACCCATTCCACTGGTTTAGCTACTCATGTGTAAATAACAGAGAGTGACCAGATATAGAGAAGGAAATTCCATTTTTATAAATGAGTTTGAGTACAAAATAACAATGAAAGTTAAAGGTAGAGAGCCTGGTAGCAATTCCTTGCTGACCGAGGCTTTTACACTGAAATCTCTATTCGGTTCTAAAGATGTTCCTGCTCCCGTAGGCGTCGACCCTCTCTCTGTCCCTGAAGCTTTCGACGCTCTCCCAAGCTTACCAGAATGATCTGCCGGCACAACCTCCTTCCTTGCGTCTGCCTTAAAATGAAAGAAAACTATGAATAAGGACGTGCGTATGAACTTCGAACTTAAAGAATGGTGAACTGGTGAACTAATCAGCCCCTTTTTTGAAGGCTGTCCTTGGTATTTATAGAGCATCCATGGTGAAAGGTGGCTTCTCTCTCATGGTTGTACAGATGGGACGACTTTAATTCCTGATTGATGCGCCGAATATTTGTCATCGAAAAGCTGAATGTACTTGTGATCGTTATTAGCTGTCAACTTAATTCAGATTTGTCTATCATCAACTTTCTGTCCCATCGCGATTAATTACCCTTTGACCTAGATGCGCCCACCATGTTGCGCTGACCAAGTTGCGGTGATCCTTCTCGAGCGAATGTTTGCAAACACAATCATCGCAAAGTCTTGCGGTGAAGTTGTACTCGACCAAAGATTTCCTATGATCGTAATTTTTGCATTGCGTCAACGCATATTTTGCACAAAAATACAAAAATCAACTGTTCTAATGCGATGAATGCATGTGACCGCGATATTATGAAATTGATGCTTAATGGACGTAAATTAACATATTTCATTAACACAATCCAACATTGTTTAAGAACTTAACACTATGATAACGTGCATTTCTGCCCGTTATCACACCCTCAAATTTAAACTATGCTTATCCTTAAGCATAAACTAAATATTCCTTTAGCAAGTCAACCGCAATGTTGTTTTCCTAGATTTCTCAAGGGTACTTCGTTCAAATCCTATATACCTAAATTTCCTTAAATCTTATTCAAGTCTCTTCTTAAAATATTTCTAAGACCTAGGGAACGCAAGCTTAACCTTCAAAAATACTTTACTAACTTCCGGAACATCGCATGATTTATTTCAAAAAGAAAAAAAAGAAGTTTCCACTGGGGTGTCAAATGATTTTATCTTTGCATATTTTTTGTCATTATTATTATTATTATTATTATTATTATTATTTTCTGACCTTGGGTTGATCCAAGTGGTTTGCCTTCGTTTTGGCTTGCCCCCACGGGTGTCATGCGGACATCCAACTACGTGCAATGCACTGTTTCTCAGACTAAACTTATACCTACTTGGCAGTGGAGTTGCGGTCATTTATTTATGCGTTGATCTTGGTGACTTACTTTCGTTTTGGCTTGCCCCCACGTGTGTCATGCGGACATCCAACTACGGGTAAGTGCCTTTCACAACTCTTATCAACATGGGTTTCCCATTGCGTTGACAGTGGAGTTGTTATTCTCATTTTTTTTTATAGAAATAACAAGGTCGAAAATAAATACCTCACCCCCAAATTTAAAATGCGGTAATGTTCTCATTGCCAAAGGATTGAAATGAGTCATGTGATGTTCTTAGAATGCTTTGTAAAGAGAGTTTGAAAGAAAACTAGCAAACTCCTAACTTCTAGAAATATTTCATGAGGTGACTATCTTAAGACTAAGTTGACTCTAGTATATAGGAAAGAAATAGAGCATATTTTTCATCATTGAAATCATACTTGGCAAAGAAACAACATGCGGTACCCTATTAAAGTTATCTACGTCAAATGATTGCGGTAATTAAAGAGGATACGATGATAAATCTTTTAAAACTAACATGCGATGTGATAGCACAAAATTTGAAATAAAGATAAGGAAGAGTACACCCCCAAATTTGTGTTGTCGTTCGCATTGTGTATTGACGCATCTATCTTTGCGACGATCTCTCTTTTTTGGATTGCGGTGATAGAGTGAGATAATTTGTTGCTTCAAGTAACATCTCTGCAATCTTGTGCCTTAATCGTTGTAAACAAACAAAGAGAGGGACAAATGATTTAAAACAAAACAACAATTTTTTTTTATTTTTTTATATATATATATAGAAGGAAAAATGAGTAAAATGCAGATAGCTAAATGATAACAAAAGTGGCGAAGGAATAAGAGTTCACGAATCAAGTAAGGGGTATTCCGAGTTTTTCAGCTTCACGAAGGCTTTTTCTGGCTGGAAATCACCTTCGCAATATGCCTTGACTCGCTGTCCATTAACCTTAAATGTGCGGTTTCCATCCTCAGTGACCAGCTCCACCACACCATGTGGGAATATTTCTTTAATAATGAAGGGTCCGAACCAGCGTGATTTTAATTTTCCCGGGAAGAGCCGCAGTCGTGAGTGTAAGAGTAAGACCTTTTGCCCGACTTGGAGGTTTTTGCCACATATGCGTTTATTATGTCAGCGTTTGGTGCGCTCTTTGTAAATCTTCGCATTTTCATATGCGTTAATCCTCCATTCTTCTAGCTCGACCAATTTCGTTTTTCGCGCTTCTCCTACCTTCTTCAAATCAAAGTTCAGCTTCTTTACCATCCACAGTGCCTTATGTTCCAGCTTCAAAGGAAAATGACACGCCTTGCCAAATACCAACGCATATGGGGATATACCTATTGGTGTTTTAAATGCAGTCTGGTATGCCCACAACGCATCGTCAAGCTTTGTTGCTCAATCTTTCCGCGAAGGCCTTACTACCTTATCAAGTATCAGCTTAATTTCTCGATTGGAAACTTCAGTCTGACCATTCATTTTTGAATGGTATGTGGTGGCCACTTTGTGAAGGATGTTGTATTTGTGCAACAGTTCTTGATATTATGGTTGACAAAGTGGGATCCTTCATCACTTATGATGGCACGGGGAGTGCCAAAATGAGTGAAAATATATTTCTTCAGGAATTGGGAGATGACCGCCACATCACTTGCGGCACATGCTATCGCCTCTACCCACTTGGAGACATAATCGACAACTAATAAAATGTAATGCCTACCATTCGAAGGAGGGAATGGCCCCATGAAATCATTCCCCCATACGACGAATAATTCAAGCTCCAAGATAGTGTTCATTGGCATTACATTTTTCCATGAAATGTTACCTGTGCGTTGGTACCGATCACATTTCATTGCGTAGTCAACTGCATCCTTGAAAAATGTAGGCCAAGAGAATCCACTCTGTAAGACTTTGGCTGCGGTGAGCTACCCTCCAAAGTGCCCACTATATGGTGAGTTATAGCATTGCGATAATATGCGTTGTTGAGCAGTATTTGGTATGCATAATCGAAAAAACTGGTCTGTACCTCTTTTATACAGATTTGACTCATCCCAATAATAGTGTTTATAGCATTTGGTACGCATAATCGAAAAATCTGGTCTGCACCTCTTTTATACAGATTTGACTCATCCTAATAATAGTGTTTGTATTCATTCTTGAGCTTCTTCTGTTGGTGGTAGGTGTAATCTTCAGGAAATTGCTCAAAAACCAAATAATTGACTATGTCTGCATACCAGGGAAATTCTTCTATATGGAATAGCTGCTCATCTGGGAATACGACACTCACCTCAGATTCATTGCGGTCAACCTCACAATTTTCCAGTCTAGACAAGTGATTCGCAACTTGATTCTTTGTCCCCTTCAGGTCAATTATTTCTATATCAAATTCTTGAAGGAAGAGAACCCATCTGATCAACCTCGGCTTTGCGTCCTTCTTTATCATTAAGTATTTGATCGCTGAGTGATTAATCTGGATGAATACCTTTGTTCCTAACAGATATGCCCGAAATTTTTCCAACGCAAAAATTATCGCCAAGAGCTCTTTCTTTGTGGTGGTATAAATGGTCTGAGCAGGGTTTAATGTTTTACTCGCATATGCGACGGGATGCAAAATTGTTTTTCTCTTTTACGCTAAAGCTGCTCCCATCGCATACCCTCTTGCATCACACATTATTTCAAATGGCAATGTCTAGTCCGATGCAATCATTACGGGTGCAGTAATCAGCCTCTAACAACGCACTCAGTGGTCGTGTTATTTTAGAAAAGTCTTTGACAAATCATTTGTAGAATCTAGCGTGCCCCAAGAAGCTTCGTACAGCCTTCACGCTAGTTGGAGGTGGAAGTTTTTCAATTGCTTCGATTTTTGTTTTGTCCACCTCCAACCCATCCAGGGAGACCTTATGTCCCAACACTATGCCCTCCTTCAGCATAAAATACCATTTTTCCCAATTGAGTACCAGATTCGTCTCTTTACATCTTTTCAGTATCTTCTCCAAATTGGCTAGGCAGACTTCATAAGTGTTCCCATAAACAGAGAAATCATCCATAAATATTTCCACAGAGTCCTCGAGATAATCCGAAAAGATGGCCTCATTCACCTTTGGAACGTGCTTGGCGCATTGTAGAGGCCAAATAGCATGCGGCGAAAAGCAAATGTCCCATATAGGCAGGTGAATGTGGTCTTGTCTTGATCTTCTAGAGCTATCATAATTTGGTTGTATCCGGCATAACCATCCAGGAAGCAGTAAAAATCATTTTCAGCTAGACGGTCTAGGATTTGGTAGATGAATGACAGAGGGAAATGATCTTTCTTTGTGACTGCATTCAGCTTGCGGTCGTCCATGCAAATGCGACATCCAGTGATGGTCCTTTGCGATATTAGTTCGTTGTGTTCATTCGGGACTATCGTCATGCCGCCCTTCTTTGGCACACACTGCACGGGGCTGACCTACATGCTATCTGCTATGGAATAGATAATGCCCACATCTAGCCATTTAATGATCTTATTCTTGACGACCTCCTTCATCGCAGGATTGAGTCTGCGTTGATGTTCAATTGTTGCTTTGTGGTCATCTTCAAGACGAATGCGATGCATGCAGTACGCAGGCTAATTCCTCTAATGACGGCGAAGGTTCAGCCAATTGCTCGCACATGCTTTCTTAGAATGCTCACCAACGCATTCTTCTGGTCTTCGTTGAGCGCAGAGGAAATGATAACTGACAGCTTCTCATTCTCCCCAAAAAATGCGTACTTTAGATGAATTGGTAGGGTCTTCAATTCAAGTGTTGGTGGATCCAATAGGGAAGGTTGCGTTGTTTTTTTTTTTTTTTTTTTTTTTTTTTTTTTTTTTTCTGTTGGCTCTACTTCTTACTTTGCGATCATTTCTTCTTCCTTGCTTGTTTTTGTTATGATCGCATTACAGGCAACAATGGATGTGCTGGCATCCTCTTCTTCATTCTCATCATCAAACTTTTCTTCTTCAATCGAATTCTGATCATCATCTGAATCATGCAAGTCTTCTTCATTTGGAAACTTCTGGCACGAATTATGTTAAAGTTGAGCTTATGTCCGTTGATACTCAAAGTGATTTCCTCTTTATGCACATCAATTTAGGCACGACCCGTTGATAGAAAAGGTCGCCTCAGAATGATGGGCACATCTTTGTCGCCTCATAGTCCAAAATGATGAAGTTGGCTGGTAGGATAAACTTATCAATGGTTATCAGCACATCCTTCACCTTTCCCTCTGGATGCACCAGAGATCTATCGGCCAATTGGAGAGTCACTGTTGTGGGCACAAATTGCCCTACATTCAATTGTCTAAAGATTGAGAGAGGCATCAAATTTATGCTGGCTCCCAGGTCACACAGGGCTTGCCCGATGTACAGTCCTCCTATGGAGCAAGGAATGGTAAATCTCCCAGGATCGCTCATCTTCGGTGGAATTATTGATTTGGAACTTTGCGTTAACGCCACCGTGAAAAATTTTCCAGCTCCCCTCTTCTTAGTTACCATATCCTTCAGAAACTTGGTGTAGGCAGGCATTTTCTCATTCGCTTCACTGAAAGGAATGTTAACATGTAATTGTTTTAACATAGACAAGTAGCGTTGGTATTGTACCTCTTCGTTCTTTTTCTTCCTTAGTCTCTGTGGAAAAGAGGGTAACTGAACTTTCATGGTTCCCATTTCAGTTGGCTTTAAGGTCGACACAACCTCCGATTCTATTGCTTCTTTTTCTCTTTCTTCTTCTTGCGTCACCGCAACTTCAGATTTTGCTGCAATGGGAGTTGTCCGACTAAGCTCCTTCTTTTCTCCCTCCACAGTCTTCTCACTTCGCATGTCACAACCTGACATTGCTCTTTACCTGATCCCCCTAGGTTTCGTGGAAGTTCAGTTGAACTTGGTAGAGCCCCTTGCGGTCTACTCTTCAGCTCACTCGCAATCTGGCCCATCTGTAATTCTAGATTGCGGATGGACGTTGTAATGACCGGATCCTTACATATTATGGTCCGACCGCTACGACATGCATACCTAGACTTTTCTATTATGAGATAGGTTTTGGTAAAAATCTCAAAAGAATATATCTAAGATTTTATTAATTAGGTAGAAAACTATATAAAAAGTTTATTTTACAAAACACCAGGATCCATAAAACACTAGTGTAATGATACAAAAATGCATATGCCTATAATAGTGAGTTTGATGGTTGACCATTTGAGCGACGTCCAGTTCTGCCACCTACGCTGTGTCCTTACCTACAAATTTTGTAAAAATAGGATGAGTATATAATATACCCAGTAAGTAGTTTTCCCATAGGGTAGTGACCAAATGCACAATCACATGCAACATGTTCTGAAAACATATGATTGGGACCAAAAATATATAATAACATGTGGTGGTCGGTTATGCTTCTAACGTAAATTTCTCCGCCCTGATAAGAAGATATGGACTTAGGCGAAAACTAACCCATTTGATGATTAGCCGGTCATGCAGTCAGTAGGGCCAGAGTCGCATCCAACATCAACCATTAACATAAACGTAAGATTGGACTAGAGGGGTGCAACCATACATACCCTGTTAGTCCCTAGCATAATCTTGACATAGAATTGGGTCTAGAAGGATGCAACCATACATGCGTTGTTAGCCCTAGAAGCATAACCTTTATCTAATTAAAATTTAATCTTATGAACAAACATGATGCATAAGGTCCCTTGTCGATAAACGTATTCTAAACATGTAATGCAACATAACAATAATTATGCAACATATTAAAAGTACACTACTATAAAACACTTAAAGAGAGGATGAGATATACTACTTACCTTGACTACAATCCTAGTTATTTCTTATTATTCCTGATGGTGTAATCAATAGAGTTTTCGCTCTTAAATTAGAAGGATGGGTAGCACTTCCCTTGCGTTTCCTCCTTCAAACTAACAGAATTACTTCAATCTTTTCACACGATTTTTACTACTGAGTTTTGTTTGAGAATCCGTTTAACTTCCAGCCTAAAGCCTCTTATTTATAGCTGTTTCCAGCTCTTTTTTGTGTGACAACTCATCCTACACATGGCTTCTTTAAAATTACTTGGTTTAAGAATTTCTCTTAATAAGACACCTAATTTTGGCTAACGTTTGCCTCATCCACCTTTGTTTGTATTCCATTTTAGGTTCTCCATGTATAATCTTTAAGATCGTGGTCAAATTCAACGCATAATCCACGCTTCTGTCCAAATCTCGCTCTTTCTGTTCTCAGAATCTCGCTCTCTCCAGCTTTCTTGCTGGTTTGGCTCTTGTGACTCTCGCTCTCACTCTCGTTCTCACTCCCGCTGCCACTCTCGTTCCTCCAATTTTCTCCAATCTCGCTAGTTTTCACGCGTGGGTTGCCTTCACTGCTTGTGGATTCCACTTCCCCGTTTTAACTCTTTCAAATTTTAAAAGTATATGGGCAATTAATTCACCTCCAATTCTTCCAATGAGCAGTGCCCAAACAAAAAGTTATCTACTGCCCTTTGTCTCTTGAATTAGCTAGTGTCGAACTTTTAATTAATCCTCCCTGATTTTGCCCACTTATTCATTATTTTTGGATAATTAATAAATTTCTTATTTTTTTCCAATTCTAAATTTCTACCCGATTATCCTATTAAGTTTATATATTTTTCATCCTATTAAGTTTACATATTTTTCATTCTTAATTATATATTTTGTTTGTTTTCCTGCTTTCTAAATTAGTTTTAGGGTATTACATTTACCATCTCTTTAAATAAAATTTCGTCCTGCTTAATATTTGACATTTAATTTCCTGTAGTGTATGCGTACAAATTTGGGTTGTTACAGACGTAGCCTGACTTTGAAGCACCGTTTCGTTTTTCTCTATGTATTACTTCAGTAGGCTTTCCAAAGAAGAGGATTGTAGTGGTTGTGAGCTACTTGTTTGATTGCTCGTTTGACCGTTGTTGCGTGGGAAGAATCTTGGTGGCTCTTCTTTATACGCCACAAGTTGGAAATTCTGTTGTTGATTCTTCCAAGCAAAATTGGGGTGGTTCCTCCACCCGGGGTTGTAGGTATTCGAAAAAGGGTTATTTTTTTACAAAGTATACAGTTATGGATTTTGCGGGCAATCTTCCATCGCATGCCTATCACTGCAAGTCGAACACCTAGCGATGTTTTAACTGATTGCGTTGATTTACCCAGTTTGCGGTGTTGGGCTGCTGATCGCAATTCCTTGGATTAAATTCATCATTGCGGTCATTTAGTTTTGTAGTGAAGCAATAGCACCATTATTTGCGTCAGTGTCTTTGAGTCTCAATCTCTAGTCACTCTCTCTCCAATCTTCATGGTTCTTAGAGATGCGATCCAAGATATTCTTCGCCTTGTCATATGTTTTATCAAACAGACCACCAGCGGCTGCCGTAGTGGCAGCGGTCTACGAAGTGGGATTCAAACCATGATAGAAAATCTCCATTTGAAGGCAGTCTGGCAACCCATTGTGTGGACAGTCCTAGACCAACCTCTTAAACCTCGCCCAAGCATCGCTAAGCAATTCGTCCATGTCTCTTTCAAAATTTGTGATAAGTTTCCTTCGTCTGGCATTCTCAGTAGGTGGAAAATACTTCTTCATAAACTTTTCCATGACCTGTTCCCAAGAAGTGATATCTCCCAGCTCGAGAGAATACGCCCATTTCCTAGCCTGATCACAGAGAGAAAATGGGAACAAAGTTAGTAGAACCTCTTCGGCAGAGATATTCGGGAACACAAAAGTATTGCAAATTTCAATAAAGCTTTGGAGGTGGGCATGCGGGTCTTCGCCACGCCTTCCTCCGAATTGACCTGCAGTCTGGATCATCTACAGCATCATCGACTTCATTTCGGATCGGCTTCCATCGAGGATAGGCCTCATGATTCCTGGAGAGAATCATAGAGGTTTGGCAATGCATAGTGCCTAATAGGTCTATTGCGATCGTTTGCCAACAGAATTGGATTCACCATGATATTGTTATCATTTGGTGCTCTATTTTCAGGCTGCTCCGCCGTCTTTTCTTTATCTGACTGTGGTTGCTGTTGGCGATTTCTCAGTCTTTGTCTAAATGTCCTCTCAATCTCCGGGTCGTAATTCGCCAGTGATGAGAGCCTACAAAGAATTCAGAAAAATTACCGTTAGCACTCTATTTTGCCGAAGTCCCAGGCAACGGTGCCAAAAACTTGTTGCTTGGTTTTATGAAATGGAAATGTGGATACTATGCATTGATGAAATTGCATTATACACTCAAGTTTCCCCAGTGGAATCCAAGTGTAAATTCCTCTGAGTTTCCTGGTAAGTCCAGGGTCGAACATAGGGACTTATGAAAACAGATTGTGTTGGTAATTTTTATGAAATCCTTGCGGTAACCAAGTAAATAAATTTTTGGTTTGTTGTTGATTGCGTTAATGAGAAAATAAATAAATGCGGTGGATTTAAGAAAAGGCAGTTGTGTGATAGATGCAATGAGTATGCGATGAACGAGTTGAGAAGATCTTCAGCTACCGTTACTTGGGAATGCGTCAGACTATGCGATCATGTTACAACCATGCACAACAAGGCATTTTCCAATGCAAATGATGCTCCTAAGTCTAGGACGCATGTGTTGAATGCAAAAGTGCCCATAGAGCTTATCCCTATGTTGAATGCAAAAGTGCCCATAGAGCTTATCCCTAAGTCTTACTCTTGTCTTATGCGATGATGCAAAATGCATAAAAGCAAGGTGATTGCATGAAATCATATCTTGTCTCTAGGATGCATGCGATGCGTTGATAAGAAATAGTGCTCATTCCTAAGCTCATTTTTCTTGATTATGCGTTCTAACCTGGCTTTTTCGAGCCTAGATTCTAACTTGACCTTCCCAAGTCTAGATCCTGTCCTTAGACTACCCTCCCGAGTATCTCTAATGGACGAATGAAGCATACATAATACAAGATAATCGTATAGCATGAAGATTCCCTAGTTGTGCTAGCTAAATGCTTCTCAACCCATTCCACTAGTTTAGTTACTCATGCGTAAATAATAGAGAGTGAATAGATATAGAGAAGGAAATTCCATTTTTATAAATGAGTTTGAGTACAAAATAACAATGGAAGTTTGAGTACAAAATAACAATAGAAGTTAAAGGTAGAGAGCCTGGTAGCAATTCCTAACTGACCGAGGCCTTTACACTGAAATCTCTATTCGCTTCAAAAGATGTTCCTGCTTCCGTAGGCGTTGGCCCTCTCTCTGTCCCTAAAACTTCCAGCGCTCTCCCAAGCTTACCGGAACAATCTGCCGGCACAACCTCCTTCCTCACATCCGCTTTAAAATGAAAGAAAACTATGAACAATGACGTGCATATGAACTTCGAACTTAAAGAATAATGAACTGGTAAACTAATCAACCCCTTTTCTGAAGGCTGCTCTTGGTATTTATAGAGCATCCATAGCGAAAAGCGACTTCTCTCTCATGGTTGTACAGATGGGACGACTTTAGTTCCTGATTGATGTGCAGAATATTTGTCACTGAAAAGCTGAATGTACTTGTGATCGTTATCGACTGTCAACTTAATTCGGATTTGACTGTCATCAGCTTTCTGTCCCATTGCGATTAATTAGCCTTTGACCCAGATGTGCCCACCATGTTGCGCTGACCAAGTTGCAGCGATCCTTCTCGGACGAATGTTTGGGACCACAATCATCGCAAAGCCTTGTGGTTAAGTTGTGCTCGACCAAAGATTTCCTATGATCGCAATTCTTGCATTGCGTAACGTATATTCTGCACAAAAATACAAAAATAAACTTTTCTAATGTGATTAACGTATATGACCGCGATATTATGAAATTGATGCTTAATGGATGCAAATTAACATATTTCATTAATGCAATTCATCATTATTTAAGAACTTAATACTATGATAACGTGCATTTCTGCCCGTTATCAGTAACTCCCTCCGCCTAATTTCTTTCAGCCAAATACGTGATGGGAAGGGTGAGAAAGAAGGAATGGTGGAATTCATCTTCCTCCAAGAAATACTAAGAGAAGAGTTCTCTCTAAACAAAAAAATGAAAAGAGATGAAAAGTTCTTTTCCTCCCTCTCCTCCTCTTCATCTCCTTCCCTCTTCCAAAACCCTAAGGTAGAGACCACACTTTCGGCCATTCTCAATCCCTATGGAAAATACAAGAGGCTGCATTTGGTGGTGTCCTTTTTGGAGAAGGAGATTCGTTCATGATTTGTTCGAGGAATTCTTGAAGAATAATCTTCAAAGGTAAGTGTTTCTGAAATCCTAAGTTTTTCTTTATTAATGCATGCTAATGAGCCCATGGTCACTACACGTGAGATCATGGAGTCCCTGAAGGGAATATTCGGACAACTGTCCGGGCAGCTTAAGTATGAAGCTCTAAAGTTCATCTTCAACTTCAAATTGAAGGAGGGTACATTTGTTCGAGAACATGTTCTGAACATGATGGTCCACTTTAATGTGGCAGAGATGAACGAGGCTCACATCGACGAGGGAATCCAGGTTAGCATTATTCTGGAGACGTTACTAGAAAACTTCCTACACTTTGTAAGCAACGCTGTCAGAGTAGGGTTGATTACACCCTTACAACTCTCCTCAATGAGTTGGAGACATTCCAATCCTTGCTGAAAAGCAAGGAGAAGAAGGTTTGTGAGAAAAATATTGCTTCATCATCTAAGAAGTTCCACCGAGGTTCGACCTCAGGAACTAAGTTTACATCTTTTTCTTCCAACATTAGTAAGTGGAAGAAGAAGAAGGGTAGTAAGGGGAAGGGGAAGGCACTGGCTAACCCACAACCTGCCGCTCCGCAGGGTAGGCGACCAACGTCGGTTGAAAAGGAAAAATGTTTCCACTACAACCAGGATGGGCATTGAAAGCAGAACTGCCCACGTTGGTTGAAGGAAAAGAAGAAGGCTAAACAAGGCAAATGTGATTTACTGGTTTTGGAGACTTGTTTAGTGAAGAATGATGATTCTACTTGAATTATAGACTTTGGGGTCGCTAACCATGTTTGTTCTTCATTTCAGGGGATTAGATCCTAACGGGTGCTTAAGGTCGGTGAGATGACGATGTGAGTAGGCACTGGGCACGCCGTCTCAACCGTGATAATGGGAGGCCTCCAATTGACTTTATAGAATAGATTTATCATTTCGAATGATGTGTATATTGCTCCCGAGTTAAAGAGGAACTTAATTTTTGTAAAGTCATTGCTTGAATGTAAAAACACCGTAAATTTTTCAGTTAATAAAGTGTTTATTCTGAAAGATAGTGTTGAGATATGTTCAGTTAAACTGGAAAATAATTTGTATGTACTAAGGCCGTTAGCAACAAATTCCCCCCATCACATAGAGATGCTTAAAACTGTTGTAACTTAAAATAAACGACTTAAAGTTTATCCTAAAGAAAATTACCAACTTTAGCATCTTCGATTGGGACACATCAATCTCAATAGAATTGAGAGATTGATGAAGAATGAACTTCTAAATGAGTTAGACAAAAATTCTTTACCTGTGTGCGAGTCATGCCTTGAAGGCAAGATGACTAAAAGAACTTTTACTAGGAAAGGTTATAGAGCCAAAGAGCCTCTAGAGTTGTGCATTCAGACCTTTGTGGTTCGATGAATGTGCGAGCCAGGGGAGGCTACAAGTATTTAATCACTTTAACTGATGATTATTCGAGGCATGGATATGTTTATTTAATGCAACTAAGTCAAAGTCCTTTGAAAAGTTCAAAGAGTTCAATGCTGAAGTTGAAAACGCATTAGATAAACGGATTAAAACACTTCGATCCGATCGGGGTAGAGAGTTTTTGGATTCTGAGTTCCAGAACTATTTGATAGAACATGGAATTGATTCCCAACTCTCAACACCTAGTACACCTCAGTAGAATGGTGTATTGAAGAGGAGAAACAAAAGCTTGTTGGACATGGTTCGGTCGATGATGAGTTATGCTTCCTTACCGAACTTGTTTTAGGTTTTACAGTAGAGACTGCAGCATATATCCTCAACCGTGTTCCCTCCAATTGTGTTATTAGAACACCCTTGGAGTTGTGGAATTGGCGTAAAGCTAGTTTGCGTCACTTCTGCATCTGAGGTTGCCTAATACATGTGCTTGGAGCTAATCCTAAGAAATTGGAACCATGTTCGAGGTTGTGCCTGTTTGTAGGCTACCCCAAAAGGACATGAGGGGGTTACTTTTATGATCCTAAGGAGAACAAGGTGTTTGTGTCGAAAGACGCTACTCTCCTTAAGAAGGATCATATAAGGTAGCACAGTCTAAGAAGTAAAATCGTGTTGAGTGAATTTTCCACAGAAACCACTAAATGTAACGACCCGAGTTCAGGAGGGGTACATGAATGAACTGGTATGACATCTGAACAAGAGGGATCCTAAGGACATGAAAGTATCGTTAAGAAAGGCTTAAAAGAATTGAAAGTTACTACCTATACCAACAAAGTGCACATTTCTTTTCGGTATCTCAATCATAAGAACTCCAAAGTTAAGCATGCTTAGCTTGGAGCAATCCTATGTTGGGTGACCTCCTGGGAATTTTCCTAGGATGCATGTGAGTGAGGACAAAGCATGCTGAAAGGACCCGTGTTGGTTTATGGGGACAACTTTCAGCCAGTATTTCAATTAAACCTATATAGCGAACAGGTGGGTTTGCAACCCTCCCACTACATCGAGGTTCCCTCAACTAATCCTGGCTATGTTAGCCGATAGCGAGGTTGAGGATCCGTTGTCTTACAAGAAGGCAATGAAGGATGTTGATAGAGATGAATGAGTCAAAGCCATGGATCTCGAGATGGAGCCTATGTACTTCAACTTAGTATCTCAATCTTGGATCATAAGGTTTTACACTAGTTTTTCTAGTGTTATATGTAGACGATATCCTACTCATTGGGAATGATGTAGGTTTACTGACTTCAGTTAAGAACTGGCTAGCGACCAAATTCTAAATGAAATATTTGGGAGAGGTTCTTGGGAATCATCAGGATCGAAAGAACAAAGTACTAGCACTTTCTTAGGCATCGTACATTGACAAGATGTTGATCAAGTACTTGATGCAAAACTACAAAAAGGGCCTTTGGCCTTTTCGGCATGGAGTTACATTGTCTAAGAAACAGTGTCCTAAGACACCTCAAGAGGTTAAGGAAATGAGACGGGTCCCCTATGTATCCGCCAATGGCAGTTTGATGTACACGATGTTATTTACTAAACTTGACATCTGCTACGCCGTGGGGATAGTCAGTAGATATCAGTCTAATCCAGGACAGGGTCAATGGACAACTGTAAAAAATATTCTCAAGTATCTTCGGAGAACGAGGAACTACATGCTTGTGTATGGTTCTAAAAATTTGATCCTCACAGGATACACGAACTCTCATTTTCAGACTAATAAGGATTCTCGGAAATCCACTTCAAGATTAGACAAAAATAACTCTTGTAATTGACTCTAATAGTCACCATTTTTTGGTCCAGAATGTATTAACTTTAACAATTCTCGTAGGGAAAAAGAAAATTAGGACAAGAGACTAAAGCGACCTTATCCGATACAGGTAATCAGATAAAGAATCGTACCAAACTGCCATCCTTTAGGGGGACACTCCCAGGGTGCCTCTTAGGACATTTATTTTGAGTTACAACAGATTTAAACATCTTTATGTTATGGAGGGAATTTGTTGCTAACGGTCTTAGCACAAACAAATTATTTTCCAGTAAAGCTGAACATATCTCAACACCATATTTAAGAATAAACACTTCATTCATTGAAAAATTGAGGGTATATTACATTCAAGTAAACACTTTAAAGAAATTAAGTTCCTCTTTAATTCAGGAAGAACATATACATCATGTAAAACAATAAACCTATTCTGTAAAGTTAATTGGAGTCCTCCCACTGTCACAGCTAAGACGACGTGTCCGGTGCCTACTCGCATCGTTAGCTTTTCAGCCTCAAGTTTCCACTAGGATCTAATCTCCTGAAAAGAAGAACAAACATGATTGGTGGCCCCAGAGTCTATGATCCAGGCAGAATCATCATCCTTCACTAAACAAGTTTCCAGAACTAGTAAGTCACATTTACCTTTTCTGCCCTTGGCCTTAGCCTTCTTCCTTTCCTTTAGCCAACTTGAGCAGTTCCGCTTCCAGTGCCCATCCTGGTTGCAATCAAAATACTTTCCTTTTTCAACCGACACTGGTTGCCTACCCCGCTGTGCGATAGGTTATGGGTTAGCTGGTGCCTTCCCCTTCCCCTTACTACCCTTCTTCTTCTTACAGTTGTTAGTGTTGGATGAAGAAGGTGCAGACTTAGTTTCTGAGGTCGAACCTGAAGGAAATCAGAAACGAGATTTTCATGAGCAGCGGAACAAGACTATTCAAAATTACAATCATGAATGAACATATATTTACAGTCAACTTCAGCACAAACGGTTATGCGATTATACAGAGAAATTACAGCATGAATACACTCAAATGAACAGAGATCAAACTTTATGCACATATGAGAATGCGTCTCCACGCTCTGTTGCACATCCACGAGCGCTCATGTAGAAATTACTGCACGAACACTTCGCGCTCGTCCTCAATGATCTTCTCTGCACGAACTCTTCACACTCTTCCTCAACGATCGCCTCGACCACGAACTCCTCCGCAACAGCGAACGGCTCCACAGCACCACGAACGGCCTCCAGAAAACCTCGACAGTGTCAAGTTGAGTCTAATACCACCAACAAGGCGACCTTGGTATTCTTAGTGTGAGAATCCAGAGGGTGGGCTCTGTTCGGACTTGGTATGAGACAGACAAACCGAGGAAACAACGATCGCATACACGACTGGGCAAGTGGGAGATGGCTAAGATCTATCGTATAAGTCGATGTCCAATCGTTTAGATAAAACTATGCGATTGTCTAGCAAAAGCTATCCAATCGTTTAGCTCTATGGTTTAGCTCGGTCTATTGTGTACAAACTCTACATGGATCATTTACCTTAGGCCAGCGATCGTTTAGTAAACACTGCACGATCGTTTAGCTCGCACCTGCACGATCATTTAGCTTGCCCAACCGTCATTTCGTAAATCCATATTTACTTGATGGCTTATGTAAGTTTCTTTTTGCGGAGAGAAAACTCAAAATCTTTTTCAAATTTTTGTAAAACAAACTTCTTTTTCAAAATAGGAAACCACATTTCTTTTAAACTCACGATTACCATAATCCAATAACCACCCACTACTTTGGTTATTTTATAGAAAAGAAATTAATTATCCAATAATTAATATTATTATAAATATAAATGATAACCAACTTATCATACTATATTTATAATCTATAGTTATTTTTCTATTCTATGGTACTTAATGTAAATCTCATTTACATCAATCCTCCACTAGATGTATCTCATACATCAAACCGATTATATCATATATAATCAAAATACTTATTGTCAATTTGAACATTTCAAATCAACACCAAGAACTGATCCTCAACAGATTCCAAGCTACCAAGGCGATCTTATGGACCTATAGCTCCAAAGCTCCAATGGTATGTGAATAACTGACTAAACTCTTTAGTCACGGGATCTACCATCCGTTAACTGTCAGGCACTCCACTAAAGATCGACAACTAAACTCTTCTTACTACAGATATATTATGTGTCCATCTTAACCAATCAGAAGTGCGACAACCCTTCACAAATCGCTTGTAAGTACAGCTGGGCCAATAACCATTATGCCCCTGTAGTTACATCTGTCTCCTTAAGTACCACTGATCCTTCTAATGAACATAAGTCATAGTCCTACTATAACTGAGTCTTCTCTTCCAAAGAGAAGCTATGACTACTATGTTCAAGCCCCAAAATAAGCCTTTAAGGGAGCAATCTCTCTACTTATCCCTACTTTAGGAAATGAGTGAATTCCATCTTGTGGATTGAGTTTCTAGCGCCTAGATCAGACAAGTCCCCAAAAAGGTAGGCATGTTGAGTTGGTAATCTGGCCACTTTCACCCATACTAATCAAAGAACCGCCCTCAAAGGCAGGAGTTCCCAAAACACTCAGGATTGAGGTAGCCACCTATGGTCGTTTAGGTAAGATGCAAGTCTCTAGTATCAGCGACGTTATATATAGAGTCTAGTCATCTCGTGGTCCAGGTCTTATACAAACTCTTTGTATAGGACAACCCCCGTGATAACTTGTAGAAATACAAGTTATTTATGTTGCTTTATTTAGATATTGCGGTTAAAAGAGAGGAAAGTTGCGTCAATTGTATGGAAATTAGCTAAGAAATACAAGAATTATAAATTGTTACCAACACACCCCTTAACACCATTACGATAGTAGAAAAGAATATTTCAAGTCTGTTTTGCAGGATATCCAGTCACCGTATGCGTTCATGGCTCAAGAGAAAAAGATTAACATATCTACGTCGCATTGCACCCATCATTTTGGAATGAATAGACGATCAACGCAATGATTGCACATGTGATAATCGATCTGGAGCTGAACTTCAACCGCATGCGGTAATAAGAACAACACCGCATGCGAGCACACGATCGAAAGATGCAAATGAGCAACAAAATCGCGGAGGATTTTGACACGAATAAAACTAATGTGCATTTTCGATGGACTGATTGCATAACAGAAGGAATATTTATTCCACCATTCTCGGAATTTCCATAAAAGTAAAATGGGGACCACACGTTAGAGAGTTAAAGCTTTCATCTATAAATACCCTCAAAGAATTCACTGAAAGGATATACTTGATACGGGGGATAATTGATACGAGGCTATTGAAAGAGAGGCTGATCTGAATGCTGATCGGAGAAGATCCGGGAAGAAAAGAGATAAGGCCGAGAGGTGAGTCTCAGGGGGAATCATTCCAAATCCCCACCGTGAAGCTCTATACCTAGATCAACTCTACCAGTTGAGCAAGCCTGAGAGGGAAGCTCATCCTTCCATTCACAACATCTATGCCGGCAAGCAATCTCTCCATCCAGATCGGTGTCAAGACATTGACACTCTTCTGTATCTGTTTCTATTTCTTATTCATTAATTGTATTTCATCTTCTTAGTCTAAATCATTCACAACCATGTATCAGACGCTTGATTTTATAATTAAATGTCATAATCACTTTCATTTCCACATTTCTGTTTATTCCCGTTCCTCCATTAATTGCTTTCTCCACGATGTTTTCTTCATCCTGTGGTGATTAATATGAATTAACCAAGTAATTTAATCTGTGCTAAAGAAATAAGGATGTTTAGCTAAAGCATGCTAGAAGAAATCTTCACCTGTGAGAGTAGAAGTGAAAATGCCATTCTGATTTGTCGAGAGAAGGTTAGAAGAATGCGTTAACTAAAGCAAGACGTACTTCTAGAGATGGGAGCAACGCGGTCGATCACCGAGAGGTGTACGCCAAGGGAAAGCGAAACCGCTCTTCTATCTTTAACGCAATTAAGAAACTTGCGATATTTGTACTAATTATCATTTCTCTTTCTGTTTTGTACATAAGCCTTGCCACCACATAACACGAACTTTGTATAATCTTCACAGTCAGTCTCAACCTCGGTATATTGTATCATGTAACCTGTATCTATCATCAAAGCTTAGGTTTATTTTATCGCAATTTACTTTATTATCACATTTTTTATCGCTTATCTTTACCTTACTGCACAATTTACTTTATCGCATCTTTAAATACATGTACACACAACTTTTATTAAATTGAAAAAAACCCCGGTCACATATATCACGAATATTATGCAATTAACCTAAAACAATCCCTGTGTTCGACCTCGGATCACACCGAGAAAATTGCGGTGGAATTATACTTGGTTTCAATACAAAGAAACTCGTGACAATGCACAACGTACTACAAGAACATTTATTAATAACGCATATCTAGAAGTAGTATCGCATAAAGAGAATAAAGTTATCATTCATCCATGTGTTGTATGACATAAGATCATTGTCCACAAAATAGAAGCATCAAATCAATGATAGCAAGTTTATGTGGCATCATCGCATTTTATGTCGCCACACCCCGCTCCACGTCTCCACACGAATGGTTAGGATCTACCATCTGTAGTATTTTACAACACTTGCAAACCTCTACAAAGCGGGCCGTATCTGTAGTGTCACCAGGATCAGGTATCCCACTTTAATTCTTGTACTACAGACTAGTTTAGGTTATCACTTAAGGCATGATCCACTTGTATATCACATAAATATGCTTAAGTTTACATAAGATAACCAAGAAGCTTTGTTTATTGGATATGAGTAAATGTCAGAATTAAATAACACTTATTTTATTCATTGAACAATGTGTATCTTTACCAAACAACAAGACTCTGGGAGAATTAGAACACCAATCCCACCAATCTCCCACTTGTCTTAATGACTCGGGAGACTAATGTACAATACAATATAAAAATGTACAATATACAATAAACTAGGGGCATACCCCAGTATCATCTCCCACTTGCCCTAGACAAGATGTCGCATGTCCTGCAGACCCAGACTATCTAGGTGACCCTTAAACACTTTAGCCGCTAGGGCCTTTGTAAAGGGATCAACAATGTTGTATCCCGTAAAGATCAGATCCTTAACTCCATACACAAGCATGTAGAGCCTCGTTCTCCGAAGATACTTGAGGAACGTCTTGATCGATTCATCTTTGTCAACATCCTCCATTGCTTTCTTAAAAGACAACGGATCCTCGACCCCATCATTCTTAATGATGTTTTGGGCTTCAGTCAAACCCATGTAGCGATCTAGTGTGTTCATAACCCTCCCACTACGTTAAGGCAATCTCAACTCTTGAGTTGGTTGACTAAACGTTCTAACCTCAACAACTCTTGTTGATCTGTCAGTTTGTTGAACAACTCTAGTTGAACCCTCAGCAGTCTCATCTCACTTGAGATCTCACATAAAATGAGTTTACTTCGTGGCTTATGATCCCTCATGTGATCTTCTTCCAAGAAGATAGCAATAGTGGAAACAAACACTTTGTTTTCACTTGGATCATAGAAGTATCCTCCTTTTGTTTCCTGGGGATAGCCCACAAAGAGGCAGCAAACCTTCGAATGTGGTTCCAACTTCTTTGGGTTAGTCACTAGAACATGTGCCGGATAGCCCTAAATCCTGTAGTGGCATAAATTACCTTTACGACCTCTCCATAACTCAAAAGGTATTTCAGAAACACTTTTTGAAGGAACATTGTTCAGGATATAACATGCAGTCTGCACTGCATAACCCCAAAACGAGTCTGAAAGATGAGCATAACTCATCATAGACCGAACTATGTCCAACAAGATTTTGTTTTTCCTTTCTGATACACTATTCTACTGAGGTGCACCCGGAGCCGAGAGTTGGGACGCAATCCCATGTTCTATCATATAGTTCTGGAATTGGAGGTGCATATACTCTCCACCATGATCAGATCATAGTGTTTTTATCTTCTTTCCTAACAAGTTTTCAACTTCAGCCTTATACTCCTTGAACTTGTCGAGGGCTTCAGACTTACGTTGCATTAGGAAGAGATACCCAAACCTTGAATAATCATATATGAAAGAGATGAAATATTCATATCCATTTCGAGCTCTAACATTCATCGGACCACAGAGGTCTAAATGTACAAGCTCCAAGGCTTCCTTGGCTCTGTAACCTTTTCCAGTAAAAGGTCGTTTAGTCATCTTGCCTTTGAGGCATGATTCACATACCGACAAGGAGTTTTCTTCTAAACTCTTTAGAAATCCACTTTTCACCAACTTCTCAATCCTATTGAGGTTGATGTGACCTAACCTAAGATGCCAAAGATGGGCATTTTCCTTTGGAGAAACCTTTGGTCTTTTAGTTGTTGTTGTCGTACTCAACATTTCAGTGTTAAACAAGGCTTTTATGACTAACGACCTTAGTACATATAAGTTATTTTCTATTGAACCATAACCGATCTCCATTCCATTCTTGAAAATAAACACTTTATTCTCAGAAAAGGAGACAGTATAGCCTTGTTCAATGAGACAAGAAACCGAGATTAAGTGCCTCTTAATATGAGGAACTACAAAAACATTATCAAGTAACAGATAATGTTTCTTGTCAACAAATAACTTCAGCCTACCTACAGCAACAGCTGAAACAACCTCACCAGTATCGACTCAAAGAGTCATCTCTCTCTATGGCAACATTTTCCAGGAACTGAATCCTTGGTAAGAGGACCGACATGATTGATAGCACCTGAATCGAGGATCCAGGAAGAATCATCATTCTCTACCAGACATGTCTCCAAGACTAATAAATCATATTTACTGTCTTGTCTCTCCTTTTGGAGAGTAGTGGATTGGAGGTCGTTTGCCACGAAATTTGTTTCACACGATTTTTTCCACTGTAAGTAATCGATCATTTTTAAAAACTTTAAATGGAAATACTAATGAGTTTCTAAAAATAAAAACACATGGACCTACGTTAGGTTTTAAGCAAATACCCGTTGTAAAACAAAACAACATCCAATAAGATTTTAGCAAAACTAACATGAACCCCGTGTGACATCTAGTTTTGCAATGACGCTTCAAAGGTTTAGGACAAAAGCCGCATAAAGAAGGTCAATTATCCCTCCTCTCAATTGAGAAGATCTCAACCAATCATTAATACCAGAACAACTCTTGATCCTATAACGACTAGCCATCATTGATTTGGCCAAAAGATCATTAACTTACTTAACAATCTCCCGTAAGTGTGACCCGCCATTTTAACCATAGAGGTCCATCCCAAAAGGCCAATCTGAAGGGAAAAAATCCGATTGAGGCAAAACCTAAAGCAACCCTATCTATTTCTAGGACGTATGCGATGTATACGAAAAGGTCGATAGGACTTATATCTAAGCCTCTATTCTTGTCTATGCGATGATGAATGATGCACACATAAAACAAGGTGACCGCATACTATCATTTCCTATTTCTAGGGTGCATGCGATGTGTAAATACCGATAGAATTTATGTCTAAGTTTGTATTTCTTGCTTATGTGGTTCTAATCTGACTCTCTCAAGCCTAGATTCTAATTTGACTCTCTCAAGTCTAGATTCTATCTTTAGACTATTCTCTCAAGTATCTTTAAAGGGTGAATGACGCATACATAAGACAAGATGATCGCATAAAATGTAAATCTTAGGTCATGCCAGCTAAGTACTTCTTAACCCATTCAGGAATTTAGCTACTCATGCGAAGTGTGGAGAGATTGAAATGAGATTTCCATTTTCTAAGTAAAGTGCTGAATACAAAATAACAATGAAATTTAGAGATAAGAAGCCCAGTAAGCAATATCTTGCTTCCCGTGGCCTTTTACAATGTCTTTTTCACTCCAACTCTGTCCAGATGAATATTCTTGCTCTCACAAGTGTTGGCCCTCTCTCCTTGTAGCACTTTTCGACAGTCTCTCGATCTATCCGGGAATGATCTCTCGGTTTCTTCGTCTCCTAGCTTGTCTCCGTCTTCTAAATCTAAGTATGAGTATGTACATGAACGGACTAACGACTCTCTAACTTGTATATGATCTATCTATGATTTGTTAACCCCTGTTACAATGGTGGCCTTCAGTATTTATAGAGTTCAAGGTAAAACAACCTTTCTCTCTAATGATTGAAATGATGGGTAGTCATTAAATCTCCTGCCCTGATGCGCTGATTAATGGTCAACGAAGGTTGAGTGTACTTACTACAGTGTGGCTTTAACGGCTTGTCAACTAAATTCGGATTCGACCGTCATCAACTTTTCGTCCTATCATGATTTATTATGCTATCACCTAGATGCGCAGTCTTTATGCGACCACCTTCTTGAGCAACCTCTCATAATCGCATATGATCGCATGATTTTGCAATCGCAATCTTTCAAGCGCGCAGATGTCTAATTCCTTGGATATAAATTTTAATTTCACCAACACATTTTTCCTGCACAAAATAAGTAAATTAACTGCTTTTATGCGATGGGTGCATGCGATCACAATTTCTTCAGTTTAGAGCTTATGGACATGATATTGTTTATTTTTACCGTTGCATTCTCTCATTATTTTACTTATTTACACTGTAATAACGAGTATTTCTACTTGTTATCAGCTGCCCAGACAGTTGTCTGAATATTCCCTTCAGGGACTCCATGATCTTACTTGCAGTGACTCTGGGCTTATGCTTCCTGGCCAAGACATCGCTTATGCTGGCCAAGATGTAAACTTAGGCCTTGTCGTTCGCCCGTGCCCATCGATTATATGCATCTCGAACGTTTCGACCATTAGTAGAAGCTGAAATAGAAGGACATTCCTCCATAAGGACGAACCAAAGATCATCGATGATTAAAATAGTAAGTATTGAGTTTTTCCAACTAGCGTAATTGTCGCCAATTAATTTGTGCTAATGTCGCGATTGCCATAATTTAAAGTTGCTGAAACAAACATGAACAAACTTAATAAGTCTATTACCACTTTTAACACCAATTTTAGGTTTTTAACAAAATAGTTTTATTGTACTCTAAATGAAAGACATCTATTTTACAATGATGCCCTGTGAGGTAGGACAAAAGTCATTGGTGGGGTGATTAGGTGCCCCTTCACTGAGATGAGACATTCTCAACTATTAGACAGAAACATCTCTTGTAACTGACTCTAACAGCCACCATTTTTGGGTCCAGAATGTGTTAACCTTTAACAATTCTAGTAAGTGTAACCCTTCATTTTAGGCCCTATAATCCCACCCTAATGTGCCCACCGTATGGAAAAATAGATTAGGACAGGAGACTAAAGTGACCTTATCCTATACAGGAGATCAGATAAAGAATCGTGCAAAACTTCCATCCTTTAGGGGGACACCCCCAGGGTGCCTCGAGGCGATGAAAAAAACGTTATCCAACCTAATGAGTGAGATCGTGGGATATGTTGTCACACGTCTAGCTTCCACTTAGTATGAACATTCTCTCTGTTCACCTTGGTATTGACCTACACAAACACCATCCTTTAGGGGGACACTCCTAGGGTGCCACAAGGCCGAGGGTAGATCTCACGGTGTGAACTTTAGGGAGAAACATGTAGAGGTTTAAGTGAAGTATCATATACCCCAAGTACCTCTCACTGGATGTTCTACCTAAGGATTCATTATCTTAGACAATTCGGCTACTAATTTTATCTAAGTGTAAGTTTAATTTGCTCAAAAAATAACTCTTGCTTTTGATAATTAAACAAGTTCGATTCAAGTCCCATTAAACACTTTAATAGACTATCATCGAATTTGCATGCATGCATCAAATCTATTTAATTCACCTTTCTAGGTAGGTTCCCAAGTAAGGGTGTTCTGTTTCTGTCACCTTAAATACCCAGCCTAGACAGAATCTATCTTAGACAAAAAGTCTCTTATTGATAGATTTGCTACATATTTAATCTTTTATTAGTTAATTTAATCCTATTAAACCGATTAAAAGATTAAACATACGTTTCTAATCTCATTAGAACCGTGATCTTAGGTTATCAGAATCAAATTTTAAAACTCTTTTAAAACCTGATTAAACCTAAATTCGCATGCATGTCTTTCTTATTGATTTTAGTTCTAATTTCTAATATAATTCTTATAAAAGAAACAACCAAAATCGTTCACATTACTAAGCTAGACTAGGTATTTATAGCTTTTATAAATTAATCTATGTGTCATGCTTCATGCATTGTTTATTTATTACTATATATAAATCTTATATAATCATGTAATGAACCAAACATACAAGCTTTCATACACCCATATACTATAAAACTTATAATATAAAGATGATGCATGACTATGCTTAACTCTTATGTTATATGATGCATGAGCGTGCTTTAAAGTAATTTAGTCATGCAAGCTATTATATCATAACTCTTACAATATAGAGCTGATGCATGACAAACACATAACCTATGGTGGGTTTTAAAACTATATGGCATACTTTATGACATATAAAAAATAAACATACATCACATGTACATTCATCAAGAATCAATGTACCAGGATGATTAGCCTAAAAAACTGGAAAAAATAAAGCTATCTATTACAAATTTAACAAGCCAACCAGTTCAAACAGGCGAACTGGGTCTTGAACCACCCGGGTGAAGCATCATTCCAGTGATCGTATAGTAGCTCCATGTGATCTTCTAGTGATGCTGAATGAGAATAAACGATCGTATAGTATGGATCATGTGCCTATGACTATGCGATGAAGCATGAAGGCCACGCGATCGTATAGACGACAACTATGCAGTGTAGCATGATCGTCTAAACGATTGCGGAGCATGCATCAAGTATTGTATACCAAGCGATCGAGTAGTCAGGGACTATTTGATGAAGCATGTTGGCCGACTCAATCATTTAGTGTGCTCGCCTACCATGCAACGAGAATTAAAACCTCAACGATCATTTACCTCATCGTCTACACGATCAAGTAGCCAATGCAACACGACCGAGTAAACACTTTACCCAATCGTTTAGCATCATCCATGCGATCGTTTAGCAAATACTACACGATCGGGTAAAACTTTTCTACACAATCACATAGCCAAATCTAAAAGATCGTTTAGCTAAGGCTACACGATGCGACCAACTCTTGGTCTTCTTCCACGATGAGAACGACATCTTCATGCGTTGACGCTTCTTCACAAACGACTCTTACAGACTCAAACACTTTAAATACATACTCGATAGCAGAACATTATGCCCAAAAACATAGGGGCCCTTACACATGAACTTGAAAGAGGCAACCATCCCAAAACATCCATCGACTTAAATCCAAAACTACATCTAACATTTAAACGTATTGCAGACTACATAAAACCCACCAAGACCGTAAATGTAATTCGATGCATCAATGAAATTTTGACTATCAGAACAACCTGGCTTTGATACCAATTGAAAGAACTCTTATCAAAGAGACCCATGAGTGGAAGCGAGATCGTTCCAAACCTCATTGTGATAGAACATACACATTTACAATCAAACAATAATAGTTATGCAAAACTCTAAATTAAAGCATGGCACAAAAGGGAAATACTAAGGTTCAAGTGAACTTACCCTTGAAGAACTATTCTTCTCGTTCCCTTGAACTCACTACACGATCATTCACCAACACGAACGAATCTACACTCGAATAGTAATCTCGTCGAACAAGAACAAATCTCTACTCGTCCCTCGAACAATAAGAAGACACCACTAGAAGGCTACCTTGGTAATTTGGGTGGGAGAATCTAGGAGTTGTGGGCTCTGTAGGATTTGGTAGAGGGTAGGAGGAATTTTCAGATCATGTAGACTATTGAGTAAGTGGGAGATAGTTTTAGTCCATCATATAGACAGTGTACTCGATCGTTTAGAAGATAAGTGACTATCATATATAAAACTTGTTAACCAATCGTTTATGCTCTCAAGCTATCATATAGCTATATCTTTTGATCGTACGATTCTTAAAATTGAAAATGATCAGATTCATGTAAAAATGAATACAATTTTCATTTTATCTATCAGTTACCATAACTGATCACAACTTCCCACTAAGTTGTTATGGGAAAAAAACCATAACCAATTATCCTATAGTTGATTTAATTACAAATATAATCAATATATTCATAACCTATAGTTTTAATATCATATCTCATGCAATATATAAACCATAGTTCTTTTTCTCCCTTATAGCATTTAATAATAATTCCTCCAATAATGCATCTAATACATGAAGTCAATTATATCTCATATATTTGATGTAATTTAATTATATCATATATAATCAAATTTTCTTCTGTTAATTTGAACACTTCAAACTAATCCAAAAACTGATTCTCAACATGAATCCATTGAGCAACCAAGGGGACCTTATGAACCTGTAGCTTGAAGCACCAGCAATAGTGAATAATTGACTAAACTTTTTAATGACAATATTCACCATCTGTTAACTGTCGGGCATTCCACTGAAGACTAATAACTGCACTCTTCTTGCTACAGATATATTTCTATATCCATTGTATGGGAAATTTGTACGGATGACCCAAAAATTGGACCCAAAATGTCAATTGACCCATTTTTAAGAAATAATGTCAATTGACCCTCTGCTGACATCATCGTCATACTAAATTACGTAAATTGCCCTTACTTCATCTTCTTACCTTTTTACTGAGAACCCACCAAAACTAAACTATTCTTCATTCAAATTTTCCAAGGCTAATGGCTTCGTATCGCTCATAAACGAAAAAACTATTTCTGGCTTGCAAACGATTCTACTGCCGACGACAAATTGAATCTTATCGGTAAATCTTTCACTATTGTTTTTTTGTTTGTTTTTTTTTGGTTTTTGATGCGTTCTGTGGTTGAAGACGAGTAGAAAGAGTTTGTGAGCGAGATAAGTGAGAGTGAAATCGGTAGAACGACACTGGAGAGAGCGTATGTGAGCGAGATAAGTGAACCTATGGTTTTTTTGTTTGTTCTTCTGGTTTTCGATGTGTTATGTTGTTGAAGACGAGTAAAAAGAGAGAATTGAGGGAGATAAGGGAGAGCGACATCGAAGAGAGCGAAATCGGAGAGAGCGACATCGAAGAGAGCGACATTGAAGATAGCGATACTAGAGAGAGCGATGCTAGTGAGGGCGATTCTAGCGAGAGCTATGCCAGCGAGAGTGAATCTAGCAAGATTTAAACAGATTGTTGTTTTACATTTTTTTTTTCTGAAGGAGTTTACTAATTGAATTTTTTAATAAATGCAGGAGTGATTAAAGATGGCTACACATTTCCGAATAGCCGAAGTCGACCGATTTCCCTGTCAAGTAACTAGCTTGGCCCACATTGCTAATGCAAACAAGATTGTCAAAGAGAAGCTCACACCAACACAGTTGGCCATGTTTAAGAGAACAATTTTTGGGCGATTTGTTGACATTGATATGGAGTTCAACAGCCCAATTGTCCATCACATGTTGCTTAGAGAAGAGGACAAAATCAGACTCAATGTCATTCTATATCTGTGGGAAGGTTGTGACCTTTTTGAAGGATGACTTTTTGGTGATGACTGGTTTGTGGCAATCCTCATATGAACTTGCTATCAAGTATTTTTGTAATCAAGTGACGAGGGACACTTTACACCTCCGTGAACTTGAAGAAAAATACAAGGACTTAGAGTTTGAAAATGATGATGATTCTGTGAAGATTAGCCTAGTTTACTATACTAAGGTTGCAATGATGGGAAAAAACAAATAGAAAAATGCAATCGACCTCAAACGTTTCAAGTATGTTCAAAACTTGGAGTACTACAATAGTCTTGATTGGGGTACCATTATTTGGGAGAGGACATTGGATGCCCTAAGGACTGCCATGAATGAAAAGAGCAGTCTATACAAGACGAGGGACAAAGCAAATAAAAACTACGTTGTGAAGTATTCCTTACGTGGATTTTCATAAGCGTTCCAGGTAAATTTGATTAACATAATAATCGTGTTGTTTGATCTAATATTACTATTGTTCTTAATATATTTTAAATTTTATTTAATGATGGACGTACGAGATCCTAGCTTCATTGATAGTTGGGAACATCAGAGCGAAGGAGCAAGGTGGCTTTGCCCCGCATATTACGATGGTCATGCTCCCACTCAGTGTCCTTCAAAGTACACGAGAGAGGGACATTCGAGTTTAATAATGTACGTTTACTCTATGCAAAATATGTTTATCTGGTTGTTAAATTGACACTAACCAGTTTACTGGGTTGTTAATGCAGATAAAGGTTAAAGAGGGCACTGTGATGTCAAATGTTGAAAGGGAGTTTCGGGAAACCCAATGGATGAGGAGTGTCTTGAGTATGGTGCCCACTGTAGGGAAGAAGCCAATGCAGACGAGTCTATTTATTCATACCTGCGGTCCATTGACAGCTCACTATCGAGGTTGGGTGGCCGTATATCAGGTTTAGATAGTCGTGTCTCCTGTATGGAGGAAAACATGACTAACATGAAAGGGCAATTGTCGGCCATCTTGTCATTGTTGCAGTCTATGTGCAAGGTTTACATCATTTTATGTCTTTATGTGTTTAGCTTTTACGTGTTCGTGAACTCAGCATTTTACTTTACTAATTGAAGGGTTCCACGTTGAATGAGGAGACGACCAGGTCACCCATCCCATCTCGAGATCCCGATACGACTGCGACTGCCTCTGACAATCCCATCCCCATCCCCTCTGTACAGCCCGATACTACCACTGCCACGACATCACCGATTGATGTCGAACCTATACAGGCCGACGTCCCACAAACAGAGCCCGACATGTCTGCCTTACTCACCATGCCATATACAGAGGCTGACATGTCTGGCATCCCAGAGGCAGACACTTCTGGGATTGTTATGACCATAGAAGGAGTTCCACTAGTGAGTAATTTATTGATCGGTAATCTTTGTTTATATTTTTATATTTCTTGATGAGTAATGTTTTGTTATCTCTTTATGTAGGAATCTCGAAGAATTAGTTGTAAGAGAAAACCGGCTGATAAATATACACCCCAGCCTAAGTAAAGAAGAAAAATGTGGCTAACATCCTCTCCTAGGTGTAGCTACGTCAATATCCAGATCGATCGTCACATATAATGTAGCACACGATGTTCCACACAATATCCTGATAGAAATGATGGGCTGGATCTCGAACGACAATACAGACAACGAGGTTCGAGAGAACTCCTTCAAACCACTCGACAAGAAATTCTTCAAGGAATTGATTACCCCGAATTCGTTGGTCGAGTGCGATGTAAGTGTCCTAGTCTTTACGTCTCTACATGTTGGCTATCTTGTACTTTTACTGAAATATTATTTTTTCGTGCATACCATAAATACTTTATTTTATTTTATAAAAGATAAATTTTATACCTGGCTCGACATGTGCATGCATAAGTTCACCATCTTACCAATTGGTGTAACGGTAAATTTTGATATTTCGTTTCTTAAATTCTCATTTCGTTAAGTTTCCTGGTCTTTACTTATTTACTTAACTTCTCATTTTATTTGATAGAGTCACCTCAATGCTCGTGGCGGGGTATTTAAATGAATAAAGAATAAGTCACTTTTGGAGGCTGCCCTAGCTTGGGAAGATGAAGACACGTATAAGAACTACGTCACCAGTAAATTCGATGTCAAATAGGCGGATGTTGATTTCGTTTACACGGCGATGAATATAAGTGACCACTAGATTGTCCTTGCAATGGACATTAACAGAGGCCACATATTCGTGTTCGATTCACTTTCGTCATACACACCAATGCCAAAGCTGGTGAATTGGCTAGAGCCATTGATGGTCATAGTACCATCCCTACTTCACTACTATGACATGGATCGATCGAAGCCGGACCTATCCACAGCCCGTTGGAAAATCTCGCGACATACAACATGGGTCGTTTGATTGTGACATCTTCGCAATAAAACTACTGGAACACCTGGTGACTAGTGCTGATCCATCCGTAATCACTCAGGAGAAGATGAGTGAATATAGGATGCAATTAACGTGTCAGCTATGGGCAAACACTCCATATTTTTTATATGTATAGAACATTGTATTTTTTATTGTATGTAAAAACATTCATTTATTTTTTATGTATGTAAAAACATTCATTTATTTTTTATGTATGTAAAAACATTCATTGTGTAATTGAACATATATTTTTTATGAAAATTCAAAATTCAAAGTTCAAAGTTCAAAGTTCAAAGTTCAATGTTAGAATTTTTTTAGAACATGCATTTTTTATGTATAATGGAGCTACTGCTCTTTTCATTGTATAATTGAACATCTATTTTTCATGTAAGTTTAAAGTTCAAAGTTCAATATCAGAATTTGATCAGAACATGCATAATTGAGCTTAGAACATTATATGGTTCAAGGTTCAAAGTTCAAAGATTGAGAGAGCGGGATGTTAAGAGAGAGCGAGATTGTGAGAGAGAGTGAGATGTTGAGAGAGAGCGAGATTGTGAGAGAGAGCGTGATTCATGGAAAGCGAGATCGTGAGAGAGAGCGAGATGTTTAGAGAGAGGGTGATTGTGAGAGAGAGCGAGATTGAGAGAGAGATTTGTTATCCATTTTGTTACAAGTATGAAGATTGAGAGAGTATGAAGTCATTGTTTTTTGTTACACGTATGAAGATTGAGAGAGTATTTGTTATCCACTTTTGTTACAAGTATGTAGATATATAGAGTATGAAGTTATTGTTTTTTTTTTTTCAGTATGAAGTTATTCATTTTTGTTACAAGTATGAAGACTGAAAGAGTATGACGATGGAGAGAGAATGAAATTTGAGAGAGTATGAATATTGCTATTATATAAATACTCCAGCTAGTTATTGTTTTTTATTTACAAGATGAAAGTATGAAGTATGAAGTGTTACAAGTATGAAGTATGAAAAAGTATGAAGTATGAAGTATGAAAAAGTATGAAGTATGTTACAAATATGAAAAAGTATGAAGTATGTTACAAGTATGAAAAAGTATGAAGTATGTTACACGTATGACGTATGAAAAAAATGATCAATAGTATTTAAAACTAAACTGGATGAGGGGTGTTTGTGTCTCGGTCTCTGGCATTTTTTACACGTCGCACGGTTGTAAGCAGTTCAGTACAATTTTGGCGGTTATGTCCATAATTCTCACACCGACCACACTTCATTTGTCTGCGAAATTCTCTTCTGGATGGTATTCTTCTCACTTTCCATTGCCCAACTTGTGGCACAAAATTCGGAGGAAGGATAATCTTTTCTACGTATCCAGAAGGTCTTTTCCATTTAGATATGTGGCCAAGTGGATTTATAGGCTCCGCATATGCAGTCATTAGAGAGTCCACTGTATAAAATCGACTGCAAAGACTGTGGATGGGTATATTTCTTTCGTTTTGCAGCAACAACTGCATGGGAAAACGGGATACCAAGTGAGTCGAATTCTTTACACGTGCATTCCTTCGTGTGAATATTGACAATACTGTTCAATTGATTACCTCGCACATGTACCCGATAACAATCAATAGGCTCCACCCGATATCGTTTGCCCTTATCAGCTTCACTAGCCAATCGAGTTTCACAGTAGTCAGAGTGCAATGTCGATCGAGATGCCCAGTAATTCCACCCGATATCGTCTGCCCTTATCAGCTTCACTTGCCAATCGAGTTTCACAGTAGTCAGAGTGCAATGTCGTTCGAGATGCCTAGTAATTCCTCTGTTCGTAGAACCACGATTGGAGTATTCCTCTAACATGTTCAATCAAGCATACTATGCGCATCAATCGATACTTTTTAGTTGAGGAATTGAAACACTCTGCACTGTTGGATGTCATGTTATCATATCTTTGTTCTATTTGGTAAACCCGTGCCCACCTTTGAAGACCGATGTCTTTTAAATATTTCGTGACAGCATTATCTCTAAAACTGCGGAGTTCGTCCCATTTTGTCTGGAACTCTGTCATGCAAAATGCCCTTGCTGCATCCCTAAATATTCCAACAACCGTGCTATCCTTAAAGTTTGTAACCAGATTCTGTTCTATATGCCATGTGCACAATTCATGAAATGTTGTAGGAAAAAATGCACGAATAGAATTGCCGATAGATACCATCTGATCAGACACAAACACCAGATTATCGGATTCTCCGATACTGCATTTCAAGTTTGACATAAACCATTTCCATGATCGATCGGTTTCATTGTCCACTATTGCAACTAACATGGTGCCTTTGTATTTTATTTTCAAGTGCGACCCATCAACAATAATACAAGGCCGACAGCTTGCAAAACTTCTAATACAAGGCCTTAATGCCATAAACATATACTTGAAATGAACCTCATCTTCAAGTTCGATCTCAATGACTGTACCTGGATTCTCTATTTTTAGCGCTTCTCCATAGGCATATAGTATGGAGTATGAGTATTCTGGAGTACCTCAAGTGAGATCATACACGGCTTCCCTTGCACGCCACGCTTTATCATAACTTATGTTCACACCATAATCTCTCCTCATATCCTCAATGATATGACAAGGTTTATAAATACGTCCTATGCCCGTGAACTTATCTTTGATGAGTTGACCAACAACCGTAGCAGTTGCTTGTTTACGGTCGTGATTCAAAATTTCTATGTAACATGTGTGTGAACTGCAGTACTTTGCGATCTTGAATATATCAGACCTTTCCATTTTGACTGTACGAAGGCTCCACTTACATGTCTCCCCAATGCATTTGACAGTGAACAGAGATTTGGTTGATTTCCTAACTTTAAATTCAAAATTTCTATATGGACATAATAGACAATCTCATTTTCATGTCCTTTTTGCTCAAAAATAGTTGACCAACTTCAACGTCCTCTGTCCCAGATGAAGAGGTGTCAAGAATAATCAACTCTATCCTATGACTTGAAGACACAAATGGTGGAACCACTGAAGCTACTGTAGAACGACGCAAATCTCCATGATCACGATCCATTTCATTCAATCCTGCTGGTCGCTCATTCACATCCACATCCACTGAAGGACCACAATCCATATAATCGAATATTGATGATACAGTGTTGGTAGACAATGGAATATCAGTGTTGGTAGACAATGGAATATCATCCTCTTCCCAACAAAACTGATATGATTCCTCATATTGTCTGTCCACAGCTGTATCATCATAACTCACATTTCCAAACCCCATTCCAACCCTTTCGTCCTATTTAGACTTCAACGTTACAGCTATCTGAAGTCTACTAACCTCTTCTCGCAAAAGAAAGAAGTGAAGATCATCATCATCCGTTATGCATTGTGGAGGGGCTTCAAATTCAAGATTATATTTAACTTTCAGGATAAGATCAATCTTTGAAAAACTAACTTTTGTAGTCCTGTAAATGCGAGATTTAAGTTCTTCATAATTCACTGAAGAGGGCACAACGATTCCTTTCAACTGTCCCACAATATACGAACTTTTATTCTCATCCCAAGCACCTCCAAATCGAATAAATAGACACTTTTCTATCATCCTACAAAGCAAGAGAACATTTGTCATTAAGCTATACAAGCAATTGAAGTGTACTCTCGCTCTCTCTCAAAATCTCGCTCTCACTCTCGCTCTCTAAATCTCACTCTCGCTCAACATCTCGCCCTCTCTCAAAATCTCGCTCTCTCTCATAATCTCGTTCTCCCTCTTATTCTTTCCCAATACAAAATTTCGTAATGCTACCCTTCCAGAAATAACACATCAAAAATAATTAAAACAAACTCAAAATAATTTACCTTTCCGAAAAAGTTGTTCCTTCCTGAGAAAGCCTCGTCTTGGAAATCCCCGCTCGAAAAATCTCCGTTCAACAAAATACCGTCGAAAACCAGAGAAGTAATCACCTTTGGAATGGACTTTAAAGTTTAAAGAAATCACCATTGTATTTTGTTTAGGTATTATTGATTTGATTTGAGGCTTCCATCGTGACATTTTATCAAATCAATAGTACACTGACGAGCAATCACATCAAACCAGGGAATTTCAAGCGAGAGCAAGAGCGAGAGCGGGAGCGTTTAATCAGACAAGAGCAAGATTTACCTCGTGAGGCCGATGTAAGGGCAATTTAAGTAATTTGGTATGGATGATGTCAGCAGAGGGTCAATTGACATTATTTTTTAAAAATGGATCATTTGACATTTTGGGCCTAATTTTTTGGTCATCCGTACAAATTTCTCCCATTGTATATAACCAATCAACAATACAATGATCCTTCACAAATCGCTTGTAAGTACAGCCAGGCCAATTTACTATTTTGCCTCTGTAATTACATCTAACTCCTTAAGTACTACTGATTCCTTTAATGAATAATACATCATAGTCCTATTATGAGTAAATCCTTCTCGAGCCAAGAGAAGATGTGGTGCCACACAAGTCCCAGAATCAGCTTTTAAAAGAGTAATTTATCTACTTACCCCTAAATCGGGGAAGGAGTGAATTCTGTCTTATGTAGCTGAGTTCCCAGCTCCCCAATCAGACGAATCCCCAAAGTGGTAGGTTTGAATCGGCGATCTGGCCACTCGCACCCATACAAATCAAAAGACTACCCTCATAGGGAGTTCCCAACTCACTCAGGATTAAAGACATGTTACCTATGGTCATCCTAGTGAAATGAAAGTCTCTGTCATGAACGGCGTTATATGACGAGACAAAATATTTTGTGGTTCGGTCTTATACAAACATTTTTGTATAGGGCATCCCTGCTCGCATATCTAATACATGAATGGTCAGAATCACACTCATAGTGTCAACAAGATAAGGTTTTCCTCCTTTATCCATCTACTACAGACCATTTAGATTATCACTTAAAGCACGATCTATTTGTATGTCATTACATACATGCTTAAGTTACAATCATAACCAGGGATCTTAGATTATTGGTTTGTGGTTAATGAAACAAAATATCTCATATATTAAAGACTGTAGTGAAGAAAATATCTCATATTATTACATCACATAATGTTTGTTCATATACATGTTTAAAAACTACTGGACCCAGCAAGATTTAGGACATCAACCCCAACACATAGGTAATATGACCTTAACCCCAAATAAGTTGTGAACTCCTGCCTATAAGGGCGGTCCTTTTATTTGCATGGGTGCGAGGGCCAGATCGCTGACTCAAACCTACCACTTTGAGGATTCGTCTGATTGGGGAGTTGAGAACTTTGCTACATAAGAGTGAATTCACTCATTCTTCGAAGCAGAGGTAAGTAGATAAATTGCTCCCTTAAGGGCTGAGTCCGGGGCTTGAATAATGTGGTACTACACCTTTTCATGGCCCTAGAAGGGTTTACTCATAGTAGGACAATGATGTATTGTTCGTTAGAAGAATCAGTGGTACTTAAGAAGTTAGATGTAACTACAGAGGAAAAATGATAAATTGGCCCAGCTATACTTATGAGCGATATGTGAAGGGTCATCATACTATCGATTGGTTATATCCGATGGACACATAAATATATCTGTAGTGCGAAAAGTGAAATTGTCGATCTTTAGTGGAGTGCCCGACAGTCAATGGATGGTGGATATCATGATTAAAGAGTTTAGTCAGTTATTCATGCACCGTTGGAGCTTCAAGCTACAGGTTCATAAGGTCCCCTTGGTAGCTCAATGGATTCATGTTGAGAATCAGTTTTTGGGTTAGTTTGAAGTGTTCAAATAAACAAGAGGAAATTTGATTATATATGATATAATTAAATTAGTTCAATTATAAATGATATAATTGATTTGATGTATTTGATACATTATTTGAATGGAGGAATTAATATAAATATGATTTATATTAAATGTCATAAAGGAGAAAAACAACTATGGTTTATATATATTACATATGATGTGATATTAAAACTATAGATTATAAATATAATATGATAAATTAGCTATTATATTTATTTATAATTAAATAAATTATAAGGTAATTGAATTTCAGGTTTCTCCTAATAACCGACTCAGTGGGAAGTTTTAATCAGTTTTGGCAACTGATGGATAAAATGAAAATGGTTTTCATTTTTTTCAAATTGAACGTGCATAAAGCAAAAAACCATACGATAGCTTTTGAGAGAATAAACGATCGAGAAAGTTTACCTATATGATAGTGACTTGTTTGCTAAACGATCGAGTACCCAAGTCTAAACGATAGACTTCTATCTTCTCCTACTTACTCGATTGTCTATACGATCGTCCAATTCTTCCTTCCCTCTTCTAGTACCCAAAGTAGCCTCGTGGTAGTATCAAGTCGTTGTTTGAGGGTTGAGGATCGAGTGTTACTCGATTGTGTTCGAGGTTCTACCAGTTCGTGCAGTTTGCTGATTTGTTCGCGTTGCATTCGTACTAGTGAATGCATTGATGATTGATCGAGGGATACATGAAGAAAAGATTCTTCAAAGGCATCGTTGACTCAATCTCTTGTTTTACCTTTGTAGAATGTTGTAATTTAGTCCTTTATACATAACTGTGATGTTAAATTGTAAGTTAGTTCTTTCACAATGGGATTTGAAATGATATGCTTCCGCTCATTGGTTCTTTATGTTTAGAGTTCATTCAGTAACAACTATAGAGTTTGCCGCATTTGATAGTGTTACCAAAATAAGACACCCAATCTTATTCATATACTATAAATTATTTTGACTATTTACTCGAACCTGATCCACTCTTATGTCTCCACATAAAATTCAAGTACTCATGCAATAGTCCAGGATCTTTTAGTTTATTGGATTTATTTCTAAAATGAAATAAGCAATTCATATATTCAATAACAACTTTATTGAATCAAAACTTTAATAACAACTTTATTGATTTACAAAATAAGTTTATTGTTCACAAACCACGAGTTTAATTTTTCTCAAAATCCAATACAACTATCATTGATAGATAATGATAGATGTCTTTCACGGTCTATCTACAATTGACAGTGATAAATTTTATAGAAGAATACTTAATTTGTAATAATACCCATATTCATTTCTTTCAACCTTTTAAAAAAAAAAAAAAAAACTGTGAAATTAAGCTATATGATTCAGCTGCATAACCATTTAATGATCTTAATATATGTTCTTCTACCCTCTAAGATTTTTGATAACTAATATTAACATCAAGTTTAGTACGAGCCTTACAAACAATATCTCTAGGAAGGGAGTGATCAGTAGAGATAAACCTAAAATCCTCTTTCAAGCAGTCCCCAATTACAAATGAAGAAGCTTGCCTATGACAACTTTAGTTGTATTTATTGAACAACTATGGTCAGAAATGTACTTTCTAAGCATTCACCATTCACTCTTCTTGTATCGAGATGCCCGAACATACCATTGACAGCCTACTTGCAAACTTTTCAACTCAAATGACTTTGAATTTAATCATGTATTCCTGAATTGAAAATTCTTATTTGCTTTTATTATACAAAAACAATTGGACAATATTTCTTTACTTCTAAATACATCTTTTTCCTTCAAATCATGATTAAAACTAACATCTCGTATAACTTGATCATTTGAAGAGCTAGAAGAACCTAACATAACAATCTATCACCACCTCCACCACAACTACCACTACAAGATCCTTCTACAGAATGATGACTAACATGAGAAACTAAAAGATGCCTAGTCCCTGAATCTTTAGCCAAAGACAGATACCAACTAACATCCTTATCTTGTTTTATTTGAAATAATGATTGAATATTAGTTTGGCCAAAATCCAATAATACTGATAAATCTATAAAAACATCCAACTGAATTTCACCCAATATCAAATTAACTAAACCATTAAAGTCTATCATATCATCGTCAAAAACTCCAACAACACTATAATTCTCATAAGAATTATAATGAGTCCACTGTCCACCAAAAAAAAAAAAAACAACTATAGGAACATTAACTGAGGTATCAAGTAACTGCAAAAAAAGGAAAAGAAGATTGTATAAGAAAATATTAATATGTATATAATTTTATAACTTTATAGACAGTGAAAGAGCTCAATCATAGTCTATCATTGGTGATAGAGCTCAATCACTGTTCTCACTAATAGATAGTGATAGATCTCTATCACTGTCTATCATGCACAGTGATAGAGGAATGTTCACATCCATACATATTCACACTAAAAACTATCTGTTTGCACAACAACAATTAAAAAACAAAGAATAATAAAAATTAAGAAAAGACTGAAAAGAACACAAATATAACAACTAAATTGATAGAATTCTAAGATTCAACCATAGGAACATTAACCATGGTATCAAGTTACTGCAAAAAAAAAAAAAAAAAAAAAAAAAAAAGAAGATTGTATAAGAAAATACTAATATGTATATAGCTCTATAACTTTATATAGGTGATAGACAGTGATAGAGGTCAACCACAGAGCTTTATCACTAGTGATAGACTGTGACTGGGCTCTATCACTGTTAGACTGTGATAAGTCTCTATCATTGTCTATCAGTAGTAGAGAAATATTCACATCCATACATATTCACACAAAAAACTATCGATCTGCATAAGAACGAATAAAAAATAAAGAAACATAAAAATTAAAACAAGATTGAAAAGAACACAATACAACAACCAAATTGATAGAATTCTAAGATTCTGAAAACCTAGAAATGAAGAAGAAGAAGAAGAAGAAGAAAGCCTACATCATACTGATGACCTGAAAACCTAGAAGAGAAGGAGAAGAGATGAAGAAGAAGAAAAAAAAAAGAGAAGGAGAAGAAGAGAAAAGAAGAGAAGAAGAAGATGCAATGTAATGAAGTAGCTAGACAAAAGAAAAGAAACTGTGCGCGAGCGAAAAATCCCTTATCGATGATCAACGAAGGGTAGCGTGGTCGAGGAACCACGACGCCATAGACGAGGAAGAAGCCATAGAAGGACGCATGTAGAAAATCGAAGAAGAAAATCGAGGAAGAACCCTAGACCTATGTGCACAGAAAATAGAAGAAAAAAATCGAGGAAGAACGTCATTGATGAGGAAGAACGCCGAGGAAGAAGCTGTAGACGATGAGGAAGAACGCCGAAGAAGAAGCCATAGATGATGAGGAAGAATAACGAGGAAGAAGTCATAGATAATGAAGGTGAAGACGAGCGCGAAGTTCAAATCACAAGGATATTTTAGGAAATTTGAAAAACCGAAAACTTGACTTCCCTTTGACATTTTTTTTTTTTTTGCTATAGATTGTAAATACTTTGTTTTTTTTTTCTATTTATAAGAATTACTCTTAAGTTTATTTTGTATGGATTAGATACACTTTTGGTACTGAATATTAAATTATGGAAAAATACCTTTTGTTTTTATGTTTTGGATTTAATTTTTAATTTATCCATTGATTTTAAACTGATACACATTTAGTCCTTAAATTTTGAATTTGATTTTAATTTAATTCATATTACAATTTATCTTTGAAATTTGAAATTTGTTTCAAATTGATTCCTAAATTCCATTTGACCCTTGATTTATACATTTTAGCTTCTAAAACCATAAACGTTTAAAATTAACATCAAACTACAGGGATTAAATTAGCCATTTAATTCTAAAAAGTTAAATTTTATATAAATTAGAATGATAAAGCCGGCCAAGAATATTGTATTGGCAGACCCACGTAGACATTGTTGCCAAGTCGTGATCAATGTCCATATCAGACATCGCAATTCCTTTGAGACCATGACACCTTAGGATGAGAAATATTATGAGATCGTAACAATACTACTCAATAGTTTTTTCTTTTTTTCTTTTTTTTTTTTTCATTGAATGTAAAAGAGGAAAGTATCTCAAATTTATCCCCCAATGTTTATTCAAAGACGATTCGAGATTATATGAGGTCTTATATAAAATTTTGATAGAGAAATCTTCAAATATAAAATATTATCTAAAATTCATTTTTCTTATTTTTTAGATGTAAAATTATGTATTAAATTTTGATGATCTATCACTTTCAATGGATAATATGATCAATCCATTTAATCTTTATTACGACATAATTTACCTTAAATAAGGATTAATTAATTTTGATTTTGAAAAGCTTCTTTCAGCAAAAACAATCGTTACTGATATTGTTAATAATATTCTATAAGTAATATATGTATTTGGAAAAACATTTACCTTTTTTTTTTATAATTTACTATTTTAATAGGACAATCAATTTCATTTTGCAAGATTTCTCTTAATATTTTAATTCAAAAAATAAATCTAAACCATTAAGGTGAGAAAATGTTTCATGTTTTAATATATTTTCAAGATTAATATAATATATTTTCAAATTATCATCGTCTAATGACTTTAAAATTTTTATATCAAATAACAAGTTAAAGATATTTTTGTATACTTGAAATTGTTCAAATATATTTTTAAGTGAAGAAATTGCTTAATCTATAATATAGTAAAAGTAATCAGTTCTAAAACAATCTTTAAGTGATCGTGTTTCTTCAATGTCAATATTCTCATCGAAATATTTTTGTTCTTTGGATCATTCTTTTTTCATGAAATATTGGTCGTATTTTCATATCATTTGCAATTTCTTTAACTAAAATCATAACATCTGCGAATCTATTTTCTCTATATTTTTCTAAAAAATGAAACTAAACCTTTCAAATATAATGATCTAAACAACATCAATATGCATATCTTTATGTTGTAAGACTTTACTCACAAAATTTACAACAAATAAGATATCAAACCATATAGTCATTGCCTAACAAGAATTTAAAATTTTCAAACATAAGTCGCTAAATTAGCTTCACTTTTCACTTTAGGATCTTCACTAGTTTCTTCTAATTTTAATAAAGCATCCCTTATTTGAGACGCTTGAAATCTTATAAGAAAAATGTTAGTAGTATGTATTTTCATATTATAAGAAAAATTAATGAAAAGTAATATGTATATTATTTTATATTTTAAATTTAATTTTATTAAAAATTAAATTAAATAGATACCAACATATATATGCAACATATGAAATCTTTCTAAAATGGGGGCTTTAGACGATCCTCTCATTTTCCTATAACTTAAGTCGGCCCTATGTTTATTAAAAGCGTGTAAATCTTTAAGCCTGTATTCAATAGCTATTACGAGGCAAATATCTATTTTGTTATTTTTGTGTAAGTGTATTTTGCCTTTAAATACACTAGGATAATCACCTTTTGAATCATCTAAATAATACATATCCATCACATATTTTTATGAAAGATTTTATCATATGAGACCTACTCAGACACATGTTATGGGTGTCCGTCCACTTATGGTACAAGCAAGACTTTATTTTCAAATTATATTTTGTGAACCCAATTAGAGATAATTTTTTAGGTTGACCCATCTTAAAAGCCTTAGGTTTTCTTTTATGTGATATGGAGATGACCTAAGAAAAAAGAGAGTGAAAAAGAAGTAAAAAATCGGAAAGAAAAATAACAGTTTGGTTTTTTAACGACAACTTCTACAAAGTTGTTGATTTCCGGAGGAATTGTTGGATCGTGCTAAAATTTGATCAGCCTATTTGGGACACATAAGGTTTTGTTTTGAACGATTGGATCGTTATTTGGAGCTTTGGTTTGTCCGTAATCACTGCGAACAGAACCTGTAAATTTGATGATTTTCATTTTTTTTATCTCTCAAGTGTTTCATCTTTTCTTTATGAAAGTATTGGTGGGTTGTGAACCTTTGTATGACTAATTTGAGTTCTTTTTCCCTCAATTTTATCATAGTAAGAGAAGTTGAAATGGGTGGACTCCTCAAAACTCTAGTGGTTTTCCACGTATAATTTGTGTGTGCTCTTTGTTTTTAGTCTTCCATAATTTTTGTGGTTTATTATTGCCTATTGTTGATTGACTACTTGATGATTATTTGGTGATTTATTTGTGGTGTTTTGGAGAACAATTATTTAGTTGATTGTTTTGGAGGAGATCCTAGTGGGATTTGTTATATTTTTTGGGTCTTATCAATTGGTATCAGAACGAGTTTTAATTTAATCCTAGTCTATAGTAGATGGATAAGATTGGATACTCATCTTGATGACACTACGGATACGACCCGCTTTGTAGATGTTACAAGTGTTATAAATTGCTACAAATGATCTGAACTTGATCATTCAAGTGGAGACATGTGAGTGGGTATATCCTCTACAAAGAGTTTGTATAAGATCGGAACACAAAATGATTAGTCTCATTATATAATACCGTTAATAATAGAGACTTACATTTCACAAGGATGACCAGGTGACATGACCTAAATCCTGAGTGAGTTATGAACTCCTGCCTAGAAAGGTGGTCCTTTGATTTGTATGGGTGAGAGTGACCAAATTTCCAACTCAATATGTTTACCATTTTGGGAATTCGACTGATTGGAGAGTTGGGAACACAGCTACACAAGACGGAATTCACTCATTTCCCATTGTTGGGGTAAGTAGATAAATTCTCCCTTAAGGGTTGATTCTGGGGCTTGAACAATGTAACCACACCCTCACTTAGCCCGAGAGGGACTTGGTCATAGTTGGACTATGACTTATTATTCATTAGAGGGATCAATGGTACTTAATGTTGGGATTGGTGTCCTAATTCTCCTGGAGTCTCGTTGTTTTTTAAAGATACACATTGTTTAATAAATAAAATAAATGTTATTTAATTCTGACATTTACTCATATCTAATAAACAAAGCTCCTTGGTTATCTTATGTAAACTTAAGTATGTATATGTGATATACAAGTAGATCATGACTTAAGTGATAACCTAAATAGGTATGTAGTATAAGGATTAAGGTGGGATACCTGATCCTGGTGACACTACGGATACGACCCACCTTATAGAGGTTTGCAAATGTTGTAAACTACTACAGATGGTAGATCTTGACCATTCATGTGGAGACATGTGAGCGGGGTATCCTATACAAAGAGTTTGTATAAGACCTGGACCACGAGATGACTAGACTCTATATATAATGTCATTGATACTAAAGACTTGCATCTCATCTAAACGGCCATAGGTGACATGACATCAATCCTGAGTGTTTTGGGAACTCCTACCTTTGAGGGCAGTCCTTTGATTAGTATGGGTGAGAGTGGCCAGATTGCCAACTCAACATGCCTACCTTTTTTAGGACTTTTCTGATCTGGGAGCTGGGAACTCAATCCACAAGATGGATTTTACTCCTTTCCTGAAGCAGGGATAAGTAGAGAGATTGCTCCCTTAAGGGCTGATTCTGGGGCTTGAACATAGTGGCCACAACTTCTCTTTGGAAGAGAGGACTCAGTCATAGTAGGACTATGACTTATGTTCATTAGAGGGATCAGTGGTACTTAAGAAGTCAGAAGTAACTATAGGGACATAATGGTTATTGGACGAGCTGTACTTACGAGCGATCTGTGAAGGGTTGCCGCATTTTTGATTGGTTAAGATGGACACATAATATATTTGTGGTAAGAAGAGTTCAGCTGTCAGTCTTTAGTGGAGTGCCTGGCAGTTAATGGATGGTGGATCCCGTGACTAAAGAGTTTAGTCAGTTATTCATGTACCGTTGGAGCTTCGAGCTACAAGTTCATAAGGTCCCTTTGGTAGCTCAATGGATTCAGTTGAGGATCAGTACTTGGTGTTGATTTAAAATGTTCAAATTGACAAGAAATATTTTGATTATATATGATATAATCAGTATGATGTATGAGATATATCTAGTGGAGGATTGATGTAAATGAGATTTACATTAAGTACCATGAAATAGATAAAGAACTATGGTTTATATGTTTCATGAGATGAAATATTAAAACTATAGGTTATAAATATAATATGATAAGTTGGTTATCATTTATATTTATAATAATATTAATTATTGGATAATTAAATCTTTTTCTCTAAAACCAATTGAGTGGGAGGTTATTGATGGTTCATGGTAACAGTGAGATAAAAGGAAAATTGTTTTCCTAATTTTAGTAAGTTTTTACAAAATGTTGAAAAATTGTTTTTGAGTTTTCTCTCTTGCAAAAAGAAACTCACGAAGCTTGTCAAGTAAATACCGATTTACTAAGCGATAGCTTGAGCGAAGTAAACAATCGTGTAGTGTTTTGTAGACGACAGACACTGAGCTAAACGAGCTAAACAATCGCTTAGCTTTTGCTAGACGATCACTTATCTTTAGCTAAACGAATGGGCATCGACCTATGCGATAAGTTTTTGTCTTCTCCCATTTGCCCAATCGTGTACACTATTGTTCATTCACCCTTCGTCTGCCTCATACCAAGTCTAAACAGAGCCCACCCTCTGGATTCTCACACCGAGAACACCAAAGGAACCTTTTTGGTGGTGTCTTACTCAAATCGACACCGTCGAGGTTTTGTGGAGGCCGTTCGTGTTGTTTGGGAGTTCGTGACCGAGGCGATTGATAACTTGTAGAAATACAAGTTATTTATGCTGCCTTATCTAGATATTGCGGCCAAAAGTGAAGAAATATGCATTGATTGTATGAAAATTAGCTGAGAAATACAAAAATTATAAATTATCGCAATTACACCCACTAACATCGTCAAGATGGTAGAAGAGGATACTTTTACTCTGTTTTGCAGGAAAACCAAGTCACCGCTTGCGGTCATGGCTCAACGAGAAACTGATCAACGCATTTATGTCACATTGCGTCCGTCAACCAACAATGAAGAAACAACTAATTTAATGACGGTGCAATGCGACAGTCGATCCCGAGCTGAGTTTCAACCGCATGCGGTAATAAAAACAACACTGCATACGAGCAACTGATCAAAAGATGCAGCTAAACAATGTAAAAGCGGAGGATTGAGACACGTGTACAACTAACCGCTGTGTAGATTTGACAGTCTGATTGCATAACAGAAGGAACAATATCCCTCCATCTTCGAAATTTCCATAACAAGTGGGGACCACAAGGCCGGAGTCAAAAATCTTCACCTATAAATACCCCATAGATTTCAGATAAAAGGATGTTCTGGGATACAGATAAATGCTGCAAAACTGTTGAGAAAAAAGGCTGAGCTGAGTGCTTAAGTGAAGAAATCCGGGAAGAAGACGAGATAAGGCCGAGAGGTGAATCTCAGAACTAATCTGCAAGACATTCGATTGAAAGCTCTGTGTAAAGATCCCTGCTACCGGTGGAGCAAGCCTAAGAGGGAAGCTCTTCCTACCATCAAATCCATCCTATCCGGCAAGCAGATCTCCATCAAATCAGTGCCAAGACATTGCCACTTGTTTGTATCTGTTCTATCTCTTTCATCGTTGTATCTCACTTTCTCATTTTCTTTTCATTCACACCATGTATCAAACACTTAATAGACATATTAAATGTTTTGATAGCTTTCATTTACCATTTTCTGTCTATTTTCGTTCACCCGTCAATCACTTTCTTCATGATGTCTTCTTAATTCCCTGATAAGCAATATGATCTAACCAAGTACTTAATCTGTGTTAAAGATATAAAATTCGTTTAGCTAAGGCATGTTAGGCGGCATCTTCACTTGTGAGAGCAGAAGTGGATGCCATTCTGACCTATCGAGAGAAGGTCAGAAGAATGCGTTAACTAAAGCGAGTAGTACTTCCAGACATGGAAGCAACCTTGCGTTCATTACGTTAGTCTCAGTTTCATCACAGACATGTGGGAGCACGGTCGATCACTAAAAGGTGTACGCCAAGAGAAGAGCGAAACAACATTTGTAGCTTCAACGCAATTGAGAACTTGCATTGTTATATTCTTTGTCTTTGTCTTTCTGTTCTGTTCATAAGACTTGCCGCCGCATTCCACGTCTTTGCACAACTTTTACAGCCAGCCTTGACCCCAGCATCTTGTAACATGAAGCCTGTATCTTGTATCATCTAGCTTAGGATTATTGTATTTCATTTTATTATCGCATCTTTACTGTTTTACTTTATTTTATCGCAATTTATATACCTATACAAACACATTTTTAAAGATTGAAAACCTGGTCGCATATATCATGAACATATTATAATAACCTAAATCAGTCCCCGTGTTCGACCTCGGATCACACCGAGAAACTTGCGGTGGAATTATACTTGGTTCTATCGTAAGGAAACTTGTGACAACGCATGGCATACTACGTGAACGTCCATCATTAACGCATATCTAGTGGTAGTATCGCATCATTTCGAGCATAAAACATCATCAATCTTACCTATCAAAATCCGCGTTACAAGTTTATGGTGCCATTGCCGGGGAACTGGTAACGGGGACATGAGCTTGTACCATCCATCCATTGTTGTAATGCAAAAATCGTCCATCAGCGATTGTTTAGGATGAGTGTGAAGTGTTCATGCAGTGTTGCGGTCGTGTTGTTCGAGCGTTCGAGGTTGCTGTGTTTGAGATTCATGAGCAAAGATCGTGGAGACGAGTCGACAAACATTCATAGCATTCTCCTTGTTTATTTGATTGTTCATGCTCTAATATCTGTATTGATTGTATAACTGTATGTTTTGTTTACGACTATAATTTGTAATGTTCAATCATAATTGTAATTTGGAATGATCTATTTTCCACTACTCGTTAAAATCTTGGATTCGATTCACTTAAGGATTTAGATGTAACTATAGAGGCAAAATGGCAATTTTAACCCAGTTGTACTTACAAGCAATTTGTGAAGAGTTATCGCACTATTGACTGGTTATATCCAATGGATACAGAAATATATCTGTACTGCGAAGAGTGCAACTGTCGGTCTTTAGTGGAATAATCGAAAGTTAATGGAAGTTGGGTAATTTAATTAAAGAGTTTAATTAATTATCAAAGTACAATTGGAGCTTCAATCGATAGGTCCATAAGATCCCCTCTATAGCTTAACAGTGTTTTTATTGAGTATTATTTTCTTAGATTAATTTGAATTGTTCAAATTAATTGAGGAAATTAATTATATGTGATATAATTAATATAATGTATTAGAACATTATAATATAAAATATTTTAAGAGAAATTAAATATTTTAATATGATTTAAATATTAATTGTATGGATGAGATTCATACGATTGAATTTAATATAAATATGATTTATATTAAATATCATGCATTGTTAAGAGAAAATAAAACTATAGGTGATAATTGGTAAAAATACAAGTTATTGTAGAGCCTCTTATTTAGAATTATGAGGGCTAACAAGTAAAATATCTGATGATTATACTAAGAATTCGTGTGAGAAGTGAGCTTGTGTCGATCAGCATAGGAAATTTCCGCTAACCCAATATTATGCATTATTCTACGTTGAAATGTCTATTTTTGTAGCTATCGCAGGAATCGTTCGCATGCAGTGAATCCCAGAACATCGCAAGGGTGATCGCATACGTTCATCGCATGGATGTTGCGGCTATTGATCGCATGCGTTCAACGCATGGATGTTGCGGCTACAAAGTGATAACCATGATAGAAAGGTGATCGCAAGGTTGGTGGAATGCAATAGTACGTTGGCAAAAACGAGCATGAACGCATACCCTTGGAGTACCGAAAAGATGATGTTGACATTTCACCTATCGTGCCATTAGTGGAAGAGGTTCAGAGCTGGACCATCACGATGTTAGTGGTAGAGATTCATACTGGGACCATTAATGCTGTTGGCGATTGAGCTCTATAAATAGAGCCTTAGATCCCAAATTCAAGGCATCCGAGCTTCTGCCTTTAAGGAGATCCTTGTGATCACAGATGAGAGCATGGGAAGACATTCTTTGAGACTTATTCATTCCTTCACCCATTCCGAGTGACGACCGAAGCTTTGCCGAAGATAGATCTCGAGAGAGACTACTCCATTACCCTTCCATGGCACCACCGATAGCTTTGACACACATTTGATGGAAGCAAGAGATTACCTACATTTAGCCCTCAATCTTTCTTCTAACTTTGTATTGTATTACATTTTGGCTTAAGACATTAATACATTTTGTAATCAACGCATCTCTTTATTTCCTTCGATTCCATCTTCATTAACTTCTTCTTTATCATCCCTTACTTTCATTGCAACGAACTAAGTAAGATTGTGAGAGTATCACATACTCAATCATGCGGCATAGACATATGAAGCATGTAGCAAACCACCAGCAAACCACCCAGAGGTGTGTGTTGCGCGAGTATAGTGAGTAAATCCTCTTTACTTAGTGTGAGGCTATAGCAACACTTGTCTATGAGCTGATCAGCGGCGACTAACTGCCCGAGAGGGTAAGTAGTGGAACTCACTAAGCAAAGTGAGCAGTGTTCCTAGAGATGGGAATAATCTTATGTTCGACCATGCTTTATGTGATCATCTTGTCTTATGAGTGCATCATTCATCCTTTGGACATACTTGAGAGACTAGTCTAAAGATAGAATCTAGAATTGAGAGAGTCGGATTAGAATCACATAAGCAAGAAGTAGAAACTTAGACATAAGTTCTTTTGCTATTTACACAGCGGATGCGCCCTAGAAATAGGATGTGGTGGTATACGGTCATCTTGTCTTATGTGTGTTAGATTGCATAAGCAAGAGTAGAGACTTAGACATAAGCCCTATCGACATTTTCGCATATGTATCGCATGCGTATATTTGTGTATAGCATGATCACATAATTTGTGTTGGCTGGGGTTACCCTTGCGATCAAGCTTAATGATGCGATGAAGTTATCCCCTCCACTATTTTATCTATTTTTCCATGCATCGTATTACGAGTTAATAGTTGTCGCGTCTCTACCAACTCTCATAGTCATACTTCCATTGCTTAATTTGTTTAGTTAGGAGTAGGAGTAACGCATAGTCCTTTAACTTCATTATTCTTTTATTCTTTGCCGCAAACAAATCACTTCGCAACATTTAGCTACAAGTCCCTGAGTTCGACCTTGGATCACCCCGAGATACTTGCGATCTCGTTATACTTGGTGAGAGAGTAAGAAAACTTGTGGCAGGAGCACATGGTCATCACATATATTCTTAAGCGCATCTTGCATATTACTTAGTCCAACGCATGACCATCGATGCATGGAGAACGAATGCATATCATAACATGAACGCATATTTAGTCTCCATTTTCCACCCATCAATAGGTTATATTGTATTTCATATAATATAAAACTATAGGTTATGTGTTATATTTGATATAACATATAGTGTGTGTATATATATATATATAATAAGGTAGTTAATATATATATATTATTTAAAATAAATTGAATTTTATTTGAACTTAATTAAAGGGAGGGAGTTACAACTCTCTTCCCTTAATTTCTCTGAACATTACTTGTAGTGGATAGAAATTCAAGCAAAGCCCAAGAATTCAAGCAAAGCACACAACTCTTGCTAGAATTCTTAATCTCTAAAGAGAATACTAGAGAGTTCTCAAGTGATGGTGCCTAATTGGTAATTTTGAATTAGAAACTAATGAGATCGTGGTCAAAAGGGAATACATGAAGAAAATTGACTTCAAGGGTACGTCGTTTTATTCCCAAAAAGCATGCTGTAATTTATGTTTGCTAATGCATAAATTTTTTGTTTTTGTAATTTTGAAAAATTAAAATGGGAACGATCCCCGCTTCTGCACAAGACCTTCATTGGTTTCCTTCAAAACTGACATCAACCACTTATTCCATCTGGAGATCGGTGATGGAGGATTTGTTAGACTGTAAAGATTTGTTTGATCTAATTCAAACAACCATAAAAGCAGATGGCACAATTTTTAAATCTGCAAAACCAAAGAAAATGGAAGAAAAAGATTGGGGAAAGTTAAAAGAAAAACTTTGGTGACTATTAGGCAATGAGTTGATATTAGTTTTTTCAACCATGTGTCTAAGGAGTAAGACCCATATGAGTTGTAGAAGAAATTAGAAGGTCTTTATGAAAGGAAGACCGCACATAATAAAACTTTAATCAGGCAATTTGTTAATTTGAATTTGAAGGGTAGGAAGTTTGTTTCAAAGCATTTGAGTGACTTTAAGGATATTATTAATAAGCTGACTACTATGAAGATTTATTTTAATGATGAATTGTAGGTTTTGTTCTTGTTGAGTTTTTTGCCGGACAGTTGGGAAACCTTGGTTGTGACTGTTGGTAACTCTGCTCCATAAGGTGTTTTGTCTTTGGATGTTATCAAACAAAGCATGTTCAATGAAGAGATAAGAAAAAAGTAGATGGGAGTTGATAATTCACATGGTCTTGTTGCTAAGAATTGTGGAAGAAACAAGAGTAAGGGACCTAAAGACCGTGGTAACTCAAAAGGGAGGTCCAAGTCTAGAGACAAAGAGACTAGGACATGTCATTACTGTAACAAGCCTGAACATATAAAACAGTTTTTCTATCATTGGAAGAAAGAACAGAGTAAGAAGAAAGACTCACAAAAAGAGGAAGATGATAAAAATATTACAACAATTATTTCTCATAGTGATCATATTGTCACCTTGATTTGTCTAACTAATGAGTGTTATCATGTATAAAGTTCAAACACAGAGTGGGTGGTAGATTCAAGTGCTTCATACTAGTGTTCCCAGAGAGTATTTCATGAACTATCAATCTTGTGATTTTGGTAGCTTAAACAAGAGCTCAGCTAGTATAGTTGGGTTAGGTGATATTCGTGTAAAAACAAGTGTTGAGTGCACGTTTGTATTAAAGAATTTGCACCATATTCCTGATTGACACCTTAACTTATTGTTTGCAAATGTCCTTGATCAAGAAGGATTTCGACATACTTTTTGTGATGGTAAATGGAAATTGTCTAAGGGTTCAATATTAGTTGCTCGAGATGAGTTGTATCGCTCTTTGTATAAAAGTACCTTGGGCATATGTTCTTCTGATTTGAATGTAGTAGAAGAAAAGAATTCTCCAAATTTTTGGCATCGAAGGCTAGGGCATATGAGCGATAAGGGGATTAAATTGTTTGTAGGTAAATCTCTTATCTATGTTGATAAAACAATTTCTCTTGACCTTGTGATCATTGTTTGGCAGGTAAGCAACATAGAATTTCCCTTTTTGGGAAGTCCACCAGAAGGCAAGAAAAATTGGAATTAATACATTCGGATATTTATGGGCCTATTAAGGTGGAGTTACTTGGAACCAATAAATATTTTGTCACTTTTATTGATGATGCTACTCGAAGAACTTGGGTGTATATGTTGAAGACAAAAAACCAAGTATTTGAGATTTTTAGGAATTTTCATGTCATAGTAGAAAGGGAGACCGAAAGAAAATTGAAGTATTTATGTTCTGATAATGGTGGTAAGTATACTTCGAATGAGTTCAAGTATTATTAATCATAATATGGCATTAAACATGAGAAGACAGTGTCTGGCACAAAATGGAATTGCTGAGAGGATGAACAAAACCATTATAGAGAAGGTGAGGAATATGCTTAAAATATTTGATCTTTTTAAAAAAAATTTGGGGTAAAGTAGTGCAATGTGTCATGTATTTGATTAATCGACCTCCATCATTTTCTCTTGCTTTAGACATTCCAGAGAGAGCATGGAAGGGACATGATCCCATTTATTTATATCTTAGAGTCTTTAGGAGCAAGGCTTACATGGATGTGCCTAAGGAATAGAGATCAAAGCTTTATTCGAAGACCAATCCATGTGTTTTTGTTGGGTATGGAGATGAAGAGTCTGGTTATAGGCTCTACGATCTAGAAAAGAAAAAGGTAATGAGAAGCAGAGATGTAGTATTCTTTGAGCACGAGAAAGGTGTAGATTTTCTTAGTACAAAGTACACTTCTACTTTAGAATTGTGTTTTGATACTACTAATGATTCTACTTATAATCCTTTGGTTGTTCAACCAAAAAATGAGAATGTTGATGATGTGCATGATGATGTTGGTGAGATTAACCTCATGGTAATGTACCAGGTTATATTGATGATGATGATCTTGATGAGTCTTCGTCTGACAAAGAAATTCATGAGGAAGATGCATATGAGGAAATGATTCATGGAGAAGATCATGAGGAGGGGGAGCAATTTATTCCTCAAGTGGAGAATAGTCAGGCTCAAAATTCCACCACAGTACGTAAACCTTCAACAAGGTATCCAAGCTTAGAGTTCACTCTAGTTAGTGAAGATAGAGAGACAGAAAACTATTAAGAGGTTTTGTCTCATGATGAAAAAAACCAGTGGCTCGATGCAATGAAGGAGGAGATAAATTCTCTAGAAAAGAATAGAACCTATAAGCTAGTGAAGCCTTCAAAGGGAAAGAGAGTATTGAAAAACAAATGGGTTTTCAAGTACAAGAAGGATGGTGAGAAGATAGTGAGATACAAAGCCAGATTAGTGGTTAAGGGATGCAACCAGAAAAAGGACATTGACTTTGATATGATCTTCTCTCTAGTGGTCAAAATGACATCGATTAGAATAGTGTTGGGATTAGGAGCAAGTCTTGATCTTGAGATAGAACAATTTAATGTAAAAACTGCTTTTTTTACATGGTGACTTGCATGAAGAGATCTACAATGAGCAACCTGAAAGATTTGAAGAAAAAGGGAAAGATAAACTTGTTTGCAAGTTGAAAAAGAGTCTTTATGGGCTTAGATAGGCACTAAAGAAATGGTACAAGAAATTTGATTTGTTTATGATAAGCAATGATTATAAATGAACTACAACTAATTCTTGTGTGTATTTTATAAAGTTCCCTACAGGCAACTTCATCATTTTTCTTTTATATGTAGATGATATGTTGATAGTTGGACATGATATATATATATATATATATATATATGATTCAAAATTTGAAGAAATACTTGTCCAAGTCATTTTACATGAAAGATTTTAGTCCTGCAAAGCAAATCTTAAGTATGGAGATTGCTCGTGATAGGAAAGTTGAAAAATTGTTGTTACCCTAGGAGAAGTATATTGAATGGGTGCTGGAAAGGTTAAATATGAAGCATGCTAAGCCTATTAGTACACCACTAGCAACTCACTTTAAGCTAAGTAAGATAGCTTGCTCTACAATAAAGAAAGAGAAAGAAGTTATGTCATCCATTTCTTACTCTTCTGCTGTTGGTTCTTTGATGTATGCTATGGTGTGTACTAGACCTTATATTACACATGCAATCAGTCTAATAAGTCATTTTCTATCCAATCCAGGTAAGATTCACAAGGAAGAAGTTAAGTGGATCTTCAAATACTTGCGTGACACCTCCACATTGAGTTTGTGTTATGGAGGTGGCAAACCTATGCTTCAAGGCTATACTGATGCAGAAATGGCAGGTGATGATGATAAAGAAAGTCTACCTTAGGTATGTGTTTACATTTTTAGGGGAACCATCTCATGGCAATCTAGGCTACAAAAATGCATAGCATTGTCCACAAATGAGGCAGAGTATTTTGTAGCAGTGGAAAGTAAGCAAGGAAATGTTATGGCTTAAAAGGTTCCTTGGTTTGAAGCAAGGTGAGTATGTAATATTTTGTGATAGTTAGAGTGCTATAGATTTGAACAAGAATCCAATGTATCATGCTCGTACTAAACACATTGACATTAGATATCATTGGCTACGAGATGTAATTGAAGAGAAGAGATTAAATCTGAAGAAAGTCCACATCGATAAGAATAGTACATATATGTTAACTAAGATAGTTCCCAAAAGCAATATTGAGCTTTGTAGTAAGCTTGCCGAGTTAAGGTTCAAGTGATCATGGATGTGATTGAGTCTTCCCCGTGTTGGGCTAGAGGGGGAGATTGTTGTGGGTGTCTAGCTCACTAATAGCACAAGTAAGATTTTATTTTAAACTTGTGTTTTGTGAGCCCAATTAGGGATAATTTTTTAGGTTAGCTCATCTTGAAAGCCTTAGATTTTCTTTTATGTGATATGGAGATGGCCTAAAAACAAGATTGTGAAAAGAAGCAGAAAATCGGAGAGAAAAATAATTATTCGGTTTTCAATGACAGCTTACACAAAGTTGTCGATTGCCAGAGTTTGAACTGTTGGATCGTGCTGAAATTTGGTTAGCCTATTCGGGACACATGGTCTCTTGATTTGAACAGATTGTTGTTTGAAGCTTTGGTTTGTCCGTAATCGCTATCAAACATAATCTGTAAAATTGGGTGATTTTCATTCTTTTTACCTCTCAAGTATTCATCTTTGATATATGAAAGTATTGGTGGGTTGTGAACCTTTGTATAGCTGATTTGGGTTCTTTTTCCCTCAATTTTATCATAATAAGAGAAGTTGACAAGGGTGGACTCCTCAATGCAAGTCCCGTAATTTTTACTATTCACACTGAAGAGGTTTTTCACATATAATTCGTGTGTGCTTTTGTTTTTAGTCTTCCATAATTTTTGTGGTTTATTATTGTCCATTTTTTATTGATTGCTTGGTGATTATTTGGTGATTTATTTGTGGTTTTTTGGAGAACAATTATTTAGTTGATTGTTTTGGAGGAGAGCCTAGTGGGATTGTTATATTTGTTTGGATCCTGTCAACACATATGCCTTTTCTCGATCCTTTACATGCATCAGATTCTTTACTTTGCTTTCTATTTTATGTTGATTTGGATAATGAATTTTTTAGATGATCATTAAATGTCTTATTTATTAGACTATGTTTAGTAACACATGGCCTTATATTGCGTTGACACATACTATATATTATGTTTCTTCTTTCGAAAACAAAATTTATATAAAAAATAAAGGAATGAAATAACTTTTCATAGCATGTTTCCTAATTAAAATAAAACATTTGGCAGGTATCAAATATAGAACAAGTATACGGTTGGGAATGACTTATGGGTCATAGGCCATAGCAAAAGGCAAGTGGGTATGTATAGAGGTTTGCAACGGAGCTTCCAATTTGTGGTTGTGGTGAAAGTATAAACTTTCTTCACATGTGTGTGTTGTCGTCCGTTTGGTCAAACTGATGGATGGGTGGATTCAGGTACGAATAATTGCGCTCGTAGGTAAAAAGAAATAATTTCTCTTTATGTTTTTTTTTATCCAAAGGTTTAAATGTTTTATTATTATTTTCAAAATCAATTTATAAACACCCATTATGATTTAGTGGATCTAAAAATTTATTCTTACAATAATTTTTGTCAAAAGAAGTGTTTTCCCTTCTTCATATAGTCTTAGCCATTTTCATTTCGAAACACATAGAATACTGAAAATCTAGTTTCATCTTCTGCATCTTCCCTGTCGACATTTTTGAACTATTTTTCGTCTAACTCTCCTATGTTATCTACGTCAGAGTTCGAGTGTTATGTAAACTTTGAAGAGAAATTGGTTTCTTGCAATTTAATAGTAAGGTCGTATCATTGTTGCTTTCAAGGAAATAGATTCTCCATGCCACAATAATCTGCATTTAGTTCTTCATATACAAAATTTATAATTATATTATCAAAATGAACATAACTTAAAGTTAATTGACATGTGTTCTTTCTTTCTAAGCCAAAATTTTTGTTCTTCATACTCCACATTTTATTGCAAGGATTTTGACCGGATTTAAAAGGATTATATTTATGAATATGTTTTTTAGCCAAACATTCGAAGTTTGAAAGTTTATTCACGAAAAACAAAAGTAAAATAATCACGGAAGGACAAGTGACCAAAAATAGAAGTAGAACATAGGTTTTTTTTTTTTTTTTTTCCTTTCTTTCTTTCTTTTCTTTTTTTAAACACATATAATAACAAGCATTGTTTTTAAATATGAAAAAATGAATAAAAATATTTATAAAATATAATAAATGTTTAGAATTATTAATGATAGATGCTGATAGACACTAATAGACTTCTATCAAAGTCTATTAATGCCTGACATGTCTATCACCGTCTATCATTAATAGTTCTAAAATTTTGCTATATCTTGTAAATATTTTCAACAGTTTTACCATTTGAAATAATTTCCCTAATAATAATAGATTTTTTTTTCAAAACATATAATAAATGTAATTATGAAAATAGAGAATAAAATTACAATTTGTTGTGAATTAGAGGAGCACCACGACGTACAACAAGAACACGAATATGGAGAAAATATAATATAATAATAATATATAATAAAATAAATATAATATAATATATAAATATATAAAATAAATAAATAACAAAAAGGAAATAAAATAACAAAGAATGAATTTCTTTACTTCCTTCGATCTTTTTAGATTGATCAGTGATCACCAACATGTATCTTCCAAAATCCACAAAATGCCATTATTTATAGACAATTTGATTGATGGATCACATGCACACTAATAGTGTGTAATCTTTGTGGATTACATGGACACTAATAATGTATAATCTTGAGACACATGAACAACACATAACGTAATGGATAAGTGACACATGACCAATAGACACTAATAATGAACATCTACATCATACCTAATTTAATATTTTTATAATACAATTTTCAATTTAAGTAAAAGAATTTGAGGGATACGGTACCATATTTGGAAAGATCTTTACCACCTAAACAAAGGCGAAACAATCAATAATTTCAGACAAATTTTAATAAGGTCAATATTCGTCGCAAGCAACCCAATTGCATTTAGATATCTACATTATTTGTTGCCTAATTTTTCTAGCAACCCATTCATTTAAAAAAAAGAAAAAAAAATCAAGCCCTTTTTTTATATATGAATGAATGTGCCACGAACATGAACCCAACGCGCACACACGTTACAATTCCAAACCCTTTATTCCCCAAATTTCTTTCTTCTTATTCTTCATTACCAAAATTTCATCTACTCTTTTCATTCTGAATTCAAGCAAAGGAACAAAATGTCCATTCAAAATTCATTAAAACCTTTGAAATTTTTGGTCTTAAGGCCAATTGTGATCTTAGTTCCTTTCCTTAGAGCCTTTCTTCTTATCTCTGCCGTAGCCTCTTTTTCTCTCTTCCTTCACCTAACTTTTACCGACCAAACCCCTCCTTGTCGTGGCTGTTACGACGCATACCGGTATTCGAACCACCGGAAGGTGAAGGCTTTCGCTGCCGGAGAACAACCAACGAATATTTCCCATATTGTGTTCGGCATTGGTGGCTCCGTTAAGACGTGGAACGAGCGACGCCATTACTGCGAGCTATGGTGGAAGAAGAACGTTACTCGTGGGTTTGTTTGGCTTGAAGAGAAGCCTGAATTTCCCTGGCCGGAATCCTCTCCTCCTTACCGAATCTCCGATGACACCTCGAGATTCAACTACACTTGCTGGTACAGTTAAAATCACTATTCAACTTAAAAAAACATGAAATAATAGTTCTTTTTTTAGTTTGATAGGTAGGACATTAACATTTGATAGTAGTATTTAATCATTCATTTATATAATCAGCAATAATATTAGATCAACTAATATATAATTGTGTTATTGATTAAGAAATCTATATTTCGAATTCCCTATCACTATTGTACTGAAAAGTGGAAAATGATTCTATGTTATTTTATGTAGGAGAGAAATTTTGAAAACCATATTTCAAACCTAAATTGTTATTAGGGTAGAAAATTTCTTTAGTTCAATAATTTTATGAGTGTAGGATTGAATTAATGACCTTATTTACAGATATAATATGTGTCTTCTATTGAGCTATATATGTTTTTCTTTTCCTTCTCATTTTCTTCCTTCTATGTTTGAGTTCAAGAAGTAGGCTTACGATGATCTTAAACTATGCTCCAATTGGCAAGGTAGACACAATTAGAATCTAATTCATTAGGGCAACCAGGGTTACAAAATAGCAAAAGAGTCCCAACAAATCATTTTTTATGTTAATTAGAGATAAAAAAAAAGCGGATGACTTCATGTGTTAGAAAAATATATTTTGAAACACAAATTTTGGGTTCGAATTTCCAACCCAAATTATGATATCTCTAGCATTTTTCTTAATTGGATGACTTTTCTCTAGCCGGTCCTTCTTGTACTGAACTTTTATCGAGCATCTCTCTAGCTTACTCTGGTTCTTTTTGTTCACATGCATCAACACTTTTGGTCTCGGGACATGATGAAAGTGTTAGGGATATGTCAATCTAGTTGAGATGTCTCAGTATACCTCTTGATTCCTCTTACCTTATGTATATTGTTCAAAAAAAATCTTCAAGCCACATTTAAATTTGGATAATTGCAATGTGTAACACTTTTGGGGCTAATAATTGAGTGTATAGCAATATTTTTAAATAATTGAAAATATAGAAAAATCAATATCGCTAATAGACTCATATTAGTAATATGAATTATCACGGATGGACTCGAGAGCTGGATTTGAAAATATAAGTTATGACATATTTAATAATTTATATATATGCATAATCTTAACAGGTATGGTTTTCGATCTGCAATTCGAGTGGCTAGAATAATCAAGGAGACATATGAATTGGGGTTGGAGAATGTGAGGTGGTTCGTGATGGGGGATGATGATACAGTATTCTTTACGGAGAATTTGGTGGATTTGTTGGGTAAATACGATCACAATCAAATGTTTTATATCGGAGGTAATTCTGAGAGTGTGGAACAAGATGTAGTTCATTCTTACACCATGGCCTACGGTGGTGGTGGATTCGCCATCAGTTACCCTCTCGCGACGATGCTCGTTAAAATTTTAGACGGTTGCATCAATCGTTATGCTGATATGTATGGCTCCGATCAGAAAATTCAGGGCTGCATCAGCGAGATCGGCGTTCCGATTACCAAAGAGCTTGGATTCCACCAGGTTTGTTCTTTTTCTTTCTAACATTTATTAGGAGCAATGATTCGGTGCAACTTAATTTACACTAAAAAGATCAACAAACATAATTGCAGATCCAAATCGGGTGCTATCTAACCTACACCCAGTTTTTTTTCTTTGTATGAGTTAACTTAATTTGGTTTTTTGTGATTTACATAATGTTGAAACTTGTTACAACTTCAAGAACACCCCAAAGTAAAAAAAATTGCATGTTTTTTCTTTAACCTCTTTGAATTGTATTACTTCCCATTGCTTCAATTAACTATCATATCTAAATGAGATAATATTAAACACTTCTAAAAGACCCAAATTAAGTATATGAATACATGCTATTCATGTATCTTAACAAAAACAACCTCCATGCACCCACAAATTCATGCATTTAAAATTAAAAGTTCATTTAGGTATACCTGAATCTACCCCTAATTGTTCACATAATTTTTCCCCAATAATAATAGCATAATAATTATAGGCAGTAGAGATTTCTAAAGAAGGTTATTAATGCTTCAGTGCTATGCTATGCTCAAGTTAATTCCAAAATACCATTTTTTACTAACTCTTCATAGCTCACTAATTACCCATAAATTAAACTCTTATATTGCCATAAGTAAATCAATTTTATCTTTTATTAAGATTATCTTTGAAGATCGTTATTGCATCAATTTTTACATGTATATAAATTACTTTTACAAATATTGGATTAACAAGATGCAGTGACAATTTTCAAAACAAGATTATGAGAGTGTCTTAATTGATTCAAACTTCTAATTTAATTCATAAAATTATAAGTTTCACGATTATAAAAAGTGTAAATTGATGCATTCAAAAAGTTTCTAGTTTAAACTAATATTGATAATTTTAATTAATATAGAAGTCAAAGTAAAGTATTATATTATTTTAAGCAATGGGTTGAATTTGAATTGACAGTTGGATATAAGAGGGAACCCATATGGAATATTAGCTGCACATCCAATAGCGCCATTAGTGTCGCTCCACCACCTGGACTACGTGCAGGCCATATTCCCAACCATGAACCAACCCGACGCACTCAAGAAGCTCCACAACGCTTACAAAACGGACCCAAGTCGAGCCCTTCAGCACAGCTTCTGCTACGACACGACTCGTAACTGGTCCGTTTCCGTGTCGTGGGGTTACAGTATTCAGTTATATCCATGGCTGGTCACTGCCAAGGAACTCGAAACCGCATTTCTTACCTACCAAACCTGGAGGACAAATAGCAATGAACCCTTCACTTTCGATACCCGACCCGTAAGCTCCGACCCATGTGAAAGACCCATTCTTTATTTCTTGGATTCAGCCGAGCGATTGGGCGGCCGCCGGTGGCGGACGTTGACCACCTACCGGAGGTTTATGGAGGAGGCTGTGTGTGACCGCCCCGATTACGCTCCTGCATTGGCTGTGGGATCTTTCAACGTCTCCGCGCCGGAGTTCGACCGTCGTTTGTGGAGGCAGGTAAACAACGTTTTTTTAATTGAATTTTTTTAAATTTAATTTATTACTACCAATACACCTATTTTTATCCATCATACTTTTATCATACATACATAAGAAATTAATTCAAATATTTCATAAAATGTTAAATATTTTCTTTTTCTTTTTAGTTCAATACCGGTAAATAATTTAAACCATAAACATCTCAAGTATATATTTTTTAAACGTCACAAACAAGTTTATTAAGCCAACCTGTTAGTCAATAAGTACTGTATATATATTTCATGGGTTTAGCAAACTAAAAACCACCTTGTAAAAACATGTTATCAATTGGTTGCAAGTTTTTTTATTTTCTTATTTACTTTTCTAAGATTTTTTTTCATAATCTAAGATATTTTTTTAAAACTAAAAAAAAATAGTTTTTGCTTTTACAAATAGGCTAATACTTCAAATTTTTATTTAAGAAAAGTGAAAATATAAAAAATAGATAACTAAATATAACAAAACTAAGATTTGGTTGAGTAATTATATGGTTTTTTATTTTTAGTTTTTAAAATTTTTTTTTGTTTTCCAACAAATTCTTACTCATGGTGTTCATATTTTTTATGCAGCTATTTTAGTTATATTCTTAGTCAATTTTAAAAAAACAAAAATAAAAACAAATTTTTTGAAAATTATTATTTTTTAGCTTTCGAATTTTGGTTTTGATTTTAAAGCACTTTAAAAATATAAACAATAAGACATAGAGAAATAATAGATGGAAATGATGGTTTACTACTTGATTTTTAAAAACAAAAACTAAAAATCAATAGCTTTTCGTTTTTTCTTAATTTAAAAAACAGAAAACGAATAGTCTTGTTTTTGGAAAACAAAAAAACAAAAACAAATAGTATAAAATTCAAATGATTAACCAATGGGGCTTATTAGTTGGCTTCGGTTAGTTTAGCCAGCAGTGGTTGAAAGGATAGGCAATAAATATAGGAAAATATATTTAGGTGTTGCATGAAAAATTGTAATTAAAAGAAAAAAATTGTGGGAAACCATAATTTGGTAGGTGCGTTTTAGATTATTTTTGTGTGGTTTCAACTTGATTTTTCTGATGATTGAATTTTATTCTTCTTGTTAGAATTTTGAGTGATTATTAAATTAATATTCACACCATCTTCTCAATCTAATTTAGAGTATTAAACTAATAGATTAAATTATTTTTGGACGAACAGGCACTTCGTAGACAATGTTGTGATATCGTTCACAATAATAAGAATACAATCGATGGACAGATGAAAGTTCATATTAAAGATTGCAGTCAATTTAAAAGTGTTACGCCACCATAAGAAAATTACATTGATCATTTTATGTCCAAATTCATTTGTTTAAAAGTAGACTAGAAGAACTAACTTAATTATTATAATATAAATCTAACTAGTTCAGTTTTCTTTTAAATCCATTTTAGTATTATGATAAAGTTAATTTTGTAAGAAATTCATTAAATGTTATTATATATAGTATAAATTTTAGTTCGGATTAATTTGTTTATAGTTGAGTCAGACCATATTATATGAGATCAATTTTTTATTTTATGCCATCCAGTAGCCATACATGTTAGTGAGTGCCCAATTCCCATGTGTCCACTCAAGTGGGCATCTTGTCATTATATTGAAGATTATATTAATTGAATATAGGATTGACAAAGATCTACGCAGCTCGGGTCCCTGTCTCGATTGGAGTGTGAAATCCCCAGTTTGATCGGATATGGGGTCAAACTGGGGATTCTAACCGGGTATATATAGAGAGAGAAAAAAACGAGGATGGTTCTCCATGGAGATCCATTTCTCCGGTGGGGATGGGGGAAATACACCCACGGGGACGGAGATGGGGAGTCTCCCCACCCCACCTCGGTCCTGTTGCCAATCCTAATTGAATACTATCACAACATATATCATTTCTAACTTTCTAAGTCAAATCTTTCCTTCATTTATTATTACTATTATTATTATTATTAGAAAAAACAACATTCATTTATTTTACTCAGACGGATGTAATTTTTGAAGAGTTTTTGTTTTCCCTTCATCCGAAAAGTTTTTTATGACCATTATTTTAGTTTATAAAAAAAAAGTTACGTGAAAAGAAAGAGATTGCAAAAATATTACTTTAAATAAAATTATGAGAATTTATTTTTCATCTCATAAATGCAAATTACTAAGATGATTGATAAAAAATAAGAGCTCCTTCCCATTTCACAAAGGAAAATTACTAATATAATTGATAATAAATGAGAGCTATAATATTCGGGTACATTTATTAAAAAGGAAAAAAAAAAAAAAAACTAATTCTCAAATTGCATCTAATTTTGCCTTTGACTATCTTGGGTAAAGTGGGAGACCACTTGTTTATAAGAAACAAGCTTGTTCTTAGAATTAAAATCCATCATTACTAGAATCTAGCTTATTATTATTACATTTTTTAAAAAAAGATGTTAGGGTTTTTTGAAAATGAAAAAAAAAAAAATCAAAGAAGATGTTAGGTTTATTTATGTGTTTCTATGACTTTTTTCTTATTCAGATTATGTTTCTCATTAAACCTTTAATCAAGCCTAAGATCAACTTAAAAAGAAAAAAAAACCATGACCTATTTTCTTGTATGAAATTGGATGCAAATTGAATGTGAATGTGTTCCTTGTTTTTGAGAAATGAAAGAAACCCAATGATAATGTAATGAACTGATTGGGACCATAAATTGAGATATGATGTCTAGAGTTTATATACCTATGTAGTTCATATGTCTGTGTTTAGGGTATAGAGTTATTATGCACGAATGGAAATAAAAGATTAATTTTATATTCATATTATTAAATTAATTCAATATTAATATTATTTAATTATTAAATTAAATAAGATCACTTTTAGTGTCATCTCATGTGAATCTAGGCAGGTTATCAACTGTAAAGGGATAACTTACTAATGAATACAAATAGGAGAAATTTTTTTCATCTTTTAATCACTCTCTCAAATTTTTATGATTTGTGTATTGCTCATCTTGTTCGAGTTTTTCTGTTAGTAAGTGCTCCATAATTTTTTCTCTAGGAAAAAAAAAATAAATAAAAACATTGGGAGTCACACATTCATGGATGATACTAAGCACATCTTTATGATTTTAGCTTCTTTTATACAGTCTCAAGAGAGTCACCCATTTTTTCAAGAAAATTTCTCCCAGGAGAAGTAAGAAGTTTAAGAACATGCCAAAATAGTTTCAAAATATTTTTAGATTATGCGAATCAATATTAAAATTAATCTCGTATCGATTTAAAGTAATAAATAAATAAATATGTAGAACCAAATTTTTATGTATAGACTGAAAATTTTTAATTACAAGTTCGAAACTAGTAAATTTAAGGATACTTCGATGAATGAGATATCCATTACTATTTAAAGTATTTGATAGTTCCAATCCAAACGAAATAAAATAAAATAAAATAAAATAAAAAAGTTAGGTCATGCAGGTATTAAGAAAGTCCATTATATTGTGTTGTCTCCCAAATTTGAAATTTCTAACTTCTCTTCTTTCTTTTCATATATGAAATGTTTTATTGGAAAGGTTTGGTGGAGTGAAGATTAAAGCTATTGAAAGTGTTCAATCATGGAAAGAAATCATTCACATTATGAAAAAATTAATGATCATTTCAACTTGTGTTGAGGAAATGAAGTTTTTTTTTTTTTTTTTCCTTACCAACAAGAGCATAGCTCAACTGAAAGATGAAAAAGAGAGATCATTATCACGAGGGATTCAAATCCCTAACTTCTTGATTAATAGTTCATTCATTAAACAATTGAGCTATGTTTATTAGATGATATAATATTAAATTTATAGTTTAAATATTACTTTGATCTTTGTACTTTTAGTTTTTGTTCATTTTGATCACTATACTTTTAAAATATGTATTTTGGTCCATATACTTCAACTTATTTTGGTCCTTATACTTTGAACTTTGATTCATTTTGGTTCTAAAACTTTAAAAGAGTGATTATTTTAATCTCTTAAAAATGAAGTAAATCTGAATATGAAAGGAATAAAATGGTCACTTTTGAGAATTCAAGGACAAAAATGAACATTTTGAAACTAGAGAAAACAAAATGAACCAAACTTAAAAGCATAAGTACGAAAATGAATATTTTTAAATTATAGAGATAAAAATGAACTAAAACCAAAAGCATAGTGATCAAAATAGTATTTAAACCTAAATTTATCTTTATCTATCGCTTAAGTTTTGGAAGGAATTAACATGTTAATAGAGTAAGTGATGTAAAAATGAACTAAAACCAAAAGTATAGTGATTCAAGAATGAACTTTCGAGGACGAAAGTTCTTTGAGGAGGGAAGAATGTAACACCCCGCACATTTTTTTAGTAATAATGTAATTTCAGTAACTTTATTATTTGGAATTTCAGTAATTGTTATTAGTTGGAGGGCATTTTTGGAATTTTGGACTTCAAGTATAAGTGCGGGAGTTTAATTGTTGGCGTGAAATTATCAATTTGAAAATTAATGGCAGGAATTAATTTTCTTTTGAAACGGAAAGGAATTAAATGTAATTATATTTACTTCCTTTTTATTATTATTATTATTATTATTATTGTTTTTTTTTTTTAATAAAAAGTCAAACCCCACCCCCCTTTTCTTCCTCACATTCGTGAGCCCGTCCGACGCCTCCCAAAGTCGCTGCGTTAGTTTCTTCTTCATGACCTCCATCCACCACTACTCAAGCGTCGTTCGCTTTTGTCGTCACTAGATCTATCGATTTGGGTAAGATTTCTAATGTTTGGGTTTGTTTTCGGTTGATTCTTGAATACTCATTTACTTTTGGCATCAATTGGTTGATACCCATTGTGTTAGATTCAAGTTTATGAAGGTTTTGGGGTGTTGTTCAGTGAAGTTGGAGTTTGTTTTAGCAAGTTTTGGTAAGTTTTATGCTTTGATGATCCTCTTGTGGATTAATTTTGGTTGTTGAGAAATTTTGGTAAAGTCATTTGGAAGTGATTTTTTACGAAGCTACATATGGATAATTTATTTGAGACATTGGTAGTGAAGTATGTATTTGATTCAAGCTTTAATCATGTAAGCCTAATTTCAAATTATAATTAGGGATTGATTCAAGAATTTCATTCAAGATGAAGAAGAGCTTGGTTTGCTAATTATTTGGGCTTAAAATTGGAGGTTTGGAAGGTGAATTCGAATTAGACCACACCTTAGGTAAGATTATCTGGAAATATTTTGTAATATTTGGGTGTTTGGATTTCGGCCTGAACTATTAATTTTAAAGCTTGGTTAATGTTTAGGCTTGATTAAGGACTCAAGAATTTCACAAAGTTTCAATTGCTTTTTGGTTCGCTATCTGCAATACTTGAACCACTCATTCAACAAACTACAAGGAGAAGTACCCAAAAGTGCTTAATTCTCAACATATCAGTTGTATTTTTATCTAACAACACCAAGCTTTGTGGCAGCATAGTTAAAGTTGGACTCCCAAAATGCCCTATTGAGTCAACTAACAAAAGAAAAACTTGGAAACTAATTGTAGATGTTGTAGTACGAGGAATTGGTCTGTGCATCACAATTTCTCTGGGTTTACACTTCTTGACGAAAAGGAAATGACTTGCTAAATGGAAAAAGAAGTGAGTCTGTTCAATGGACCACAGAGACAATATTCATACTATGATGAAACATTCAACAGGGGATCTTGCCTATGAAAATTCTTACACATTCTCCTAGGCTACCCTCTTAACCTGGAAAGGGATGTGAAGACAGCAAATGGCAAACCTTTCATGATATCTACTGCCTATCATCTACCTATAACTTGTTTCCACGCTCTTGTATAACGTGATAGACAAGTATATTTACATATCTCCAGACATTTCAAACTCAAACCTTTAAGGCATTAAGAATTCAGTGATGAAAAATGGTTTAACTCACCACACGCATTGTGTCACAATCGCTCTTTCGAAAGCTTCTCTTAGCGATTGTGCTGCACTTGTTCCCGCTCATGAACAAGTCAGCCAACTCGAATACGGACTGCCGATGGCACACCGAGTGCCTCTCGCAACCTCCACCCCCGTTTTAGGGAAAACGGTTTTAGAAAACGGGTTTGGAGAAAAAGCTTTTCGTAAGAAGTTTTTGTGAGTGTGAATAAAGAAAGAAAGATTATAGTAGACTAGAAAGCAATAAACAACAACAACAGCTTTATAGAGTACTACTCCGGGTATGAGGAAGTGATGGTTAGTCTTATCCCCATATAGTGCATTCTGAACAAAAAGCCAACTGGCGCCTTTGCATATGCAAAAGGGCGAGTGGTCACTTACAATGAAAATGTAAAGAAAGCAAGCTAACTAATCTAATACAATACAAGATATGAAAGTATGCTAGAAGGGGGTCGGATCGGGCATGCGGCCATGGGCAACAGGCCCTGGACAAGCATGACCGTGACATTCTCCCCCACTTAATTGGTTGACGTCCCCGTCAACTGACCTTGTTCAAAATTTGCGATGGCTGGAGCTGCATTCTTCAAATCTTCGGCCCGCTCCCAACTGATCTCTTCGTCTGGGAGATCCTTCCATTTCACTAAGAACTCTGTCAGTTCTCGTCTGGGTCTTCCAATATGGCGCGTACGTTTATCCAGGATTTGTGCAACTTCTTTCTCAGCAGAACTCTTCATCATGACTGGTGGGCGCCTTAGCATGATTCTTTGTTCATCCTCGGGATCGGGATGATAGGGCTTCAGGACACTCACATGGATGACAGGATGAATCTTCATCCATGAGGGTAACTGAACCTTATATGAGGTTTTCCCGACCTTCTCAATTATCTCCACTGGACCTTCATATTTCCTTACTAGCCGTTGGTCTCTCTGGCCTCGAAAACGAAACTGTTCCGGTCGTAGCTTGATCAGGACCTTGTCCCCGGCTTGAAACTTGAGGGCCCTCCGCTTCTTATCAGCCCACTTTTTCATCCTTCTTGATGCTCTTTCTAGGTAGGCGCGAGCTATCTCAGAGGTTTTGCTCCACTCTTTAGTGAAGTTATGTGCTTTTGCCTGCATAAGGGTGGTCCACCAAGTGTGGCATGAGTGGCTGTCTGCCGCACACCACTTCGAAGGGCATTTTTTCGGTCGCGGAACTCTACTGGCTATTGAAGCTGAACTGAGCCACATCTAACAACTGGACCCAGTTCTTCTGCCTAGCGTCGATAAAGTGACGCAGATATTCCTCGAGCATACTGTTGAAGCTTTCCGTCTGGCCGTCAGTTTGGGGATGATAGCTAGAGGAGATATTCAGTGTTGACCCCAATATTTTGAACAATTCGGTCCAGAATGTCCCAGTGAATCTTCCGTTCCGATCGCTAACAATGCTCGCGGGGACACCCCATAATTTCACGATGTGTTTGAAGAACAGCTGGGCAGTCATCACGGCTGTGCACATTTTCTGCGTTGGGACGAAAGTGGCATATTTTGAGAATCGGTCGATAATAACAAGGATCGATTCAAACTCTCCCACCTTGGGCAAATGGGTGATGAAGTCGAGAGACACGCTCTCCCATGGTCTAGAGGGCACAGGTAGGGGTTCCAGCAGACCCGCTAATTTCGCCCTTTCGACCTTATCTTACTGGCAGACAAGGCAAGTTTTGGTAAATTGCATGACATCGTCCCGAAGGCTTGGCCAATAGTAGCCTTGTTTCAGAAGGGCATAAGTCCTCTGCCAACCATTATGTCCTGCCCACGGTGTGTCGTGGCACTCCTTCATCAGCGACCTTCGTAACTCCCCGGATCTGGGGATGTAGAGGCGATTGCCCTTGGTGTATAATAGGTCATCTTCCACCAATAACTGGCATGTCTTCCCCTCTCTGGCCAACTGTAGGATGGGCTGCGCCGCTGTGTCGTTTGTCAAGTGAGTTTTGACAGTTTCTCGTACTGTTGCACTCAACGTACTTGCTTGTAGGCGAGCGAACATGCACAGGGCCGCATGTTCGCTCTTTCGACTAAGAGCATCGACCACTTGGTTACTTTTCCCCGGTCTATGTTCGAATTGGAAGTCGAACTCCGCTAGACACTCCTGCCACCGTGCCTGTTTCGACGACAACTTCGGTTGGTTGAAGAAGTGACAAATGGAGTTGTTGTCGGTCTTGACCACGAACTTGGCCTCCAAGAGATACTGTCTCCAGGCCCTCAAGCAGTGAACTACTGCTAACATCTCTTTCTCGGAGGCGGCATACCTCCGTTCGGCATCATTTAGTTTCCTACTCTCTAATGCGATGGGGTGTCCATCTTGGAGGAGGACACCACCCAACGCGAAGTCAGAAGCATTAGTCTCTACTTCAAATGGCTTGGTCACGTCGGCAATTCCGAGGACCGGCCTCTCAATCATCACTTTCTTCAAGCCCTCAAAGGCGACTTGACATTTAGGAGTCCAGCTCCATTGGCTATCCTTCTTCAACAGTTCGGTTAATGGCCCTGTTCTTCTCGAGAATCCTTCTACAAACCGCCTATAGTAGTTGGCTAGTCCGAGGAAGGATCGTAGTTCGGTCACGGATGATGGTACCTTCCAATCTCTAATCGCGGCCACCTTGCCCTCTTCCATACCAATCCGACCACACTCAATCACGTGGCCGAGGAAATTTATGCGCTCTTGGGCAAAGAAGCACTTCTCTCTCTTTACATACAACTGATTTCTCTTCAGCTTTTCAAAGACTAGTTGAAGGTGATGTCGATGGTCCTCTAGCAAGGTAATATAGACCACAATGTCATCAAGATACACTACGACGAATTTGTCGAGGTATTCGTGAAACACTTGGTTCATTAAGGTACAGAACGTTGCTGGAGCATTGGTGAGGCCAAAGGGCATCACGAGGAATTCGAAGGCTCCATATCTCGTGACACATGTCGTCTTAGGTTCATCTCCTTCAGCAATTCGAACCTGATAATATCCATACCGTAGGTTCAGCTTCGAGAAATACTTAGCACCGTGAAGCTGATCAAATAAGTCAGTAATGATAGGAAGGGGATATTTGTTGCGGACTGTGAGCTTATTCAAGGCCCGATAGTCGATGCACAACCGGAGGCTCCCATCCTTCTTCTTCTGGAACAGTACTAGGGCTCCATAAGGGGCCTTTGCCGGTCTGATAAATCCTGCATCTAACAACTCGTCTAACTGTTTCCGGAGCTCAGCCAATTCTGGCGGGGCCATCCGATATGCATTCTTGGCAGGCGGCTTTGCCCCTGGTAACAACTCAATCTCATGGTCAATCCCCCTTCGTGGGGGTAAGGACTTGAGCAAGCTTTTCGGCATGACATCCCGATACTCTTCCAAGACAAATAGAACGTCTTGGGGGATCTCCTCTTCAGTGGACTCAACTGATTCTATTGGAATGGCCATAAACGTGGGTTCGTCGTGGGCTAGGCCTCTCTTCAATTGGAGGACTGAGATCATTCTCACCCCATTTGGTTTCTTGATACTGGCTTGGACTACGGTGGATGTAGATCCGGTAATGACTAAGCATTTGGCAAGGGGCATTGGTATGACTTTATGTTCAAGTAGGAATTCCATCCCCAGTACCACGTCGAAATCATCCATCTTGACAATCACGAAGTCAACGAAGCCCTTCCAGTCTCTTAACTTCACCGGAGTTCTCTTCGCTATCCCCGTAATCAGTAGGGCTACGGAATTCATAGCTTTCATCTTCCCTGCATCTCTTTCCCAAATCAAGTTCAGGCGGCGAGCTTCCGTTTCAGCCATGAAGTTATGGGTAGCCCCAGAGTCAACCATAGTGTTTTTGGCCGATCTTTGGTTGACTCAAGCGTCCACATAATGAGACCTTTCTCTAGTGGCTCCGTCGCCTTTCCCATATTCTTCTGGAGTGCAGATAAGAATTTCAATGCCCCCATCCTGGGATTCTCAATTTCTGCAGCTGGCTCGGTTATCGTCTCCTCTAGTTCAGCCTTGTCTTCGGAGGTAGAGGCTAACGTGGCTTGAAAAGCATTGAACGCGGTTCGATTTGGACATTCGCCCGCCCTGTGTGGCCCTCTACATATGAAACAAGACAGGGGGCGATTGTAATTGTTATGCTGTTGCGGCGGCCCCCGCTAGTTGTTTCCTGATCTCGGTTGGGATGATTTATGGTCCCCCCCTGTGTTCTTGTCTCCTCCCCCAGGTCTGGGAGGACTGGAACGGCTATTTCTGTTTCCCCTATTTGAGGAAGTTGATTGCTTCCTCACATCTTGTGAGTCAGTGCTAAGATCGTATAGCCGTTCAGCTGCCGCATAGGCAGAGGGGAGATCCTGTACTCTCTGTTCATATAGTTTTGATTTCGCCCACGGTTTCAGCCCTTCAACAAAGCAAAAGACCTTGTCTTTTTCAGACATATCTCGTATGTCCAACATGAGTCCTGCAAACTGTTTTACATAGTCCCTGATGTTACCTGTTTGCTTTAGCTCTCGGAGTTTTCGTCGAGCCAAGATCTCGACATTTTCAGGGAAGAACTGCGAACGAAGTTCTTGTTTCAATCTATCCCAAGTATCAATAGTGCAGCGTCCTTCCTGTATGTCTGTAAATCGTGATCTCCACCACAGTTTCGCATCTTCAGCTAGATGCATCGTTGCTAGTGTGACTTTCGACTCTTCAGTCACTGTGTTCGTCGCCTTGAAGTATTGCTCAAGGTCGAAGATAAAATTTTCCAGGGCTTTCGCTTCTCGTACCCCACAGAAGGGTTTCGGTTCTGGGATTTACTGCCATTGCTCCCCCAGATGGGGCTTGGTTCCCTACCGCTCGGATGGTGAGATTCACCCTAGCACTCACATCCGCTATCTCGGCTCTGACGACATCAAGGGCCGACCGAAAGTCTTCAGACAAATCGGTTACCATCTGAAGTATTGCTTTTTTGGAGCTGTCCAGCTCTTCGACACGCTCCTCTATGTGGGCAACAGAGCCCGAGGAGCTATCACCTCGTTCAAAGCTGCCGAACCGTACTGTTTTGGTCTCGAGGGTCTCTACTCTCATCATCAAATCTATGACGGGTAATCCGTCTAGGCGGCCTACCACCGCATCAATTCCATTGGCTTTCTCAGCAACTTCTTGTAGCCGAGTCTCTAGGAAACGGACATTATCTGGAACCTCACTCAGGTAGAGCATTTGCTCTTCCATCTCTACCAATCTGTCCACATGGGACTTGTTCAGGTTCTTCGTCGCCGACATGATCACTGATCTTCCCTCTATAAGCCGACTAGGCTCTGATACCAACTGTCACAATCGCTCTTTCGAAAGCTTCTCTTAGCGATTGTGCGGCACTTGTTCCCGCTCGCGAACAAGTCAGCCAACTCGAATACGGACTGCCGATGGCACACCGAGTGCCTCTCGCAACCTCCACCCCCGTTTTAGGGAAAACGGTTTTAGAAAACGGGTTTGGAGAAAAAGCTTTTCGTAAGAATTTTTTGTGAGTGTGAATAAAGAAAGAAAGATTGTAGTAGACTAGAAAGCAATAAGCAACAACAACAGCTTTATAGAGTACTACTCCGGGTATGAGGAAGTGATGGTTAGTCTTATCCCCATATAGTGCATTCTGAACAAAAAGCCAACTGGCGCCCTTGTATATGCAAAAGGGCGAGTGGTCACTTACAATGAAAATGTAAAGAAAGCAAGCTAACTAATCTAATACAATACAAGATATGAAAGTATGCTAGAAGGGGGTCGGATCGGGCATGCGGCCATGGGCAACAGGCCCTGGACAAGCATGACCGTGACACATTGCATACTTATATACAGACCATGGTTCTTATACAACAAAATCCATAAACATATTTACCAACTTGGGTTTCTACCCTTCCCCAAATAATATGTACGAGTTTACAAGACAACCAAAGACTAAGTATAGACCTAAACGACATCTTGATTATCAGGGTTCCTTTAACAGCTGTGTGGTAGATTGGCAGCTGTAAGCTATGCATCAAGATCTCAATTGCTACCTGGGGAGTGAAATACATTTGAAAATATGAGCTGGAAAGCCCAGTTTAAATGATTAAACATGTTTAAATGTAAACACATTTGGAAATATATACTTAAACATGTTTAAATGTAAAAGGAACTATGGTAAATCATGTAATCAATCAAAATTTAGCATTTAGACATGCTTTGAAACTTAAGGGGACGTTTGGGGCGCTGAATGAGTTATAAAAGTTAGTGTTTATTATAGTCTGAGGGTTATAATAGTCTGTGTTTGGGATGAACATTGTTTTAGTCTATGTTATAGTAGTATGTGTTTGGAGTGCAGGTTATTATAATCTGTGGTGATCTGTGTTTGGTGTGCACAGGTTATTATAGTCTGGGTTATAATAATCTATATTTGGGGTGCAGGCAATATTATAATAGCTGGTTATAACAGTATGTAAATTAAATGCATGTTATCTTAGTAGATATCACAATTGATTCTACTTTTCCTTATATCAAAGGAAAAGAATTTAAATGAAATATCATATTTTTACGAACTAAAATAAAGTCATTTATTCCACCAAAAAATTAATCACTGCCCAAAACATTAATGTATGTAGAGATAGGGAAATTTCAGAAATAGCAAATAGAGAAAACCAAATCACATTCATTTCCATGAAATAGTTCGGAGTGAAACATAAAATATTATAAAATAGAAGTCATAATTTAGATATGTCCAAATTAAACATGGAAAAGTAGGTGATGAAAATAGTTGGTTAGGCGTTGTCTAGAAGACGAACCTTGCAATACTCCAATTTCATATCCGCTAGAACAGACAAAAAACTCTCTATATTATGCACATTGCAGAATATGATATTCATAAGTTTCACCTTCTGTCAGGTTTATAGTTATGGAATATCGTTAAGTTCATTCACAACCTTGGCATATAGCTCAACCTTTGGTTCATGCTGCTCTTTCGACCATTCAGCAATGAACTTCAGTTGGTCATTTACAAAGTCCATTGCATTCTTAAATACTTCAACCAACTTAGACTGATATCCATAATGCTTTCTTCTACTACCTCTTGATGAATTGCCTCCTTCGGAACCAAAACTAGTCGGGATTCCATCAAACTCGTACTATGACAGGTCATATTCCTATGAATTGCCAATAGGAGCACCTTCATGCATACACCTTAGCACATTTGAGGCCATGTCACCAGGTGTTTCTACCCTTTCTCCAATTTCTCGGTCCTTGCTGAAGATGTAGGCTAAGTCATCAAAATATAGGATTAACTTGTACAGGAGCCCTTTTGCTGTAGGATGGCTCTACATGAAGAATATGGCTGATCAATATAACGGGTGACGATGAATGGAAAAAGAATGTTTATGAAATTTTACCTTCATCCAACCATCAAACGTCTCTTTCTACATAGCGATACATTGGAATTATTCATTCCAACCGAACCCGCTGCATGTCGATCCTCGCATTTCTGCTATAGCTTGGTACGTACTTTTAAGGCTTCGTACCTTACAATCTATGTGAATGAACTCTTAAACAAGAGAACCAATGAGCGGAAGCAGATCGTTCCAAACCCCATTGTGAAAGAACAAGACATTTACAATCAAACAACAACATTTATGCATTAACGAGTAAATTACAGCATACTTCGAGGATTCAAAACAAAGGGATCGAGTAAGACTTACCTTTGAAGAAATTTTTCTTCTCGTATACCCTCGATCAATCAACCAAGCGTCTAAGAAAACTCGATCAAGTGCACAAATGCAACGAAAAAAACCCAAAAAATTCGAACTGGTAGAAACTCGAATACTATCGAGTAAACCTCGATCTTCGACCCTCGAATAAGAAACTCGATACCACCACTCAATTACCTTGGTATTCTCAGTGTGAGAATCCAAGAGGTGTGGGCTCTGTATGGATTTGGAAATAGGAAATGAACGATCGAGTAAGTGGAAGAAGAGCTAGTCTATCATTTAGACTGGGTACTCAATCGTTTAGTGTTGAGGAGCTATCTTCTAGCGAACTCGGTCCTTGATCGTGTACTCTCTCTAGCTTTTTCTCTTTTCCCAATTGGAATGCCTTTGAAATTTAAAAAATGAAAACGATTTTCATTTTATTCATCAGTTATCAAAACTGAATAAAACCTCCCACTCTTTCGGTTAATAGAGCAAAAATAACCAACAACAATTATCTCATAATTGTTTTGTTATAAATAAATATAATAACTAATTTATCATATTATATTTATAACCTATAGTTTTAATATCACATCATATGCAACATATAAACTATAGTTCTTTTTCTTCTTTATTGCATTTAATATAAATCAAATTTATATTAATTCCTCCAATTAATATATCTAATACATCAAATCAATTATATCACATATAATTGAATCAACTTAATTATATCATATATAACCCAATTCCCTCTTGTTAATTTGAATACTTCAAACTAACCCAAATATCGATTTTCAACATGAATCCATTGAGCTACCAAGAAGACCTTATGGACCTGTAGTTTGAAGCTCTAACAGTACATGAATAACTGACTAAACTCTTTAATCACGATATCCACCATCCGTTAACTACCGAGCATTCCACTAAAGACCGACAACTGCACTCTTCGCGCTACAGATATATTTCTATGTCCATTGGATATAACCAATCAATAGTACAATGACTCTTCACAAATTGCTCGTAAGTACAGGTGGGCCAGTTTACCATTTTTCCCATGTAGTTACGTCTAACTCTTTAAGTACTACTGATTCTTTTAATGAACAATACATCATAGTCCTACTAAGAGAAAACACTTCTCGGGCCATGAGAAGGTGTAGCGCTACATTGTTCAAGCCCCGGAATCAGCCCTTAAGGGAGTAATTTATCTATTTACCCCTACTTCGGGGAAGGAGTGAATTCCGTCTTGTGTAGCTGAATTTCTAGCTCCCCAATCAGACGAATCTCCAAAGTGGTAGGTTTGAGTCGGCGATATAGACATCACACCCATGCAAATCAAAGAACCACCCTCCAAGGTAGGAGTTCCCAACTCACTTAGGATTAAGGTCATGTTACCTATGGTCATCCTAGTGAGATGAAAGTCTCTATCTGAACGACGTTATATAACGAGATTAAACATATCATGGTCCGATCTTATACAAATTCTTTTGTATAGAGCATCCCCGCTCGCATGTCTAATACACGAATGATCAGGATCAGACCATTTGTAGCACTTTACAACACTTGTAACACCTATAAAGTAGGCCACACTTGTAGTTTCACAAGGATAAGGTTTCCCTCCTTTATCCATATATTACAGACCATTTAGGTTATCACTTAAAGGACGATCCACTTGTATATCTCCACATACATGCTTAAGTTACAACGACAACCAGGGACTTTAGTTTATTGGTTTGTGGTTAATGCAACTAAAAAATCCTCATATTTCATAGATTGAAGTGAATAAAATATCTCATATTATTACATCACAAATGTTTGTTCATACATATGTTTACAAACTACAGGATCCTACGAGATTTAGGGCATCAACCCCAACACTATGGTAGGGGTCCCTTGTATTGTACAATCAGATATCTTATCAGCCATCATACGCCGTAACTATGCCAACCAAGGGCGAACGGTCCCGATGTCTGATCTCCATCCACCAGATTCAACCAAAGTCACCAAACATTCCACCAACTTTGACTTTTCCTCCCTCGTTCAAGTGTGCTTTGGAGCTCTAGAAGAACTTTCCATCCTGCAACATGTACACTGTAGTACAATTTAAGTAGTAATGAAAGAAATTGTCATGTGATATGTTATGTACAATGTATAAGGTAGTAAATCTAATTATATTAAGAAATTTGGAAACTGATTTCCAAAATCACATACATGAAATTAAAAAAAAATACATTATAAAAGCCACAAACTAGACATGAAGCTAAGGTAGTAAATCTAATTATATTAAGAAATTTTGAAATTGATTTCCAAAATCATATACATGAAATTAAAAAAATACATACATTGTAAAAGCAATAAAGTGAACATGAAGCTACTGATTGTTACGTAACTCCTAGTCAGAAAACATATTATGTGCCAGTTCATCTCTTCGTTGTGTCCATTCGTTTGAACTCTCAATATAATTGATCTCGTCCCCACCAATGTTACCAAAATGTGAGTTCACCTCGTCTAGATTCTCGAGCATTTCGCCAGTATTCATCTCCTTATTAATAAGATTAAATAAGGCAACACACCGTTATCGTCTGAGTTTGGACTTGCACGAGGTTGTATGATTTTTCGCAGAGTATTGCCCATCTCCCTTCAATAGCTCGAATGACCTCTCGATGAAATTCCTCGTAGAAGAGTGTTTCATGTTAAAAAATTCTCTAGTAGTTGTTGGTGCATTCCTTCCTCCACGCCATTCCAAAAGATGATCCTTTATATGGTGCCAAGACGCTCTCACACTTGGGTACCCAGCATCGCATAGATAATAATACCTTATACAATGTCCAAGTGTATGAAATCATGATCGTTCGGTACTACGATGTACAACAAGAAGTTGTGCATGTAAGTTGATATCCTTCGGAACCTTCAATCCGTTAGGTTGTGATATTGCATCTCTAAGCACATGAGAATTAGTTGCAAAACCTTCCCACCTACGTAAGACAAACACGAAATCGCCATTCGTGTCACAAATACCAAGAACATTCGAGGTGATTTCACCCTTCCTCATTCTGTACCTTGGTTGATCAGTGGCACTCACATTGACCTTTATGTACGTACCATCTAATGCACCTAGACAATCTTATACGAACATAACGTATGAAATATTGATATACATAAGTTATCTAAACTAGACACGGACAGTGCACCAACATTTGTTTAGTTTCATTATACCTCAAACCATCTCCATCTTGGATCTATATAAGAGGTTCTGATTGGAAAAGATTTTTTCAACAGTACTTCATGTAGTCCTAAAACTGAAGAATCTCATATCGATGAGTTCCATGAGCGCGTTCGGATCGCTCTGATCTCACCGTGACCGAAATACAATATTATACATTCAACACATACAGTTATGCAAATAAATCTAATTATTGGCATGTTCAGAACAAGATAAATAACAAGGAGACAGAGTTCCATACCAGTTGAAGACTATCTTCAAACTTCAGAACCTCAACGCAGCGGAACCCTCCAACAGATTTACCAACACCTAGGGGGAACGTCGACTGCAGTAGCACGATCAACGCGAACACGAACACCACAATGGAGATGACACCACCACTAAAGAACCTCGGGTATTCTCGAAGTGAAAACCCAAAGGGTGAGCTTTGGTGAATTTGGTAGAGGACGGAGGAAAAACGAGTCGTATAGGAAATAAACAAGTGGGAGAGAAAACAACGCTATCGCATAGCAGAAGTGCTTATCACATAGAGGAGCTACACGATCGTGTAGAATTTGCTGAACGATCATTTAGGAAAAGGTATACGATCGTTTAGTTAAATCGGCACATTATACGATCGTTTAGAGAAGCTATCTGATTGTGTAAGTGGAAGTGTGCGATCGTTTAGCGTGAGGTGGATGATCGTTTAGGCGGAAAAGCGACTATCGTATAGGCTCTCAAGCGATCGTTTTCTTTCACCAGTGCACTTTCACGAAATCTTTTTGGGCGAATTATGGATTATCGATTGCACGATCCTAAATGAAAACTTTTTTCATTTTTAACTCATCAGTTACCATAACCGATGCTGTCCTCTAACACATGTCTGAACGTGGAAAAAGGATTAATTATCATATAATTAATCAATTAATTAATTAATAAATATAATCATATTATATTTATATCCTATAGTTTGATATCTCATATCTACTATAGCATTTTCTCCTCTACTTGATATAAATCATATTTATATCTAATTTCCTCCATAATAATGTATCTCATACATTTAACCAATTATATCATATATAATTAACCAGTTCAATTATATCATATATAATCAAACTTTCTCTTTTCAATTTGAACATTTCAAATTAACTCAAATACTGGTTCTCGACTTTTTCCAAGCTACCCAAAGGACCTAATGGACCTGTGGCTCGAAGGTCCAACGGTACGTGAATAGCTGACTAAACTCTTTAGCCACGAGATCCACCAACTGTTAACTGTCAGGCATTCCACTAAAGACCAACAGTTGAACTCTTCTTACCACAGATATGTTTCTCTGTCTATTGGATATAACCAATCATGAGTACGATGACCTTTCACAGATGCTCGCAAGTACAACTGGGTCAATTTACCATTTTGCCCCTGTAGTTATATCTCACTCCTTAAGTACCACTGATTCCTTTAATGAACAATACAACATAGTTCAACTATGTGTGAACACCTCTTGGGCCAAGAGAAGGTGTGTGGCGCTACATCATTCAAGCCCTAGAATCAGCTCTTAAGGGAGCCATCTATCTACTTACTCTTGCCTCGGGGTAGGAGTGAATTCCATCTTGTGTAGCTGAGTTCCCAACTCCTAAATCAGACGAATCCCCAAAATGGTAGGTTTGAATCGGCGACCTAGCCACTCGCACCCATACAAATAAAAAACTGCCCTCAATGGCAAGAGTTCCCAAGTCACTCAGGATTGAGGTCATGTTACCTATGGTCATCCTAGTGAAGTGAAGTCTCTGTCATGAATAGTGTTATATAATAAGATGTTAACACTTCGTGGTCAGGTCTTATACAAACTCTTTGTATAGGACGTCGTCGCTCGCATGTTCCCAACACGAATGATCAAGATCAGATCATCTATGACAAGTCATAACACTTGCGACCATTCCACAAAGCGGGTCACATCCGTAACATTACCAGGATAAGGTTTCCCTCCTATATCCATATACTACAAACCATTTTGGTTATCACTCAAGACATGATCCACTTGTATGTCACCACATACATGCTTGAGTCACATACAGATAAACAGGGATTTTATGTTTATTGGTTTGTGGTAAAGCAAATAAAACAAGTAAATGAGCAAAATACAAGATGTGAAGTAAATATCATATATTAACAACACAAGCGTTCGTACAAACTGTTTACAAACTACAGGACACGAGACTTTAGGGCATCAACCCCAACAAAAACGACGTTGTGAACAAAGTTGAAATTCCTAGAAACTATTTCACCAGACCTAATGAACCATCTACGAACTACACTGTTCTTAACATCATGGGCTAAGATATGCCGAAACATGGCGACCATCTCCTCAACATTTACTACTTTTGTTCCCACTAATCCGCCAGTTGTCCTTAGTAAAGTACATAAAATGGCAAAACATTTCTATCCATTTGCTTGCTTTCACGACAACTTAAATCAGACTCATGGATTAGCCAAAAGTGTGCTAATTGATGTTTAATGTGATGTGGCAGGTATTCTATCCTCCTATGATCGTTGAGTAATAGCTCTAGTGTTAGAAGTAATTGATGTTGGGTAGTTGGGAAATGGTTACTACTTCTTAGGGGTCCATTATACTGTAGATTACGAAAATTGGCTCTTGAACCATTTATTCATGAGTGGTTTTTGAAATTTATGTAAAATTTAATTTTAGTTTCAAACTAATGTACTTTTAGTTTAAATAAGAATATACTTATCATGGAATTTTAAATGCATATAAAATTGTATGATATAGCTTCGTAATAGTAGTAATAGTAGCTTGCAGTACTTTTAATGTTTAACTTTAAGATTGAAACTTTTATCTAAATTTAGAGTGCAATTGGATGAAATTGAAAGTTTGAAGTAAACATGCATATTTTTTTTTCTTTTCTCTCATTTTTACTTCTTTAACAAATAAGTATAAATCATTGTCTATGGAGTTTTAAGTTTGTTCACCTTAATCCTTAAATACAGTTATTCATAGCTGTTACTTTACTTTTAGTTTATCAATAAAAAATTTTGTTTGTATTTTTATCAAATATATCCAACCCTACCAAATGAAGCTATCAAATAGGTATTATTAACATTTGCTGCTGATCACTAGCATGTTTTAACCCATAGATGAGTGCTAGCCTTACAAACTATTTTTTTTTTATTAATCAACAACAATAACCATATTCAATTTCACGCAATGTCATTGAATAAATTCATTTTTGAATATGAATAAGAAAATTAAAATTCTCATTGATAAAATAGTCTTGATTTTAGTAGGTTTTATTTTAGGCTCATGATTAAATCTTGAGTTTTAAATGTAAAATAAATCAATAAAAAGAAAAATGTGATGAAGCCTAACAAGTATAGGAAGAAAATCAAGCCTTTAAGAATGGAAATTGTTGTAACAAAAATACTGTAAAAGCATAATTAATATATAACTAAATTATTTTAAGAATTTAAGTTTTGTATCAACAAACACTTCAAATATACAGGATGAAATTTGAGAAAAGAAGAAGTACAGATTAGTTTCCACCTGACCTACAACACATAGAAGAAAAGATTTTAAATCTACCAACCATAGAAATGAACAAGAAAATAGTGAGACAAATAGTACGAACAAAGACAATAAACAGAGAAAGGAAAAGACTACCAAGAAGGACACAAAAGAAAAGAAAATTGAGACAAAGAAGAGTACCACCTTACGTACGATTGAAAGAGGAAATGTGAAGCTTCGCTTGTTTTCTAATAAGTTGAACACTATGACAATCAATAAATAGATGCTTTAGTAATAATATAAAGAAAAAAGTGAAAGTGATTTAACAAGAGATGTGGTAAGCAACACAAAAGAGAGGGAGGGGGAAGGGACTTACCAACAATGGTGTTGTGAAGATGGGGTTGTCCTCATAATTGTAAGGAAAAGATGTCTCATTTATAGAGAAGAGAAGATATTGACATTCTATGTAATGTGTAGGTCAATTTTAGGTGTACCTATGGTAATAAGTACAGGATGGAAACCCCACCTAGTGAAATAAAGTGAATAGTGTACCATCAATGTGAACCAAATACATTGAGAACCAAAGAAAACACTACTGTCAATCACACCAACAAAGTACTTGCAAACCACTACTTTACAAACCACTACATGTAATCAAAATAAAGTAAACCAAAAAATAACAACTTGGGAACCAAACAAGATTTATGACATAGATGCAATGAGATTGGAAGAAAAAAACAAGGAAGCCAACAAACAATAACTATCCTAGTATTATGCTTAGACAGTAACAACCAGCCTCAGAGCAACGAAATTCTTTCTTAAATCGTTCTAAATTTTGGATAATATGATATATCATGGTAAATCAGATACATTGATCATTAGAGTCAATGCAAAAATAGTCATTGAAATAGTAGCATATCTTTAACCTATAAACAGAGACTAAGAAATAGAATCACATCATGAAAATAGCATTGTAATCAATGTTTATACAGTGACAAAAATGAATAGAGACTGATAATCAGTGACCAAGAACAGGTAAAGAAAAATATAAATACAAGTATGATAAGTGTTTATACAGTGACCGATAATCAGAGACCAAGAATGGAAATACAATTATAATTAATGTTTATATAATGACATACAATTATCAGAGACCGATAATCAAAAACCATGAAATAAAGCATAGAACAAAATAATCGAAGTGAATTGAAAAGATTTGTAAAAAATAAGCTTACATTTGTTAAAAATAATTAAGGAAAAAAATTACAATGACTCATCATCGGCTAGTAAAGAGAAAGAAGACTTACCATTTGATCTAGTAACTTGATAGCACCGAAAATATGCTATCTTCCTCTATTTAACTCGGGGTTGTTAAGCT